>NW_027397104.1:9225555-9280483 GCF_003265705.2 Callorhinus ursinus
TTGAGTTCTAGTTTCAAAGCATTGTGGTCTGAAAATATGCAGGGAATGATCCCAATCTTTTGGTACCGGTTGAGACCTGATTTGTGACCTAGGATGTGATCTACTCTGGAGAATGTTCCATGGGCACTAGAGAAGAATGTGTATTCCATTGCTTGTGAATGGAATGTTCTGAATATGTCTGTGAAGTCCATTTGGTCCAGTGTGTCATTTAAAGTCTTTATTTCCTTGTTGATCTTTTGCTTAGATGATCTGTCCATTTCAGTCAGGGGGGTGTTAAAGTCCCCCACTATTATTGTATTGTTGTCAATGTGTTTCTTTGCTTTTGTTATTAATTGCCTTATATAATTGGCTGCTCCCATGTTCGGGGCATAGATATTTACAATTGTTAGATCTTCTTGTTGGATAGACCCTTTAAGTAGGATATAGTGTCCTTCCTCATCTCTTATTACAGTCTTTGGTTTAAAATCTAATTTGTCTGATATAAGGATTGCCACCCCAGCGCTCTTTTGGTGTCCATTAGCATGGTAAATAGTTTTCCACCCCCTCACTTTCAATCTGGGGGAGTCTTTGGGTCTAAAATGAGTCTCTCGCAGACAGCATATCGATGGGTCTTGTTTTTTAATCCAAACTGATAGCCTGTGTCTTTTGATTGGGGCATTTAGCCCATTTACATTCAGGGTAACTACTGAAAGATATGAATTTAGTGCCATTGTATTGCCTGTAAGGTGACTGTGACTGTCTCTTGTCTGTGTTCCTTTCTGGTTTATGTTGCTTTTAGGCTCTCTCTTTGCTTAGAGGACCCCTTCCAATATTCTTTTAGGGCTGGTTTTGTGTTTGCAAATTCCTTTAGTTTTTGTTTGTCCTGGATGCTTTTTATCTCTCCTTCTATTTTCAATGACATCCTAGCTGGATATAGTATTCTTGGCTTTTTTTTTCTCATTTAGTGCTCTGAATATATCTTGCCAGTCCTTTCTGGCCTGCCAGGTCTCTGTGGATAGGTCTGTTGCCAGTCTAATGTTTCTACCATTGTATGTTACATATCTCTTCTCCCGAGCTGCTTTCAGGATTTTCTCTTTGTCTCTGAGACTCATAAGTTTTACTATTAGATGTCGGGGTGTTGACCTATTTTTATTGATTTTGAGAGGGGTTCTCTGTGCCTCCTGGATTTTGATGCCTGTTTCCTTCCCCACATTAGGGAAGTTCTCTGCTATAATTTGCTCCAATATACCTTCTGCCCCTCTCTCTCTTTCTTCTTCTTCTGGGATCCCAATTATTCTGATGTTGTTTCATCTTATGATATCGCTTTCTCTCGAATTCTGCCCTCATGATCCAGTAGTTGCTTATCTCTCTTTTTCTCAGCTTCGTTATTTTCCATAATTTGGTCTTCTATATCGCTGATTCTCTCTTCTGCCTCATTTATCGTAGCAGTTAGTGCCCCCATTTTTTATTGCACTTCATTAACAGCCTTTTTGATTTCGACTTGGTAGATTTTAGTTCTTTCATTTCTCCAGATAGGGTTTCTCTAATAACTTTCATGCTTTTTCCAAGCCCAGCTAGTATCTTTAAAATCATGATTCTGAACTCTAGGTCCGACATCGTACTAATGTCCGTATTGAGTAGGTCCCTGGCAGTCAGTACTACTTCTTGTTCTTTTTGTTGAGGTGAATTTTTTCTGTCTTGTCATTTTGTCCAGAGGAGAATAGATGAATGAGAGAACAAAATGCTAACAGGGTAACAACATCCCCAGAAAATATAGTCCAAAAAATCAGAAAAGGCCTGAAACCGGGGGAAAGGAAAGGGAAAGAAAGAAAAAAGAAAGAGGAAAAAAAGAAGAAAAAGATAAAAAACAAACAAAAACAGAAGAAAACAAAACCAAAAAACAGATTATGATCAAATATGATCAGGCTGGTGCATAGATCAGTGCCACACACTAGATTTTGGGTGTATTTTGGTGTGTTAGAAGAAAGTGCCTCCCAAAATTTTAAAGAAAGAAAAACATATATGTACAAAAACAAGGGTTGATAAGATGAAGGGATGGAATATGACAGTAACGATGAAATTATAAAAAAAATTTATAAAAGGAATTAAGATAAGAAGTTGTTTGAAAAAAGAAAGAAGAGGATTTAAAAAAAAAAAAAGAAAAGGGAGAGAATGTGATCAGGCAGGAGACTAGAACAAAGCCATACACTAGAGATTTAGGGTATATTTTGATCTGTTAGAAGAAACTGTATCTCAAAATTTTAAAGAGAGAACAATTATATATATATATATGCCAAAAATAAGGGTAACTACTATGAAGAGATAGACTATGACTCTAAAAATGAAAAATAAAAATGTTTTTAAAAAAGGGATTGATAAGATGTTGGTTGAAAAGGGAAAAAGAAAAATTCAAAAAAAAAATTAACTTTGAAAGACTAAAGAATCATGGTAAAAAAGCCATGGATTCTATGTGCAGTATTCCCCTAGCGCTGGTGTTCTCCCATTCTCCTTGATCGGTAAACTTGGTCTTGGCTTGCTGGCTGTTCTTGCTGATCTTCTGGGGGAGGGGCCTGTTGCCGTGGTTCCCAAATGTCTTTGCTGGAGGCGTAATTGCCCCACCCTTGCCTCTCCGGGGTAACTCATCTGCTTGGGTTTGCTCTCGGGAGCTTTTGTTCCCTGCAAGCTTTCTGTACAGCTTTGGAGGACGAGAGTGAAAATGGTGGCCTCCCAGTCGCTGCCCCAGAGGAGCCGAGAACTCGGGGTCCCCTCCTCAGTGAGCCTCCAGAGAAAAGCAGTCTGTCACTCCCATCTCCCTGGTCTCCGGCCGCACTCCGTGCTCACCCGGCCTGTGACCGAGCGTTTCTATCTCTGGCACCCGACCCCGTGTGGAATCTCCAAACCCAGCAGATCCCTGCGGTGTGCTCCTGCGCCACTCCTCCCGGGGGAGGAATGGGAGTCTCCCCGGATCTGCCACTTGTTGGGTCCCTGCTGGAGGAGCAGTGGCCCAATTGTGCCTCGGATCACAGTTTATGGCCACCCTGAGCTGAGAGCCCGCGCCTCCGCTCTGTCTCCCCAGCTGGTTTTCCCGCTCCGATACCTGGGAGCTCTGCCGCACTCAGGCACCCCCGGTCTTTCTGTGACCCTGAGGGTCCTGAGACCACACTGTCCCCTGCTTAGCACTGGAGTGACATCCCTCAGCAGAGCCAACTTCTAAAAGTTCCGATTTTGTGCTCTGCTGCTCTATCACTTGCCAGAAGCAGCGGACAGAGGCCCCCTCCCCCGCCGTCTATCCTCCCGAATATCACCTCGGATTCACTTCTCTGCAGTCCTACCTTCCAGAAAGTGGTCACTTTTCTGTCCCGAGAGTTGTTGCTATTCTTTTCTTCGATCTCCTGTTGAGTTCGTGGGTGTTCAGAATGGTTTGACCCCTATCCAGCTGAATTCCTGAGACCAGACGATATCCAGGTCTCCTACTCCTCTGCTATCTTTCTCTGGCCCCCTAATTTTTGTAATTTTTATACATTCTTTCATTTATTTGAAGACCTTAAACATAATTTGTTAATGTTTTTCTGGGATTTCTCTGTTGCTTCCATTTTATTGGGGCTGAATTTCTCTTATTGTTAAGTTTGGGACTGTCTTTCTACGTACTTTTTTTTTTCTTTTCTTTTCAAGATTTTTTTCTACTCCAACTACATACCCTTCCCTTATCTAGCAGGTGGGTATTTACATCCACCTAGTTTTCCATTTCCCCACTCTCATATTGATGGTTCAGGTTCCTATTCTGTTTTGATGTTGGTTTAAGGAAGATGCAGCCCCTAGACCTGAAAGCAGTTTGGTTCTGTTATTCTTTGTATCAGTTGGTGTATGTGTGTGTGTGTGTTTTAACACAGTCGTTTTCAACTATCTTTAATCCTAGAACCACTGGAAATGTCTGTTAGGCCTTCTTTATGAGGTGAGCCTGCTCTAAGACTCAATGCAATCAGTGATTCTATTTTCCCCTGTTACTTTGAAGTACGAAATGCAGGAATCAAATATGTACTTACTTCTGTCAGCTTACAAACCTGGAGCCCAGCAGGCTCTTGATTTCTGCCCGCTTAGCATTTCTATTCTACTTCTGATGCAATGTACTATATATCTCTCTCTTATTTGAGACACCTCAGTATGTCTTTAATTTTAAGTATTTATTTTTCATTTTTATTTTAGAGCACTACAAGGAACTCAAAACATAAACTCACAGAGTCATATTTATTTGGAGTCTCCTCTCCTTTCCTTTTCCAAGACATTGATGATAAATGACTTCATTCTTATTACACAGAAAAAGAAATCTAAAAGGAAAAGCCACCAGAAGTGGTGGATCCCTTTTTACTTTGTTTTTAAAGATTCTTTTTTGTTATTGAGATATGCTTCTTCTTTTCCTCAACTCCATAGAAATTTACCTTTTAATATAAGAATTTGAAAAGCAGAAAATCAGTTATAGGCCTGGGATGACCTACATTGTAGGGTATTTAGGGATGATGTGTCTTTTTTTTTAAATAGTAATATTTTAAACTTTAAATTGAACTGAACTGGAAAAACAAGTTACAGAGACATGCCATTCTCTGTGTGAGGTGAACCTTTCAATAAGGTAAGAAACAAATCCAAGTCTTTTTGGGATGTTCTGGTTCTCTTTCAAGAATTAGCATCTTATGATTTTACATTTTATGATTCCCATTGCCTATCTCTGTTTCCCTCTACAAATAAGGGCTCTCATAATTATGTAAAGTTTTCTTTTTAGCTGAGAAGAAACAGTTTATTGTCTACTTCTGTCACCTGTATTACTGTAATGTGGCTCGTTTTTTTCCCCCTTAGATAAACTCAAGTTGGAGGGAAAGAAACACCTCATTTTTGTTATTCTCTTTCTCAGTAAACTCTCACATTCTCATTAAAGCTCCACAAACATGACAACACCTGCACCAGGCCACCTGCTTCTGTTTGTGTGACACAAATAAATTCCTCTCAGAGGTGACATTGGAATTACTCGAAACATCCAAAGTTATGAGGGATTCTTTTTTTTAAAATTTTTTATTGTTATGTTAATCACCATACATTACATCATTAGTTCTTGATGTAGTGTTCCATGATTCATTGTTTGCGTATAACACCCAGTGCTCCATGCAGAGCGTGCCCTCTTTAATACCCATCACCAGGCTAACCCATCCCCCCACCCCCTCCCCTCTAGAACCCTCAGTTTGTTTCTCAGAGTCCATCGTCTCTCATGGTTCATCTCCCCCTATGAGGGATTCTTGATTTGCTTTCTTCTGGAAAGGAGCTTGCTTACTTTGGTAGAATTTAGCTTTTGATACTTGAATTTCTAATGACTTAAGGAAATAAAACACTGAACTATTTAGCAAGGATTAAGATGTGATGTTTAAAGATGATCTGGATATTTAGCTGTTCTCTTTATGGGAGTTTCTATGAGCGTGGATTCTGGAGTGAGACTACCTGAGTTCATGACTCTGACATTCGTCAGCTGTGTGACCTTGAGCAATTTACTTAAACCTTTTATGCCTTGCTTTCCTCATTTGTAAAGTGCGTTTTGAGGTGGTAGCTACTTCATATTGGTGTGGTATGTACTCAGTGGTGCAAATATATATATATATATATATATATATATATAGTACAAAACATGTATAACAATGTGTACAGTATAATGAACATTTAATAAATGAAGTGACTTTTTAAATTATCTACAATGTGTTAAACTTTATTCTTGGCACTAGGGATACATTGGTGAGCTTGATAGGAAAGTTCTCTGTTGTCAAAGAGCTTCCATTTTAGTGGGAAAACACAGTAAATAAGTAAACTGGGTACAAACCATCAATCTTGTGCTCATTAATAAGCAATGCTAACAGGCTGGTCAGACTGCCCCGCAAACTTGCTCCAAAACAACATTCTTAAAAACTTCATTTCATGTCTTGACCAAACTCAGTCCAATTCTAGCCCCTGGTAGAAATAACCCTCTTAGCACACCTATTTTAATGATGTGTTAGATCTAATCCCATCAATGTTTCCACAGTTGGCTATTTAGTATAGAAACAATTAATACAGATGTCTGAATAAGAGTATTATAAAGAATATGAATGTAGCTCTGCTCTGAGGAATATGGACAGTACAAGTATGAAGTGGTGGATTTTAACTGACTTTATTAAAATTCTCAGAGTATTAAGAGATTTGGGAAGATTTAAAAAGAAAAAGCACTGACCTCCAGACATCATTGAGGGGTCATTAGAACAAGTTACACCACAAAAATTGATTTCATTTTCTGATGTCTAAATAATAATAAAACAATCTATTTTTAATTTGCAAAAGCATTTGACAAAGAATATTGTGGTCATTTTTTTTGTGGATAAGATGGACCAATATAGTACAGACAAATGGAACTTATATGTGGTGGGAAGATTGTGCCCAAACTGTTAACGAGTTGGTGCTACCTTGGGGCAGGGAGGTCTCCAGGGTACATCACACAAGCCACAGGAAGACAGAAATGTGGAATAGGTGGTTGATGTGCTCTAAAGATGCCAAGATGGTGATAAGTTCTGAAGCTGGGCCAAAATGATTAAAACCATTCCGTGGCATCCGTCTCTCCTTTCACAATAGCTACTATTTATCACATGCTTACTAGATGTCAGACATTCTGTTGGGCCTTTCCCTGTGTTAACTCACTGTGTCCTTCCAACCTGATGAGGTAGGTATATTGCTGCGTGTGGCATCTAAGTGTGCTCACCAAGGCTCAGGGAGCTTAAATAATTTGTTTAAGGATACACAGCTTGGAAGTGCTGAAGACAGATTTCAAACTCCAGCAATTTGATTTTAAGTCTCGCGGGTCTCCGCTGGATTCAAGGGAAAGACTGGGGAAACCTGATGGATAATCCGAACACTATTTTCAATGTACATCATGTTCAATGCAAGCTCTATGAAATAGCTTCTACACCAACTGAAAAACAGGCTGCATTAACTTCCTTTCTCTCTTCTCCATCCATTCGCATTGTTTTCAGAGCAGGTAGTTAATTCTGTTTCTGACTATGCTTTTCCTTTGCTGGAGGAGTTTTGCTAGCTCTCCACTGCTTACCTTCTATTATTCAGCTTTTGTTCTAGTCTCATCTCCCACTACCCTTCCCACACCACCCACGAGTCGCTTCAAGCTATTTCTACCTGTGTAACTTTGTCCTGAATGTCCCTGTTCCCTTGCAAATTAAACTATTGAAACTTCGTCCTTCTATAATGTCCCAGGTCAAATGCTCTGTCCTCTAGGGGTCGGTGAGAGGCTGAGAGAACTGTGTAACAAGAGCAGGAATTGTTGTCATGATTAGTAGGTATTAATTATTCATATGCCAAAGGAAACCACACACTGGTTTTTTACTTCAGCCACCCACTGAGTCTCAGCCCTGGTTTCTCTTGAGAGAAATTGGACTCACATATGCTGGCCTTTTATATAAAACTGCATAAAGCAGGAGCACAGTCTGTCTGAGGCAGTTTCAAGAAAGCCACCAGGAGTAGCTCTTCGTGCTGTACAAAGCTTCCCTAGAGTGCTATTGCTCTGTGATGAGCCCCTGCTCCTAGTCCTGTGTGATGCCCTCAGGGGTTCAGGTGGCAGATAGATAGAATATCCCAGAAGCCTATCGAAGTTTTCAATAACCTGCTTCTGGAGATTCTCCACAAGCATTTCCCCCAAGAAGTTTCTTAATTTTGCCCCTGCTCTTCCATCCCTGTAAATTATTTTTGTCTTCTGTTTCTTAGATGCTTCAAAACGTGTAGTTATCTATAAAGTAACACTTGATACTTTTTTTTAACTTACAGAAAACAGTCAATCTCAATTCAAAAATAGATGTGATTCTTTTTCTTGCTGCAACACCCACCAGGGACTGACTTAGATTGAAGGAGGCATTCAGAGTCAGCAGACCCTCCTAGGCTACCCCTGACATCAGTCTAATCAGAGGGTGTAGGATGAAGCCACAGCCAGAGTCCTTGTAGCAGTCTGCAGAGCAGTCTACACCGCTGCCGTGATCCACTCACTTACAAGGCAATGGAATCCACATTGGCTTAAAATCCTCACGCCTGACGGGCACCAGGATCTCTTGTGACATCTTCATATGTTTAGCTTCTGGAGTCCCCACAGGGGACGGACTAGAGTCACCACATTCCGAGAAGCCCAAAGTTTGGCATCACACCAGGGATTTATAGTTCTCCCAGATTAGATTCAGTCTGTCTCAGGGGTTGCTATTTTTCCTAACCACTGTTGTCTAATAACAGGTGACACTCACCATCTTTATTCATTTCCGAGGGAACAACTAGGCAGTGAATCAAAGATCAGACCCTCACACAGGTGGGGAAAGTTTAATCCTTTGCCCAAATGTACCAACATTGTGAATTTTTATAACTGCTTTATTGGGTTGATTGCTAGGAAATTTGAAGCATTGTGAGTAGAACACATGGTACAGAGTGAGGGATTTACGATCACCCAGCATTAATTTGCTTCTGTGATATTTGGATAGTTGTGGTTATCACTTACAATTTTTTGAGGAGCGTAAAAGTAGTAGTTTTACAATTTTAAGGAAATTTTTGAAAGATAAATACTTGATCTTCTCTAATTAAAACAGATTTGTTGACCAATGACTATGAGCCAAATCACTTTATGTTATCTTAGGGAATCTTCACAGTGATAGGAAGCAACCCCATTTTATTAATGAGACATCAAGTCTCCGAAAGATTAAACCATTTGTCTAATTCCTAGGACAAACCCAAAGACCTTATTAATATGATGATTTTGAAGTATTGCCTCTTGAATTTACCAATCAGTATAGAAGGTTTTCAGAAGCTGTACAATTTTGTCATATTGCATTTAATGTTATATCATAAACATTCTCAATAATTTCTCCTACCCTTAATGATCATCATTTACAAATATCTGCATACAGTTCTAACACACTGAAATAAAATAATTTACTTAACCTGTTCTCACACACATATTTTCAATAATTTATTTCCACAGTTAATGTTGCCAGGGCATCTTCTTGCGTGTACCTTTTTTTTTAATTTCCAGGGTGAGAGGCTGAGAGAACTGTGTAATCAATGTAATAAGTAATGGAGTAATAGCACATTATAGTATGCTTATTTTACGATAGTTTGATTTTTTTATATTTAAATTTTTACTCCATATGGAGATGATTTTGCTTTTCATAGAAAGATATTGATCCAATTTGTTCATTTTCATATTGCTAACCAATAGTCTCAGTTCCACATTTAAAATAATTGTTTTCTATTGTTTTTAAACTATAATTGTAATAAAATTCTTATATATGTTTGGGCCAATTTCTGATCTCTCTCCTCTTATCCACTAAATGATATATCTACTTGGGCCGTAGTGACATGGAGTTTTAATTGTTATTTCTGTGTAACATGTTCTGTTGTCTGCTACAGTATGCCTTTCCTTTCCTTTACACACTGTCAGTGTTATTTTACTGTATTCCTTGGTATTTTCAATTGCTTATCTTTCAAAATAAATTCCAGAATCGTTTGGCTAAGTTTCACAAAGAAAAAAAAAATTCTGATGAGATTTTAATTGGATTTCATTAACTCTATAAATTAGCTAGACTAGACATGTTTACAACATTTAGTCTTCCTTTTCTGGAATACACTTATTGATATGTTTCTCACCGCCCCCTCCCTGCCCCCTCCATCTGTCTAAATCTTTATTTTGCCTTTTTCTTCAATTGGGTTATACATATCTCTTTAATTATTTCTTTTCTTTTTTTTTTTTTTTTGCTATTCTGAGTGAAACATGTATTTTTTTCATTTTGTTTGATTTGTGGCTACACCAATGTGCCAAGTATAGTTTTATGGTGTTATTATCTTACATTCATGTCTTATTTGTTTTTTATTATTTCAAAATTTTTAGCGTTTTAAAATAATTTTTAGCTTTATTATAATTATTTTATTTATTTATTTTGAGAGAGAGAGAGAGAGCGTGTGTGCATGTGCCTGCGCTTGTTGAGGGGAGGGGCAGAGGGAGAGCAAAACCAAGCAGACTCCCAGCTAAGTGGGGGAGCCCAACTCAGGGCTCAGTCTCAGGCCCCTGAGATCATGGCCTGAGCAGAAACCAAGATTTAGACGCTTAAGCAACTGAGCCACTCAGGTGCCTCAGTATAATGATTTTAAAAAATAAGTATCTTTTAACTTTCTAATACTTAACTTGTTAATATTAGTTTTCATCCTTACTGAATTTCCCAGAACCCTCCAAATAGCACTACACAATAATAACATATTTATTTTGTCCTTGGTTAAAAATTATTCACTTTATTATTTATTTATTTATTTATTTTAGAGAGAGAGAGCCCATGCATGCGCGTGAGCAGGGTGGAGGGGCAGTGGGAGAGAGAGAATCTCAAGCAGTTTCCATGCCCAGGGCAGAGCCTGACTTGGGGTTCCATCTCAAGATCCTGAGATCATGACCTGAGCTAAAATCAAGGGTCAGATGCTTAAACCAACTGAGTAACCTAGGCACCCCTAAAATTATTTACTTTAAAAGTGAATTAGGGGGTATGTATTCTTTGTTCAATAAAAAAATATTTTTTAATAATGTAAATAATATTTTACTATTGAGTTGGTTTTACTTTAGAAAAAGATGTTCTTCAACAGATAAGATGAATTATTTTTTTCTATTTCTTCTGTATTTATCAGAGGAGAAAATTATCAGATATATTTTTATATCTATTGAAAAATAATAATGTGATTTATTTAGCCTTTTATATTGTATATTACAGTTATAGACTTCCTAATGTTGAGCTACTCTGCTTCATACTCTGAATTAATATTCCTGATATAATATTACTTAGTCAAGGTGTAAGAACCATATTTTAAGAGGCTTTTAACAACTGGGGATAAATTTACAGGTGGGTGACCAGGATGGTAAAAGATATGGAAATGACACTATATGAGAACTAGAATATTTAACCCTGGGGAAGAGAATACTTAAATTATCCCTCTTAAGAGGAAGAATGGTGGTTGATTTTTAACTTCAAAGGACTTTTGTCTGAAAGGATTATTTTTAATTCGAAATTTTTCTAGGGGGAAAACTAAATAAGGAGTTATAGAAATAATAGATTTAAGAGAATTTTCTATATTAATTACAGAGCTTTAAAATTTAAATGTCCTGGTTCATTAACAAGGGAGTGTTGTCATTAATATAAATGTTGAAGAAGAGACTGGATGACCTTTAAGCTATAGAAAAGCTCCTGCATTGGTTGGGGGTTGTTTTGGTGGACCTTTAAGGTACTTAACAATTTAAAACTATAAGTCTGTGATTCTGTGGTTAAAGAATACCTTACACTGCACTATCCTTATTCTGTAAATGATCTTTTTAACTGATGTGGTAGGCAGAATTCCAATACGACTCCCCAGATTCCTTGCTCTTGGTATATTTAGGTAGGAGGGTAGACCTCTCACTAGTAGGGTAGTTTAAAGCCCATCAGAAGATCAGAAGGAGAGAAAGATCTCAGAAACTTAGGTATCTGGACAGAGCAAATAATTTTAAAATATTAGGAAAAAAATCAGGACTAAAGTAGTCTTAAAGAGATGACTAGAATTGGGGAAAGATAATTTTCAGAAGGGTATAATAACCATTTTGTAACTAGAAGTGAAAGTCTGAATAGAAGGGGATAGAAGTTAGGTTCAACTCAGAGTGTGGGACCAGAAACTGTAGAATAGTGTGGGGTAGCCACTCAGTGGAGAAAAAGGAATGGCAGATGGGTAAACAAAGAATTCAGACTGCTCAATTCATGAAGAAGACCTTAATTGTATTTTAGGAAGTATTATTTTGTCTGCTCTAACAGGATTGTTATGACTTACGATTAGCAGCTGGAGCCAAATAATATATGTCTTGTTTTCATAAATATGTATTTATGTCCATTTTATTATAGGTACAATATAAAAATAAAATAGGTATACATTTTATTTTTTTAAGGTACTTGTGAAAGTATTGAGTGTTATAACACTGCTTCCTTTAGTTACTCATGCCTGTTGAATGAATAACCACAGTAACTTAAAATAAGTCATTCAGGTCATCTAATAAAAGCTTCTTAGCAGGAGGCTTAATCTCTTGGAGGTAATTGGAAAAAATATTTCTATAATTTGCTATGAGATCTTATTGGTTCATACCCTTAGGAATTTCCTGGGTGAAATCTAAAACTGGCATGCATTTTTTGGAGGACTGGGAAAAACCAAAGAAAGGGGTGGGCCACTCCAGATTGGTAGGTGGCAAGTTTTAAGGAGCAAGGAAACTTACTGACAAGGCTTGTCTTGGGTGGCTGCAAGACTAACAGATCTCTGAACCTGCCTACCAGAGTCTCAGAAGTTTATATAGAGGCCTTAACTGGGTTCAGCCACATCTACCATTGTCTGCCATTCATGTGATCTCTACAACACATTGCGCTCTCAAGGTTGCATCGTTGGAAATGGATTTGGCTATGGGAAAGGAGTAACGGAATGTACATTCCAAGGACAGGGAGGGAGTGAGGAACCTCAGATTGCCTGGGCCCAAGTCGCAGGTCAGCCTGCTGTCATATCCTCTCAGTTATCTCCTCCAACAGATCTCAGGATGTTTTTAGAGATAGAAGCATCAAAACGGCATACAATAGCTAATTACAGTTACTGCTGCTAATTGAATTGTGTGGTAGTGAGTATTCATTCATAGGTTTCTTTCTTTCCTGTCCTGGGCACAGATTCTCTTGTGAGTCTAATGCACTTCCTACCACACTGACTTTGGGGTTGCCCAAGTGGCTTGTGATCACAATGGAAGGAGGCGAGAAGCCTCGGTGTATGAGGTCCAAGTAAATTTCCTCCAGCCATCTTGCACTTCTGCTCTCCACGATGAGAAGAGCATGCCTGAGGTAGGCATTGTTCTTTCATCCTGAATTCCGGCTACAGAGACTCAACAGAGCAGATCTGAAACCCAAACTGCATACTGGAGCCGCGAGGACCTTAACTGGCCAGGTGAGCTTAACCCATTCAGCAGAGCCACAGACAACATGAAGATTCCCGAATGAGAATCAAATGTTTGCTGTTGTAAACCATTGAGATTTTGAGAGAATTGTAGCTTCCTTACTTAAGGAAATCTGACTAATACAAAGGTATTATGCTAGGGGCTTTATTTTTGTTATTTCAATCTTACAGAAATATTATAAGAAGCTGTTCTAACAATATTATAATTATTAAAACAAAATATATAATTGTTAGATTAAAATATAATTGTTATAATATTGATATCTCAATGTTCTAAATGAAGAGACAGGGCTCCACAAGATTTAAAAATTTGACCTCTCTCCTGCAGGTAGCCAGTGGTTTAACTGAATTTGGAGTCCAAATTATGTCTGAATCTAACAGTAGTTGGTGTTCTTTCCACTTCTTCCAATATATTAAGGAAGTATATGTGTGGGGTTTTTATTACTTTTTCTTGTGCCCATTAAAAAGCCGTGATCAGATATGTCTCATGTCGTGAGGACCAGAAGTTTTTCTAAATTTGGAAAAAGAGATTTTTGCTTTTTGAATCAAACAGCACTTTCTGAGTATGGCTATACATATGAAGGTGTGTGCAAATGCATAAATTTTGGCTCCTGATGAATCATAAAATAAAAATGTACATTCAAGTTACTTTAAAAATGCAATCCTTGTTAGAGAATAATATGTGGTAACCATATGCAGTTAAGTAGAGATGAGATGAGAACATCATTCTGTTACACTTACATTAACTCTAATCACACTTGGTAGTTGATGCTCTTATGAGGGCTGCCAACTAACATTTTAGGTAAATGAATAGCGAGGATATATAGCCTTCAGAAAGTGGGCACCTCTCCTGTCAAATAGGTAATTACAGAGGCTATGACTCCATTAGGAAAATGGTGGCCAATCAATGTAAACCCTAAGAGCTCAGATCTTCTGTAATTGATTGAGAGATTCAGTGACTTCAGTGCAATTGAGTTTCAAATGTAAGAAGCCAGTATTTGGCCAGATGGTTGCCATGAATTCCAGAGGGAATTTATGAATTTTAATGAGAACAGTGGCTACACAATTTCAGTCACATGTGTTAATACTGAATGAAATATGCAGATCAGTATTAAAACTCCACCGTGGGGTATCCCCGCTTTCATTTGTTATATCCTAATATTCATATTTGTTTCTGCAGGTATGCAATTGCTTATCATACCAAGGTTTGGAGAAACTTGTTAATGCAAATCACAATTGATATTTGGAATTATAGTTTACTTCTTACTTCTTCTGAGATGACCATTACATAGTTCAGGGCAATTTAGAGGTTCTATTTCAGAGGTGTTCAGTTTGTGCAAATGAGAGACGTTTAAGTTTATTCATCCACTCAACCGTTTCTGTAAGGTTAATGTGAATAAGATGCAGGAGTTGGGGATAATTCTTAGGTTATGGATTGTGTCCTCGAAGAGCTTAAAAATCTAATAAAGGCAGAGAGAAATATATATTTTTTAATGATTACAAGCCTAGGATGGAAGTGATAAGTATCCTAGGAGAGGCACAGATAAAGCAGTAGTTCTCCTTGGTAAGTAGGTTAACTCACTGTGGGTAAATACATACATACTAATAAGGGCAGAGACTTTCACTTCTGGTGATGTCACTCTAGGTAATTCTAACCAACATTCTGAACAAAAATAACAAGAACAGTTAGACACTATTTTTTTTTAAGATTCATTTATTGATTTGAGAGAGAGAGAAAGAGAGAGCATGGGGGGAGGGGAGGGAGAGGGAGAGAGGGAATCCCAAGAAGCCTGAGCACAGAGCCCAACGTGGAGCTTGGTCTCACGATCCTGAGATCATGACCTGAGCGAAAATCAAGAGTGGGATGCTTAACCAACTGAGCCACCCAGGTGCCCCCTCAGTTGGACACTATTAAAGAAACATGTCTGTGAAGGTATAGAAGAGCCAGAAATATATTGAAGGGTTGTGGGGCCAAGTGTTAGGTGAGGGCTGATATCCAGAGAAATAAGCACAGCATTCAGGTTGTTTGCAAACATTTGCAGGTTATTGAAGATGAGCAACATGCTAAGTATTTTTGACAGCCTTGTGGGGCTAAGGGGACAATAGTGGGGGTCCAGGGTCTGTCAAAAGTAGAGGCTGTGGTAAAAACCTCCCACTTTGTGCTTTAGGTTTGGACCCTGATGAGGACCCCATTCGAGGAGTAAGGATGACTGGGAAACCCGTCAGTCCAGCCTTGAGTCTACTGGGAGGCCCAGAAAAAACTCAATTCCTAGAAGTAGAGGAAGGCTATTTCTGGTGCTTCAAGGTATGTGGTACAAGCAACAAAAAATCCTTTCTGAAGGAACATAGTATCACTGGAGGCTTAAAATGATTTCTAAAAAAACCAATGTGTATCACATGGTAACACTTGACCTGGAACACTGAGTGACAGACTGATATGAATGAAACAATGCAGAATTAGCAAATATTTAACAATATCTAGGCTTAGTGTATTCAAAATATAAAAGGCAAGCTTGAAAATTTTCAGAGTTGGAAATGATAGAAAGAAATGGAGAAATTTTAAAAAGAAAAGTTCTTTTTAAAAAATTTTTTTAAAAGATTTTTTTTTTTTTACTTATTTGTGAGAGAGAGAGAGAGAGCACATGAGCAAGGAGGAGGGGTAGAGGGAGAGGGAGAAGCAGGCTCCCCACTGTGCAAGGAGCCTGATGTGGGACTCGATCCCAGGACCCTGGGATCATGACCTGAGAGGAAGGCAGCTGCTTAACCAACCAAGCCACCCAGGCACCCAAGAAAAGAAAAGTTCTACAATTAAGAGTTAAAATCTGAGTGCTTGTATTTGCTTTAAAATAATTTATTTAAAAAATAATTTAATTAGCTATGCATTTATATTTGACATACTCCTCTCTGTATGTACTATATTTCACAACAAAAAGGATAAAAGATATAGAAGAGCTAACAGCATATGTTTTTGTCAGATTCCAAAGAATATGTTAAATCTATGAACCTATTTTATTCAAACTTTTGTGGCAATCTTAAAAGATAGATGATATTATTTATTTCACCACCCAGATGGGAAAACAAGACAGCTAAAAGAGTTTTAGGTCACACAGCTGGGAAATAGCAGAGTCAGGTTGAAAACCTAGATTTGCCTGACTTCACCCTGAGCTCTTAACTCTATGCTAGTAAAGGCTTTAGAAGTCCCTTTGAGGATGCCTGGGTGGCTCAGTCGGTTAAGTGTCTGCTTTTGGTTCAGGTCAAGATCCTGGGGTCCTGGGATTGAGTCCCCCATCGGGCTCCTTGCTTGTCAGGGAGCCTGCTTCTCCCTCTGCCTGCCGCTCCCCCTGCTTGGGCTCTCTCACTCTCTGACAAATAAATAAATAAAATCTAAAAAAGAAAGAAGTCCCTTTGATGGGGAATTGTTTCTGATGGTTATGCTCAAAACGATGTTGCTATGGCTAAATCTTCTGCTCCAGTTACTGATAGAGTAATTCTTGAAGAGATGATAATCCTACTCTGTTGGTATTATTCTCAGCCAGGAGATTTCCATAACAAATTGATTGGGGCCTCTAAACAGTTTCTCAGGTTTATCCACAGAGCCCCTTTTTAGAGCCTAAGCATGTCCCTGGGGGTGGGGAGGTGGGGGGGGCAGTAGGTCCCAACTAATGAAAAGTTCCATTTCTCTTTTCCTCCTTTGATTGCAAGGAAGAACTAACCCTCTTGCCATATTGCTCTGTAGCTCCATGGTTACTATTATTTTTTTTTCAGGTGCCTGGTTGCTTTTTTTCCACCATTAGGTACTTTCTCTCCCAGAAGGCATTCCCCCCACCCCCACCTCTTTATTCAAAGTGCTCCTTCCCCACCACCCCATCATAGCTTGGAACTCCAGAGGATGTTGGGAGAAACAGACTTTGCCAAGCTATAGAAAAAAAAAAGGTCGTTTTATAGTTTTCTCCAGGGTGATGGGCACCTTATAATTTTGTAACTAATGCCACCCACATGATTGTTCTAGAAAATAAAGATGTATTCAGAAATCATTTGCTGCTTCTATTTCTAGATATAGAAGTGGCTGGTATTTTTAGTTCTCACCTCTCTGGTTTAAAAAAAAGTTTTCCTTGCTAGGCACTCTGCCACACATCATGAACAATGAGGCTCTGCTCTAACCCAAATAAGTTCCATCGACAGCTGTTTGTGTCTTTCAATGACTTAGTATTCAGTAAAACAAAATAAAACCACACTGTCCAGGCCATGGTAATCAGTGCCCTACTGTGCTAGCCACACGCATCTGATTCTCTCCAGCTGTGCACATCACATTACACAATGACATTAAAAATGAAACGGGGCATATTCAGGGGCATGGGGGCTGGAATGTACGTTAGGAGAATTGATTCAAGGAACTGGGCATGTGTACAGTGGAGAAGTGAGAACAAAAGGAGCAGAATGGCCCCCTGGGCCATGATAGGGGGATCTGCCAGGTGGTAAGTGGAGGCAGATTGAAGCTGAATCTGAGTAGATTGTAGCAAATGTGCAGAGGGAGATGTCCAACAAAGGGAATGGGCTGCCTTCGGAGCCTAGCCTCAGAGCCGTGGGCTCTGTCAGTAAAGGTGTTTAAACACTGGGTGGTTAAGGAGATTAGACACAAAGTTCTTGCAATATGGATATAATCATTTGTGGACTCATTCCAGAAGTCAACAGCTACTGTTTCCAAAGGAAATATCCTCTGAATTTTAATTAGTTAATAGACAACTTTTTAGACCATGGCCGACCAGTAAGTGGCAGTTGCTCATATAAACTTATGTGTTTCCTGTGGTTAGGAAATAATGGGAAGAATTTTTTTTTGGCTAACCATATATAATTCTACATCACTGACATAGCAAAGAAACCTAAGGCTGAACTGGTGTTCGAAGTTTCCAAGTATCACAAAACTTAAGGCTTGGGGAAGAGCTTGGAGTTTTAATTTGTTTATTTCCTTGTCCTTGTTAGACAAGTGTCTTTATTTTTTGTTATTTCTCTTGCTAAGCTATGTAATTGTCATGATATGCCATGTGGGGTGTTTAAGAAGTCACTTTGCAATCGAGTCAATGAGATGGTGTGGCACAGACCACTTTAACCCAGAATTTGATCAAGAATTTGTGCTTTGAGGGGGAGCCTGGGTGGCTCAGATGGTTAAGCGTCTGCCTTCGGCTCAGGTCATGATCCCAGGGTCTTGGGATCGAGCCCCACATCGGGCTCCTGGCTCAGCGGGGAGTCTGCTTCTCCCTCTGCCTCTCCCCCTGCTCATGCTCCCTCTCTCTCTGTGTGTCTCAAATGAATAAATAAAATCTTTAAAAAAAAAAAGAATTTGTGCTTTCAGTGTTGTGTGGGGAAAGAAAAGACAAGATGCTTTGAGGAATTGTTTTCTGAAAACTGGTATTGAGTAAAGAAGCTTTCACTTGCCGGAGTAAGTCTTTTAATAATGTAAAAGTGGGAAGAGCTCCAAGCTTTCTGATTTCTGCCTTTCTGATATCTTTGGGGTTGGAAGTTAGAGAGGCTTGGTTTTCCCAATCAGTTTTGTCTCAATAATCTCTGACTTCAGAGACAGCAGTAACAGAACTAACTGGGCAGAAATAAGTTCCCTTGAGGCCATTTCAACTTGTAAACCTTTGGTAAGCAGTTTAGCACTTGGATCTTCAACCTTGGAGGAATCATATCAGGGTTTAATAAACCTAAGCCACAAAAAAGAGTCTTAGATCTGCAAGGTTTTATTTGAAGGCAAAAGTGAAGATGGTGGGAAAGAGTAGACCTCTGATTTCTACTGTAGAACAAAAGGTATTGAAGGTTTTATTTTTAAACTTAATCACACTGTAAAAGAGAGATAATTCATCTTAAGTTTTAGGATTTTATTTTATTATTTATTTTATTTTATTTATTTTTACATTTTATTTATTATACATTTACCTGAAGACTTTGAGCTCCTTGCCATCTTAACCATATGCCTCTGAGTAGGTAGATTTGCACAATGGAAGAGTAATTCTTTTTCCAGGACTGAAAAAAAGAGTTAGCTATGGAAATGTGAATTCCTTTGACTATATTAGCCAATTCCTGTACCTCTCCTGATCAAAAGATCCACATTTTACATTTGTAATGTGCAAAACACAAAGGTTTCAGGTCAGTTTCTGGTAGTTGAAAATATTCCTTGTATCTGATCTAGGCTTTTTTTTCCCTTTGAAATTTCCACCATTTACATGTAGCTGCAGCTATTACAAGCTCTGGAATGACTGCTTTTGTACTCAGATTTTGGATATATCCTTTTCTACTTGTATATGCATTAAGCAATACAAGCAATTCAGAATCTTGGTAAATGTTCCTCCTTAAAATTATTCCCCAGAAGGTATATTATCTATACCTTTATGTATAAATGAGAGAAGAGAGGCGGATGGGAGAGAGCGGGAACAGGATGACGGATAAATCCAAGGGAAAAGA
This sequence comes from Callorhinus ursinus, assembly GCF_003265705.2. NCBI lineage: Eukaryota > Metazoa > Chordata > Mammalia > Carnivora > Otariidae > Callorhinus > Callorhinus ursinus. The sequence continues at coordinate 9,245,029 of NW_027397104.1, forward strand.
TTGAGGTTTTCAAAAAGAAATTGCAATAAACTGCAAATTTGGGGGCTTAGTTTAGTATTCTTAAATTTCTTGTTGACCACAGCCTTTTTACCCAGGCCTACAGCCATATCATAGTCTTCGTTTTCAGCAAGTCTGTCAGCTGGGATCCTCCATTTAATAAACAATGTAGAGTGGTAACCATTTCCTTTAAGATGGTTTTGTAGACTCCAGGCGTGATTAGATGCAGGGGTATTTTTTTTAAGGCTCATTTATATAGATGAGGCTAGTCAAAGCGACAGGGATATATGAAGAGCAATATGAAAAATGATCCTCTCTTTATAAAAGAAGTTTCCAATGGTGAATTTATAGCTGGCCTACTCAGCCCTATCTAATCACTTTAATACTTTAAAAAATGTCTCCTTCTTTCTATATTTTGGAATAATTTCTGGCATAAGTTTAATAGCTCGAAGACTGCAACTGAGTTCTTATGATACACCAGCCAGTATGCTAAGCACTTTTACATGAATTACATCATATAATCCTCATAAGAGGATCACCATTAATCACATGTCATAGGTTCTGTTATTTTGATTTTATAGATGAAGTCACCAAGAGTTGGAGGGGTGAAGTTGCTTACAAGCCCAGGGCTGTGCTCCCATAGCTGGCTCATTCAGGAGCGAGGATTGGAGGCCAGGCAGAGTGACTGCGTGCGCTTAATCGCTCTGCTGTGCCGCCTCGTGGCCCCCTGTTTCATTGCCCCCTTCATGGATACGGGGAAGGTTATGGCATATTATCTATACCTTTATGTATGTATGCAGTAAATGCACATGCATAAATAACATGTTTTTTTTTCCCCCATGATATTTCCTGTCAAAGCTTGTGAATTCTTCTTTTGGAGAATGGTTTTCTTCTTTAGTTATAGGCTATGTGCACATTTTAATGAAACTAGACAAATAAATGTTGTCTAGATTTCCCTTCTGGCAAGGGGACTTTATAAACTTAGTTCAGTGCCAAAAAGAAGAGTTGTTTTATCTTCCCTTTATGCCCTTCATATTTCCCCAGGAGTTACCTGCGCTTGCTCATATCGCTGGCAGAGATGAGCAGGAAGACTTCACTAAAGACAAACAAAAATAACATTTAATTTTGAAATCACTTATGACTATGAACTGGGATTAGATTGTGCTCTGGCACATGATTTTGTGCTAGCGTATGCATGCCTGTGTGTGTATGTGCATATCTATTTTTCACAGAGCAAACATTTTGCGTATTTTCTTGGTTCCGGACAGATGCAAGTTTGTGTACACATTCAAGCATGCCTTATTCCTTTCTTCAAGAAGCTCATCGATTATAAGCAATCTCTTCATTATCTGAATTCTGTTGAACAATACAAACTCAAAAAAAATGATCATTTTACTTTCCAGTCTTATATCTAAATCCTTTCTAGAGGATTTTTGTTTGTCTCCCTAATATGACCCCAGTTTTTGCACCTTCCATCTCCTAAAATTTTTATTGTTTTCTGCTTTAATTTCCTAGTGTTTGTTTCTTTTTATTTAATGTTTACTCTCTCCCTCTCCCCATGCTTTTTCATAGCTCGTTGAGTCTTTTCTTCCTCTCTCCTCCCCCTTGGCAACTCCTATTTATTCTTTAAGACTCAGCTCAGGCAATCTCTCTTCTAGAGAGCCTCCTACCATCTTGCTCCTACCAGCTTTGCCCAGACTAGGCTGGGTCGCTCGCCCTCTCTGTGCCCCACGGTATCCCGGACATAGAATAGCTACCTTTGTCATAGTTATTCTAACGCCATTTGATTTCCTCTCCAGACTCTTCTTGGCTTCTTGAGTGCACCACTCTGTTCTTCTAAAGTCCACAGTCCCAGTGTGGAGCAAAGTGAGACACGGTAGGTGTTGGTGAATGGTTGTTGCATGAACTAAATGTTTAAAGACAGAGTCCTCGTGCCCCCTAAAGCCTCTTCTCTTTCAGAAGTCCTTCCTTTTCTGACCTCCTGTGGCAGGTACAAATGGTATCATTTACTTGGGAATTAATCAGATGTTGCTCTGGAAATCTCCCTACTATTACTGCTATTTAAAGCCTACAGTGTTACTTAATGTTTTCTCTGTGTTCTCAACTAGCTTTTGAGCTCCTTGGATGTAAAGGGAAGATTTTATAATTCTGGGTGTCCTCATACCCCCCAGTACTCCTTTATATATATCATCTTCTTTTTAAAAAAGATTTATTTATTTATTTATTTTTGAGAGAGGGAGAGAGTGAGCATGAGCGTCACAGGGGGAGGGGCAGAGGGAGAGGGAAAGGCAGAGAATCTCAAGCAGGTTCTGGGCTGAGCTCAGAGCCTGACGTGGGGCTCGATCTCACGACCCTGAGGTCATGAGCTGAGCCTAAATCAAGAGACACTCAACAAACTGAGCTGCCCAGGCGCCCCTGTATATATTGTCTTTTTGATAATACTGGCTCATGAATTATTAAGCGCTTCAGAAAGCAGTGAACAAGAGCTCCCTCCAAGACCCAGATGTCATGGCCATTGCCTTTCCACCCTCCATTTCCTCAAGCATTGGGTACCTTGGGTCATAAGAGGGACTTCAGAGAAGCCCTTTTATTTCTCAAAGGAGTCAGGGAATTCACAGTGAGAGATTTTTGTTGCTTTCTTATAGAAAGATAAAATACAGTGACTGTGTAAATCTCCATTTTTAAGCCTCAGTTTCTTTCACAGTAAAGCTGGTGTAATAGATGATATATTTCCCTGATAGAGTTGTGGTGAAGGGCTGGGAGATAATGTGTGCAAAGGAGTAACAGTGCCTGGAACATGGAGATTCATCAGTAAAGGTTGGCCGTTATTATTTTTTTTAATATTTTATTTATTTATTTGACAGAGAGAAACACAGTGAGAGAGGGAACACAAGCAGGGGGAGTGGGAGAGGGAGTAGCAGGCTTCCCATGGAGCAGGGAGCGCGATGCGGGGCTCGATCCCAGGACCCTGGGATCATGACCTGAGCCAAAGGCAGACGCCTAACGACTGAGCCATCCAGGCGCCCCCAGGTTGGCCATTATTATTGTGAGCATTCACTGTGTGTGCGATCATTTGGAGTTCCATATAAAAGAGCCAAATAGAGCTTATTCAGTGGGTTCATCTGTTGTTGTTGTTGTTGTTATTATTACAAATAACAAGAAACACACACAGTACTTTGTATGTCCCGGCATTGTTCTAAGTGCTTTACATATATTGACTCCTTTAAACCTTTAAACGGCCCTATTAAGTACATTTCACTATCTCCATTTCAGATAGGAAGCCATTAAAGCACCAGAAATCATCCGGTCACACAGCTAATAAGTAGCAGAGCTGGAATTTGAACCCACACTCTTTGGTTACAGAGTCTATGCATTGAACTATTATGAAGTAGAGAGCCACTTATAGAAACATCTATTCAACGTCTCATCTGTGCGGGGTAGAGAGATGACTCAGCACACTCCTGCCTTGATGGCTTTCACACTTAGGATGGGAGACAGACAAGCAAGGATGCCGTTACTGATTAATATACTAGGGGCTCTAATTAGGGCACTTTGATGTTCCAGTTTGCCTGGGAGAATCCTGGCTGACACCTGTCACCCAGCATAACTATAAATAGCGTTTTCTTTTACATTCAACAGTGTGTTTGTTGAGGTGGTACGTTATATGGTCTCTGTCAGCTCTATTAAGGGGATGCATGAGGTGTTCTGGGATTTCAAAATGGGAAGACCTGACTGGAGCAGGGCTTCATCTAACTGACTCTTACAGGATGAGAAGAACTTTGCTGGGTAGGAGAGGGACTTTGGAAACAAAAAGAAAGGGGCTAGGAGTGTGAGAATGCTGGTAGTGTTCAGCAAAGAGCAAGTAGATGGAGGCTGTTGCGGGGTATGGGGAAGGGCTCTGTGTGTGGGTGCTGATTCTCAAACCTGGCTGCACATGAGAGTCCTCTGGGGAACTCTTAAAACCCTGCATGCCCAAGCTGCACCAATTACACCAGAATCTCTGGAGCTGATGTTTAAAGCTATCCAGGTGATTGCAATGTGGCTTGAGAACGTTGGAGGTGGAACGACCTTTGGGGGTAGGAGGGAGGTGATGGGTGGGTGGGAGAGGACTAACTCGTGGAAGGATTTGGTCATAATCCAACGTGCTGCTACTTGTCCTTGAATGTCCCTGAATGCCGAGTCCTTCTGCAGAGCCTCAGTCTGGTCGGGGCAGGTATGTGAGGCTTTTTCACTACTGTCTCTGTTCTGTTAGGGCAGCAACGTGAGTCGATAACAAGCTGTGGGGAGTAGCTTGTACCCTCTATTTACAACCCTCTAAAAGCGAGCATCATGGCCTTAGGACAATTTGCAAAAATTCTCTTTGTGGCCCAGAAAACCTTTCCGTGGTGCTAAGGGTGACAAGGACTATTAGACAGGTGAGGCAGACCTTACTTTTATATAATACGGATGGGTGTGGAAACACCTTAGAACAATTCCTTCTGTGGAAAAAGAAAAAAGAAATCCCTAAAGTACATGATAGATATAAAAAAAACCCCACAGTTTTCTGTGAAGGAAATCAAAGGTTAAGTAGCTTTTCCTGTCTCTTGATTATTTACCAGTCTAACTAATTGTTTAGAAGGTGGAACCTGCTAATTATCAAGACTTATTTAATGCATAAAGTGAAATTAGAAGGGTTAATAATAATGTCCACACTTCCCATTGCAGAAGGACCGCCTACTCTGGAGCCGCTTTTTGAATAGTATCCAGCTCCCCTGCCGTGAGTATGTTAACACTCTGCCCTTCGTGATAGCAACTGGGACGATGAGGAGATAAATTAACTCGACTGAACAAGCAGGTTTTACAGAGCTGGGTAAAAGGGACCCCTGTGCTGGGCTCCGTGAATTACATGGCTCTTCTCCGGCTCGGCAGTCTGCAGATCCATGTGGACGCTGCAGATCTACCTGGCGTTCTTCATGGCTACCTGGAGCCTGTCTCCCTCACTTCTCGATAATTCTGAGTATTCGGGACTCTGGAATTTCCAGACTAATTTCCTGAGCCTGCTTCCAGAGCCTGCACAGGCCTCTTGCTTTGGATTTTCCTCTTGGGGGGTGACCAGCCATGCCCTTGGTGGGCATACCAGTGAGCTTGATAGGTAGTCTTGGGGTGGCTGTGTGTGAGGGTGGGGGGTGGATGTGAGAATTGGAGTGTCCACAGGCTTACATATGCAAGTGCCATCACAGAGTAGGACAGAGCCTGGTGGGAAGGGAAGGAAGGAGAGCTGCCTGCCATGTTCTAGCATAGAACTCCAAGGGAGCTCAGGATTATAAATTTGAATCTAGCCTTCCCGGTTACTATTAAGGTACTTTTGTCTAAGTAAGGGGATAGAAACTATTGTATTTAAATTTTGTTAACTGTTTTATAAGTTTTTTTCTTGCATGTTTGAATTTACTTTTATTTATTATTATTTATTATTTATTATTATGTTATGTTAATCACCATTCATTACATCATTAGTTTTTGGTGTAGTGTTCCATGGTTCATTGTTTGCGTATAACACCCAGTGCTCCATGCAGAATGTGCCCTCTTTAATACCCATCACCAGGCTAACCCATCCCCCACCTTCCTCTCCTCTAGAACCCTCAGTTTGTTTTTCAGAGTCCATCGTCTCTCATGGTTCATCTCCCCCTCCAATTTACCTGTTTTATAAGTTTTAAATATTGAACTATATGGATTTACGTTTGGTCTCTTGTCCTGGGTCCTTAAAAGGTTAGGGTTAAGCCTTGAGCAGGTCCCATAAATGGTACATAGAGAAACTTGGGTCACCTAAGACATGAATGACAGGATACAGACTTGCTTGTTTCTAATGAGTTGAACCTCATTTGCCCAATATTCTGTATAACACCAAATTAAACAACTCATCCAACTATTGAACCAGCACTGGATGTAGGTGAAAAAAGTGCCATGTCGAAATTTGTGACTAGATCAGACCCTGGCATCTCAGCATCAGGAAAAGGGGACCATGTGTGCATCTAAGCACTTTCTGGGGAGTCCACTGAAGGGTAGAATCCATAGAAATTGAGTAATTCCTAAGTGTTAAGAACTGTATTAACCACTTTGCTTTTGCTGTCTTTTTATTCCTTGCAAAGCCGGTATTATCATTTCCATTTTAAAGATGTAGAAACTTGTGTTTGGAAGGTTAAACAACTCACGTAGCATTCTGTAACAAATAATAGTATTGATTTGTTTGGTTCCACTAAGACTCAGCTTCTGGGAGTCATGCTTTTTTCTAACCCCGGTTTCCTGCCATCAGAGTGGGAGCTGTCTTTCAAGGCAAAATTATACTAAGACTTAGAGTTTGGCTTTTTCAAAAATGACTTTTATTTTCTTTCTCCTGGTTCAACTTCCCCCCAGCTGTCTCCTTTCCTCCTTTCCCCTCCCCTGCCTGTTGAGTAAATCACCCTAATTATTAACTTTGTAAATGAAGCTCTAAATAAGCTATTTAAGTTTATTCCTATTAGATGGGACAACAGATTAGAAATCCAGTGCCACCTGGGGTGGGAACGTGTTAGATTTCCATACTAATGCCTCATGCATGTTTTATGCCTTAGATTAGTAGCTAATGTGGTCATTGATCATCTTGTGTCATATGAGCTACAAACCTGCTGCTTTGAGCTCATTCTTTTAAAAACTTAGTTCCAAATCAGTATTCAAAATCCAGACCAAGGTTTCTGGTTTGGAAACGAGGTCATATTTGCTTTTGGTAGGGGTCAAAAACATTTTTCTAACTATTTGTGCTGTTTGTAGATAATAAACAGGGTGTAATCTATCATTGGAGGAAGTTAGGTTTGAGAAATTGCCAAAGGAAAAATATTTCCTAAAATATAGGCTGGAAATCCTTTTTGTATCCCATATAGTTTCTTTCTGTGCTATTTATAAGTCAAACATATGTTAAAAGTTATCATTTGAAAGCCTATTCAATTTGTGTTTGAATTACCTAAGCATTTATTTCATTAAGTAGGAAATTGAGGGCATTTTTCCTTCAAGTTATATAGCTCTGCCATTAGTGAGGTCTAGTTCAAATTCTGGTCTGTTCACTTGGTAACTGTGTGACCTTAAACAAAATCCTTATCATCCCTGAGTTTCAGTTTTGCTATTGGAAACACGGGGCTCCTGTTAGTACTTACCTCATAAGGCGGTTATGAGGTTTGGCCAAAGCAGTGACTGGATAGTAATATGTCTGGCACTTAGTAAACACTCATGCAGACATTTGTGATTATTTAATTCCTCTTTCATATAGAAAGTCATCTTGGCTAAAATATGATGAATGGAAATTTCACTGATAAGGTGGTAGCTCACCTCTTCGTATTTCTGAACAGGTATAGAAATGGGCCACCACTCAGCCCTCTGTGTTGGAAAAACTGGTGATGTGTTGACAAAGAAGTATGTTTACACTTCAAGAAGGACCCTTTCAGTTTCTTCAGAATCAGAACTGGACCCCAAACTCAGTCAGGGCTAGAGGAAGTATTAGAGAATATCAAACAAACCCAAGCTCTGGTGGAACCATCTCAACACTGAGCAGGGGCACTGCCCCTTCAGCCTAGAAAGAGGGCAAGTTCAAATTGTGATTTACGCAGTTGGTCATGGAGAACGATGGCCTACCACTCTGCTACCACCAGAGTGGTATCTGATACTGACTCCCTTCCTTACCTTTTGATCTACTCTTCTCTCTATGCATATATCTTTGCAAACCTTGAAATTAATGCATTCCTAAGGAAAATGGATGGGGATAGGAATTTTTGTGTATTTCTGGGCAATTTGTCCAGGAGCACACATAGGGAGCCAGGGCTGCTCTGGTGCTGGCAGAGTATAGACAAGGTATGCTAGGCTCTGGCATGCTGGGCTCTAGGTTTGGCTTGCAGCTTTTCTCTTGCAGCTGCATCAGAAGAGCCTAGGGAACGTTAGGCAGACATGTGAAGCTCTGGATGGTTCTCTGGCTGCCAATAATCCCACACGTTTGAGGCTGAAGAACAGAAGTTTTGGTGATTAGGGAATATTTGATTCGACAGCAAAGTCCCTGAAGTGTCGTGGAAGTAGTCATGAGTAGTGACAGGGGTGGGTGGCCTGGGCGAGATAATTCTTTCTGAAAGTGTTTGCTGGGCAAGTTTTCCTGTATAACCTGTATTTGTTTGTTTTGTTTTGTATATTATTTTGATGATTGAGGGGATTTGGATGAAGTGCCACCAAATCTGGAAACTTACTGGAGAATTCACTTAATTAGATTTGCTCCTTCCCTTTGTGAACCTTTATAGTGCACTTTTAATTATAGTAGAATGTTTCAAAGACAATTACAGGATAGTTCCTCACAAGAAATGTAAGGTTTTCCTATCCACCTTATTTCTGTATGCAACAAGAGTGACTTTAAACATACAAATATGTATATGTTTGTGAGGAAGGCTCTTCTCTTTTAAGTGGAGGCCAGGCATACAATTTCATAATTCATTGAGAACAATTTTGTTTAGATATCTTGTCCTCCCTGTTGGATGTATAATTAAGATCTTTGTTAATAAATCAAACACCTTTCCCATTTAGAAATGCTGCCCAAGCTCTTAACCATAATTCTGAGAACATGGTACATGCTTAGCACATTGACAAATGAATAAAGTTGGAGTTCACTGAAGAAAAATGAAAGGTGTTCAACTTGAGAAATAAGAAATATTCAGAGACTGAAGATAACAATGGACGTACTAGGTCATAAAGTTGAAGAAAATGCTCTAGAAATGTTAAACTGCAAACATAGATCAGAATAAAACTATGGTTGCAGTCGTTAATGGGAAAAAATATGGAGGCTGGAAATCGCCTCCTGTGCTTAAAGATAGAGTAACAGTCTATGGAACGTTGTAGAGTACAGGCTCTGGTGACAGACTGCTCTTTCAGTCTGTGGGATCAAATAGCTTAGTTCCCTCTTCTGTAAAGTAGCCATAATAATAATATCTGTCTCAGAGGGTTGTTGGGAGGATTGAAAGAAGTAGCTCACATGAAGCTGCCTGGACCACAGTAGACATTTAATACCTGGGGCCATTCTTACTATTTAGGCGCATAATGAACCATTCACTAGGGACACCTTGATGAAACTCGTTATGTTCTTTTTGGGTTACTGATTTCTGAAATCGGGTTTTTTACAGATGCCTAAGACAGAGAATATTTAGGCCGGGGTGATAGACTCTAGTAGCCCACTGGAGTGTTGGATCGCCTCTCGATCTCTCAATCCTTGGCTAGGTGCTCCTTCTCATTTCCCTAACTGTGCTGTTCCTAGCTCAAGTGACTTCTCCGGACCCAGCTGCTGCATTAGTGGCATAGCCAGGACTGTGAGACCCAGCTGGACCTAGTTTCCCTCTTTTTTATCAAGCCTTGAAAATGATAAAGGTCGCATAGTTACGAAATCCAAGGATAACACTGTTCTGAGGGGGAGAGCTAATGTCCTGGAGAACCAGGCCAGGATTCATAGTTCACAACTCAGCTGAAAGAGAAACTCTGCTAAAGGTAAATACATAGTCCCCTGTGTAGATTGAAATTAAAATAAAACCTATTCAGTGATGCGCTTTAGAAGAGTGACTCGATAATCTAGAGAATTGTCTTCATTTCAAGATCAGAATGAGACAGCAATATGACTTGGTGCCTGCTTGCTATACTCCATACAGTTGACTATTGCCATTGCATGGAGTTGGCCTGAACTTCTTTGATCCCTAGATCTAAGATGACATTTAGCAGCAGAGGAAGACTAAGCAGCTAGTTAGGTTCACTGATTAGGGAATTAGCTGACTGCTAAGCACTGGTCTTGAAGTGTATGAGCTGTAATTTGAGCCAAACATTTTATCTTCATTATCAAAGCAGCTAGGAAAATACGTAACCATATCCTTATTCTGGTATATGTGTCCTGGACCTGCTGGTTTGCTTTTAAAAAGTCAGAGGAAGTAACATTCAATCAAAATGCTCAGGTTCTCTGGTCTACCATTCCGGATAAAGGAGGGTGGAGTCCCTAATGGTCAGCACATATCTGAAATATTGTTCTTCAGTTTTGATGCTACAACCTAAAATGGTTGTTGACACACAATTGTAGTCGGGGGAGAGCAATCAGAATGTGGCAAGGCTAGGGAATCATAAGGAAAGAGGTTGAAGGAACTGAAAAGAAACACGTATTTTTTAAAAAAGAGGTTTGGAGGAAATGTAATTGCCTTTTTCATTACTTGAATGTGTGTCATGAATAGAGGCATTTGACTTATTCTCTGCTACTCAAAGGGAGTGAGCCAGGACAAAGAGGTCTAAGTATCATTTATACAGATTTGATATAAGGAAGGACTTCTTGAGCTGGAGATGTCCAAAATACTGTGGGTGGGCTAGAGAGAAAATGAGCGTTCTTTCTTCAGAATTGCTTAAGTAGAGACCGCGTAACAACAGATGCTGAAAGACTATCAAATGTAATAGATAAGCACAGCAAATCTGCCACTGGAAAGTCTGGATGCTATTCCTGGCTCTGTCTGTCACTTACTAGCTCAGAGATCATGGAGAAGTTCCTTTAGAACTCTGTCTCAGCACCTCCCTCATACATCCTTATGGATGTTCATGGATGTAAAGTAAGGCATAATAACAGCTCAGAATGTTAGCATTTCTTATGATTATTATCTAGGAATGCTATAGAGAGATTTCTGTAAAGTGTAAAAAGGTTTGCTAGAGTTTTTTACCAATAAGACTATTACTACAATTACTTGCAATAATACAATCAAACTCTGTTAATTTTATGGATGGACCGTGGAGCCTATAAAATACCATAAATCCTTAAATAGGGTCAATATGACACAATTCAGTTCAACACTGTAAACACATCCCAAGTACAAAGGGAGACATACAGATAAAAGACATGGGCATCCATTTTATATAGGGCTGATACATTGATAGCTGTTCTGAAGAGACTGGCTGAAATGTTAATTTTGGCACTTTCTAATCCCCATTCCATCTATGAGTTACAGCGTCTGTAAACAACATAAGGTGTTTTATGTTAATTCTTGAGAGTGGTTTTGTAAATTTCATGTGAGTAAACCAGGCATATTGTTAACAATATAATTGGGGCTAAATTAAGCTCCTAGTAAATTGTGAATGGTTTATTATTATTCACTGGAATGCATTTACCCTGCTAATGTAGTACTGCTGCTTTATTATATGTTAATAGTTTAACAGTCAAAGTTAAATGCTATTAATAAAATAGTATAACTAAAAGATCTCATTTGTAGTATTCTACAGTTTTCTTCAACATTTTATTAGTAAAGTTGAAAAATGAGATGTGACAAAAAGAATGCAAAACAAAAGCAATTATTGGACTCAATATAAATGATGGAAAACTTAGGTTGTGTGCTCTCAGCTAAAGCAAAGCAAGATGTAACACAGTGCCTGGTCCTGTCCATTGCTCAACAGCTGAATGAGTACTGGTTGATCAAGAAACAGTTCTATTGACAGCTTCATTCCCTTAAATTAGAATTCTTGTTCAAGCTATGTCTATACAGGTAAAACATATTGATATTTGTTTGGTAAATTAAGCCAAAAGAAAAAGAGTATGAATAACACATTCCCTCTCTCCAATTTCTCCTGTAGTGGAAGATTTGTCTCCAATAGTTACATGATTTCTACTATTCTTTTTTTTTTTTTTTAAAGATTTTATTTATTTATTTGAGACAGAGAGAATGAGAGAGAGAGAGAGAGAGCACATGAGAGGGGGGAGGGTCAGAGGGAGAAGCGGACTCCCTGCGGAGCAGGGAGCCCGATGCGGGACTCGATCCAGGGACTCCAGGATCATGACCTGAGCCGAAGGCAGTCGCTTAACCAACTGAGCCACCCAGGCGCCCGATTTCTACTATTCTTAAATTTCATTTTATCTATGAAGAAGGAGATGATGTGATCACTGTATATAAGAGAGTAAGAATACAGGAATTTACAAATTTTTCCTCTCACGAGTTGGGCGATCTTGAGTAATGAGTACATCCCTATTAAAAAATAGTTGGGATAAATCTAGAATCCTGTACTTACGTCTAAGTACAGAGGGGAGCTACGACTTCATGAGAGTAAATAAAACATGTGAGGGGATTTCCTCAACTCCGTTCAACATCACTCAATTATGTGATTACACCTCCAGGAACATGAACATTCTCCTACTGCTCTAGTACCCAGAGGAAAGGTCATGAATCCTGCTTTACTCAGTACTAGTCAGAGAACAGCTGGGAGGATTGGGTCATATTGTGGAAAATGCACTGTGTGAAAGATGTAGACCAATGACCAGAATGGAGAGGAAACTCAAACTATGTCAAATGAGTAACAATGGGAAACACCTGACAATGGGGAGACAACCAGGGGACAATGATAGCTATGTTCAAACATTTTAAGAGCTATAATTAAGAAGATGGAATGAATTCGATTTCTATGACTTCTCCAAGGATAACCAGTAAGAAAGGCATACGTGTGAAAACCATTAAAAAGGTTATAATAAGGAAAACATGTTGATAATACAATATGATGTGCTCTCTTTCTCGTGACAAGTTCCACTGTTTAGGGTTCTTTTTTAAAGACCTGGTCAACAACTGAAAAGCATTCTATGGAAGGTTTTAAAGCCCAAATTGAGTAGTTCAACAAGTTTGTCTTGTGATTCTATGAGTCTACAAGTTAAATTACCAAATTTTCTGTTAACATGACATAATCTCAGAGAACTAAGGAACTGTTGATAATAGTTGTTGTTAAATAGTTTGAATTTCTTAAGTGAAAAATTCTATAAATATAGAAAATATCATTTTCATAAGGAGTTTGAGAAAAAGATAAACAGAGCCATAACTAGCATACTTTCCCTATTTTCAACATGGTGAACTATAAAAATAATGAGCTATTTTTAAGAATATGTTTTCACTATATTATGTGAAGATAATATTATAAGAATAGAAATACCTTTACTAATTAAAATTCTACGGTGCTGTTTTCAGCTTCTTCATACCACACATTCCTCAGACGGTTACTTTATTATTAAAACAAACAGCATCTAAAATAATGAACTTTGTGGTCATAAAAGTCAATACTGATTTGTGTAATTTGGGGGCATAAAAGGGGGGTAGTAGAGGCTCGTGGAACTCATTCAAAATTTTTCATAAAAACACACAATTATATACATATAGAAAATAATGTGAATGTCATCACTGGATACCAACTATAAAATATCAACCAGATACCAGAAGGTGGTATGAATTTCTACCAAATAAACCAGCAATATACCTTAATGTTGTGCTTGTGGTTGTTACTATGTTTTCTCTGGGATTGCTTTCCTTCATGCATCTGTGCTTATATAAAATGGGTGTTAGCCCACTGAGTGCATTTTATTATCATATAAGCCCTGTATGTTAAATATTTTCTCATTGAGAATTTGACCCAGATTCTCTTCCTGTCACCTGAGAGATTAAATATTCACTTAACGTTATTGCACTAAACAGAAAGCTTTCAACCTTCCTTGGCTACTTACTGGAGTTTTTCTGGCCTATGCTGTGTGGGCTTAGATTTGTTTCTTTGCTATCATGATCTGTCAGAGAGTTTGCATATCTAATTGGAAGTGTCGATTAAAAAAATGAAAACAGCCTTAACTGTGGACAAGTCCAAGGCAAATGTAGGTTTTAAGAATTTTCTAATGTGGGGTATATGTAGCTAAGACCTCAGGAAGTGACTGTCTAGTCTATGGTAATACGGCAATTAAAACCATAAAAATCATGAGGTTCCTAAGTTAACTTTTTTTTTAAAGGTTTTATTTATTTATTTGAGAGAGTGTGCAAGCAGGGATGAGGGAAGGGGCAGAGGTAGAGGAGGAAGCAGACTCCCCGCTGAGCAGGGAGCCCAATGTGGGGCTCGATCCAGGGACTCTGGGATCATGACCTGAGCCAAAGGCAGCTGCTTAACCGACTGAGCCACCCAGGCGCCCCAGTTACATTTTCTTTTTTCTTTTGTTATTAAAGATTTTAATTTATTTATTTGACAGAGAGACAGCGAGAGAGGGAACACAAGCAGGGGGAGTGGGAGAGGGAGAAGCAGGCTTTCCGCTGAGCAGGGAGTCAGATGAGATGTGGGGCTCCATCCCAGAACCCTGGGATCATGACCTGAGCTGAAGGCGGACGCTTAACGACTGAGCCACTCAGGCACCCCCCACTTACATTTTCAATTAACCTTTCGGTTCATTCTTCTTGTCTTCTGTTTCTCTTAGTATGTTATTAAACATCCCTTGAATTCTTAATTTCAGGTACTATATTTTTCAGTTCTAGAATGTCCATTTGAGTATTTAAAAAAATTAATTCTCTTCTGAAATTCTTTATCTTTTCATTTATTCTGCTCATCTTTTTAGTTATTTCTTGAACAAATTAATCATAACTATTTTAAAGGTCTTTTCTGTTAACCTCTTTATCAGGATTATCTGTTGGTCAGCCTCTGCTGTTTTGTTCTGTTTTGTTTTGTTTTCTCTTTGTTATTGGTCATATGGCCCTCTTTCTCCATATGCCCAACAATTTTTGTTCATTATAAAATGTGTAGAGGCTCCAGATGATACTATTTCCCATCGGAGATGATTTGTTTTTTTTTTTTTTCTTTTGCTAGGCAGGGAAGAAGGAATGGAGGCGCTCATCACTTTAATCCAATCAGGTGCTGAACTGTACTGGAACTGGGTTGCAGTTTTGCTAAGACTCACTCTACCTGTTATAACTAAATTGTAGGGTCATATTGCCAATTAAAAACTGGACAGGTTTTTGTCTGCTCTGCACCAGCTACAACAGAAATTTCTGTTCTGCTTTTCAGCTTAGTTCTTTAAGTCTCAAGTCATGTGTGGTTTCATGATTTGACACATGTCTTTAGGGGGAAACTGGAAGTGTGTTTGAGGCACCTGAAGTCTCTTATTTTGCCACTCTAAACCTATTCAACCACCAAATCTTTACTGGTTTCTTTGTGCCTCTGCAGTGGCTCTTGACCAGGGCAAAATCTGGATTTCTACCCCATGACCAGAACTGGCAAATGCTCCAAGGAAAAAGGCAACTTCAGATCTTCAGCTCACCTCTGAAGGTTTAACTCCTTAGAGTTTACCTCTTTGATCTTAGAAATTTTGACTTTAGAAATTTTATTTTTCCTATGTGTTGTTTTCACATTTTGTGGTTTAATACCACAATTCTTATACTTTACCTGGCTTTTCTAGTTGTCCTCATTGGAGCATTTGCCTATGGCAGATTACTTTATCATACATAAAAGCAGAAATTTGTATTCCTATTCCAAAGTAACAATATAGGTACCTATTTCCCCCTCTGCACCAAATATGCAAGATAATAAAATCAAGCCCAGCATTTTATTTATATCAGGCTGAACCTCAGCAGACTTATAATCTTGGCCGTGCTACTTTTAATATTACTCTTTTCACCTTTTTCATTTTATACTTCTTTTCTGGCTACCCCATAAAATTCTGAATCCGGAACTCTAAAGTCTTCCCCCCCCCCGCAGAGATTCCCATTGTTTGTCTTTATTAGTGTACTAGGCTTCTTCTGCCTTGACTCCCTTCCCATCAAAACCTGCTGGAATTATGTTTATTCTTTCAGGATGCTCCCTGGGGGATTGGCTAATTACTTGGAGGAATTAATTACAACCGAAGAGTTGGTGACTTATAACCTGCTGTATCAAAATGACATTTCTATTTTAATGGGATTTACCCTTAGCAAAGTGTGCATAACGTGGGGCTCTGTCACATTAGAGTAGGAACAATGGGTGAGATGTGTGGGAGAGTATTCTTCCAATCACTCATATAACATAAACATTGGAAAGTTTGCATTCTTTTATTCATCGATCGTTTTATTCAGTCCACCAACATTTATCAAGCCTTGAGCATTTACAAGTCATTTTGAAAGCCACTACAGGAAGTGTGATCCTTTCCTGAGTAAGACAGAGCCCTTCTCTTAAGAATATTACAGTGTAGTAAAAGAGATAAAACAAATACACACCTAATAATAGTTCCAGGCATAATGGGCTAAGGACCACAGAAGAAGAAAGAAAATGAAGTAGTGTGGGCATAAACAGAGAAGAATCTTGTGTCAGTCTGACATATTAGATATTCCTTCATTTTTAAGGCAGCTTTTCCATTGAGTTTTGAAAGATGGGTGGGATTTCTAATGCAGATGTATATGAAGGTGTGGAAGGGCATTTCAGATGGAGAGAAGAACATAATGAACAAATGTAGGGAATGGGAGAAACAGGAAGAACTTCTGTTACAGGGTATTGCTTGCTTTAAGGAGAGAGGGGAGATCAGTGACCTTCCAGTGGCTTCTCCTGGAGCATTGAGGACTGAATCCTTGGTTATCTGTAGCAATTAGCTTAACCTGGACTGCTGTTGAATATCAGTAGGCACTGTGGTATGAACTGAGGATGCATTAGTACTTGACATTTTGGAGCCCACTGTGTAGCGATGTTTTATTAAAGTGCTTTATTTTATTTACCACAAAGTAAAGAGAGAAAAGCACTAACAGAAGTGTGAACCAAGTGCTATTCTACCATGCCCATGGAGTTTTCTTCCTATTTCCAGACCATAGAAGTCATCATAAAAAATTTTCAGCATTATACAAGGATTTATAGCATGTCTCCCAGCCAAAATTAATAATTTACATGGAGATGTTCATTTAGTGTATCTCAACTTTTATTGATTTGTCCATTATTTATTTACTCCTTTTCCCTCTTTCTACCCCTCCCCTCCTTTCTTCCCACCTTCTTTTCCCTCCTTCCACTAATATTTACTAAATGAGCCTATGTGCCAAATACTACAATGGAGGCTGAGGATTCCGTCATATATAAGAGACAGTCCCTGGTTTCTGATAACTTCAGCCTAAACAAAGCTGATCAGTGCCTTAAACTCAAGAGCGCAGCAAATACACAGGGATCACAGCATGCATTCTTCTCAAGCAGGTGATGCTTGCTTCCAGGGCCCACGTAGCATCTACATTATTTCTCTGAATGTGGACCCCCTGAGAGGGCTTCCCAATATATCTATTACATCCTTTTTCTGCCTTGAGATTGGCCTCACCCTGTATCTGTCAACAACAAGGAGAATATTTAAAAGCGGAATCCTCGGTCCTCTTATCTGGACTGCAAGGCTTATCCAAAGTGCAGCCACGTGATATTCCCTCTAGTTTGAAATGCTTCTTCTTGTGTCTACTTACAACCCAGGCACAATTAAAAGCCGGGCTTCTTGACTGAAGCTTTATTTGTAATAGCCCAAACTGGAAACAACCCAAAGATCCATCACATGTGAATAGAAACGTGAATTATGGTATATTCATGCAATGGGGTACCACTCAGCGATAAAAAGAATGGTATATACATATAACAGTGTGGATGAATCTTAAAATAATTATGCCGAGTGAAAGAAGCCACATAAATAAGAATATATATTCTATGATTTCATTTATATAAAACTCTAGAAAATGCAGATTTACCTGTATAACAGAGAACAGACCATGGTTGCCCAGGGAGAGGGGGCTAGTGGGGAGGGTCAAGAGGGAAGGATTGCAAAAGAAAACTTCTCAGGGTGATGGATGTGTTCACTATCTTAAGTGTGATGATATTTTCATTAGTATATATTTATGCCAAAACTTATCAAATTGTATACTATAAATATGGGCAGTTTATTGAATGTCAGTTAGCTCTCAGTAAAGCTACTATTGTGTTAAAACACAACTTCCTATTTGTAATTGTTTGTTTAATCTCTGATTCCTCTAATAGACTAAGTGACGTGATGAGAGTAAGGGAACTTTCTCATTCAGTGATCTCTCCCCCAGTGGCTGGTCCAAGGTGGGCTTTCAGTAAACACATGGCAAATGAAAAAGTAAGTGGTTAAGATATACTGTCATTGAACTATGTTATATTTTGGCTTTGCTTTGATTGACATATTAAATAGCTGATCACTTTATAGTGTCAGTCATTGACTATTTCCCTTGTGGTAAAGCCAACTATATATAAATGTTCTTGAAGTATGTTTTTATTTTTAAAGGCAACTCCATTCCCAGCTTGAAATAAGCCCAAACTCAACTACCAATTTTAATGGGAATTTATGTTACAAATGAAAGCCATGAAAGGTTAGTAAACATCAAGAGACAGCTAAACATCTTGCATGTAATATGCAGAGATAAGTTAGCTTCTAAAGGAATCCCACAGCGTGTAATCCCATCTGGATAGGTGAATTAACGTCATAATGAAATGAGTAACTTCTGCTTTGCCAAATGTTTATGACTACAAATGATGTCCATCACAATACTGGGGAGACTTATTGAGCTTTCCTAGGTCTCTGATTATAGTCTCTGAACAGTGATGTAAAGCAAAACTCAGTGAAGAGTCTCTGCACATCTCTTTCAATTGATTCCAGTATCATCATTTTTAAATTCCGATTTTTTTTTTTTAAGGCTTAGAGGTTGTTAGTTGTTCACACGTTCCCTTTACAAAAATTTCAAGTCTGAGCCATTTGAAAAATGGTGAGGGAGTTAAACCTGGAGTCTGTCTTGGAAACTGGTCTATCAATTTCTTCCCAGTCTGCTCAATGGGGACACCACCGGCATGCATTAAAAGGGTAAAAACACACATTTCTACAATCCCATAAAGAGCCTTCTATAGAGATGTAAACACAGACACTGAATTGCCTCAAAAGTCACAGCTCTTACTCTTTATCAGTGTTTTATATTCTCCATACTTATTCATTTCACTGACTCCCTACTGCAGGACTCCCTCTGCCTGCCAGTTTCCCTCACCTTAAAATAGTTGTTCGAGCAGCTGTGGATGATCTGGATGACAATTGCTTTTGTGATTTACTCAAAATCCTGACAATTTTTAGGTCTGAGAGAATAAAAAGCCTAAGATCTCTGGGGATATCACTGTTCAAGATCATATTTAATCTTCCTGTACTATCTTCGCTCAGTACTTTTCTGTTTCGGTACATTGCCACTGGAGTTGTGGAAGACATCCTCTGCTCTTCTCCCCCTTCTGACAGGTATTATCTTGAAGCTCCATTCTTTTATTTCATTTGGAGCCCACTAACGTCTGGAAACTTTCTTTGGCTGCATCCTACTAGGAATAATAGACAGCCTCAGCGAGCAGTGTATAATCTATCCTCTTGCATTCGTGTTCTAAGTGAACATTAACCTAGCTGATGAATATTTGAGGATTTTCAAAAAATAAGGGGTCACTGAATCCTGGTTCATCTTTGGTTGGCCACAAGAAACTGAGAAAATTAAGAAGGAATAGTCGGTGCTGCATCTTGAAAGTCCGCATTCCTTATAAATGTAGAGGGACTCCTAACTCATGGAGTTTGTCAGTATGGTCTTATAACCTCTTGATAAGAAATAATTGCATCGTCTAACTTTAAAAAGTCACCACTTTTCCACAGGCAGATTAGTAAAGATAAAAACTTATTACAATTTGGTAAAAAGTCCACAAGGTGCATAGATGTCAGATATTTAACGTTAGCCTAAAGATATAAAAATCTGGATCCAAACTGGTCAAGTGTGTGTGTTTCCTCCTTTGCATGATAATAAACATTCCTTGTATTTTTCATTGTTTGTATAGGTTCCTTTTCCTTATGTGTTATGAGAGTTTTGTAAATCTTTTAGAATGATTCTCAGTTACCTCCTATAAAAACATAATTGACGGTGGGTAGAGTTGCCCTAAAAAAGCTGGAGGAAATAATATCTACAGTTTGTTCTACATGCTTACATATTTCATTGCATTACCAAAAAGAAGCCTATTGAATTTGTACTTTGATGATTCTCATTTTACAAATGAGAAAGTGAGAAAACTGAAGCTTGGAAAGTGTGTAAACGTTTCCCAAGGATGCATGCCCCAGAACTGAAAAACTAGGCTGAACTTGGGTCTGTAAGCACCAAGGCCTGTATCCACGTAACCACTTTGTTATGCTGACTTCCCTTTGGTCACTACAGAAGGAGGAAATGATGGGATCCCTCTCCCTTTTGGATGCTTGCTAGGAAACAAGCCCTGAAATGGTAGAACTGGTTTAATAGGGAGTCTAAGCATGAAATTGGAATGGGAGAAATGTGGGGAATTATCATTGCATTTTCAAGTTTAACCATGAACAAGAGTAACTTGGGCATCTCTGGAAAAATCTTACTCAGCCTCATGTTCAAAGATGATGATTCACTAGGCTGTAAGGCTCAAAGAGTGAGAGGCAGTTTAGAATCTTCCCCAGGTGGTTCTCACACTCCCTGAGATTGGGAGACATCTGGTTTGATGTCTTCCAAAGGGCCATTTAAACTTGTGATTTTATTCATGTGACTCAAAAGATTCTAGGAACTCGTCTCATTTCCCTAATCTGGACCACCATCATTATTTCCCAACCTCAGAAAAGCATTCCTTTCTTATATGGCCCTTTTTCTTATTGAGATACAGAAATTTGGGGGATGGCCATACTTGGAGCCTAATCACTCATGTGTTAATTGGGAGAGGTAGTGTGGTGTCTGAAAGGCAACATTTTGTTAAAAGTCAAAAGCTTTTCTGTCACCACCACAAATGACCTTATTCATTCTTTTATATCCAGTACTTCTCACACACCTGAAGAAAGTTTTCAATATTGTTTTTCTGTGAAACTGGCATATTAAGACCTACTGTTATCAACATTCATTCAGCAAACATTTTTGGGGTGGGGGCCGCTATCGCTTACAGACCAGACACTGTGCTAGATACTCAGGATAATTTGGTGAGCAACTAGATTCAGCCCTTTCTCTGACAGCACGTATAACCCAATGAAGCAAACACACTAATCAAATAATCCAGAAAGGTAGACCTACAAACAGTGAATTTCACTATCAAGTGTTGGGTTTGTGTAAGAGACTGCTAGTTGTCCCCTAATATTTTTCTTATCTTCTACAGTAATAGAATTTGTAGCTGTCCATTTATAATAAATAATAAAAAAATATTTTTAGTTTTTAAAAATTCTATTTATTTTGAGAGAGAAAGAGAGAAAGAGAGCACATGTGGTGGGGAGGGGCGGAGGCAGAAGGAGAGACTCTCAAGCAGACTCTGCCAAGCATGGAGCCCAACACGGCAAGATCATAACCTGTGCCGAGACCAAGAGTTGGGTGCTTAACCAACTGAGCCAACTGTGCCCCACCAACAAATTTTTTTTAAAGTGAAGGTAGCCATGTAACAAAATTCTGATCAATACACTAAATATTACAATATGTGGCTGTTTCAAGCAACCTTCCCTAGGAGCAACTGATGGGTATCCTTTGCCACTTGTGTTTGTCCCTTTCCTCTGTCTGGCTGATTGGAATGTGGATATTGGTCAGAGTTGCATTGGATCATGAGAATTAGAGAGACTCCTTCAGAATAGTAGAATGAAAATCTGGAGGGGGCCTGAGTCCCTAAGAAGCTTGGGAAACAGAGCCACCATACCATCTCTAGATTGCCTTCCTTAGGAGTTTTACAGGGCATTCTAAGAAGAAATGGTGGACATAGGGAGATTTGATCTAGTTTGGGAGTCAAGAAAGGCTTTCCCGGAGGAAGTAATATTTCAGCATATGGTTGGAGGTTAGATGGGTGATGTGTTGAGGATGAGGTGAGGCAGAGGAGATGAAGGGCTAATGGAGGATTTCAACCTAGAGAGACAAGTGTGTGAAAATGATTTGCAAAGTAACATTGCTCTAACCATAAGACATTCATATTACAAAGCCCATGCTTCTCAGCACATGGTTCAAGGCCTGCTGGAATTAATTATCTGCCCATGTCTCACTATTTTCATCTCTCATTACTCCTTGCCATGGATCTCAGACGAGGCTCATCAATTTGTAGTTGCCTTCTTGCATTCTTCTCTGCCAACCCATGCCATTTTCAGAGGACCCTTTAAACTCTGCCTCCTCCACAGGGCATTTTCTGAATAACTCTTGGCTCCACTCTAGAGCTATGATAACTAGGGTTCTTTCACTTATTTCCGTTTGTACTAACTCTTAGGCCTCATGACTTTCCCTGTATTTATTCTCTTCTTCTTCACTTACTCCACTTCCCGTCTGGGTTGCCCAAAACCAAGGACTATGTCCTATATTTTCTTTCATATCTGGGAATGCCAGCTCAAAGCTCTCTGCTCCAGTGTATTTTGGGGACTGAATGGCTTGAGTTCAGGTTGAAAGTTCCTTCTAGTTCTATCTTGCCTCTAGACATGGCCTGTTTAATGATGAGATTCTTTGAGGACCAGTCAAATATAATCATTTCTCATTTTGAAAGCTCCAATATTAAGAGTGGCCCTGAAAAATTCATCAGGGGAATAAAGTTTTGCTCATCAGTTCTGCTGCCCTACAGACCTTTGGGTAAATGATGGTGAATGGATTGGAGCTATGATGGCCAAATGCAATATTAAATCTACTCTCTGTCTGTGCTTGGCCTGGTGAAGTTTGATGTATTGAATTTTACTTTTAGGAGCCAATTTCCTTTTGATAAATTTATGCTTCAGGCTATATGGCACTGACTACTGCATTAGGGACATTCTGACAAATGAACAGGTATGTAGGCAGACCGTGTGACCCATGATGTGGGTGGCTTCTCCTGGGGTTCTTGATCCTGGAGAGATTTTGATTCTTCTTACTGCTGGCTGTCAAGACAGATACAGAAAGTTTGCCATCTTTGGGGACTTTCTTCCTCACTACTGAACAATTGCACTTGAGTCCTTCCATAAAATTACAGTGTTAACCCCAAGAAGTGAAATCTCAGTTATGTAGAGCCATAAGGAGAAGGTCCTACCTCAGATTGTTGACCTTCCACATTATCAAGAGTTGAGAAGGCCAATATAATCTTTTTTTATTCAAACATTTTTGAGAAAATTTTTCTAAATTTTTTTGTTTGTCTCTTTGTCTTTTTACCTAGATAATATGCAACATATTTCTCTTTTTAATTCATTTATTCAATAACATTTGCAGAGTATCTATTAAATGCTAAGTACTATGAATAAAAGTATAGAATATAAATTGCCTCTGACCTTACAGTCTGGAAAAATTGGCAACCATTTTCTCTAAAGGGGCAGATAGTAAATATTTTTAGTTTTGCAGGCCATAGGGTCTCTGTCACAACTACTCTGCCATTGTAGTGTAAAAGCAGCTATAAACCTAAATCCAATTTTATCTGTCTGTCAAAACACCTCCTCATCATTAAGGCTCTGTGCAAAGGAAACACTTTATGTGAAACCTTTCCTGACCAAGACAAATGGAAAAGCTTAACTCCCTCCTTTGCATTCTGCCATATTCTGTCTAGCTCTTTCTCAGGGCACCTCTAACAGGTGACTGCACCCATTTCTTTCCTATTTGTGAAAGGCAGTCCAGGCAGAGGGAACAGGGTCAGCAAGGGCATACAGACATGGACTGTCCTGAAATGTTTGCTAAGCTATCTGCCTGGATCAGAAGCTGTGAGGAATGGCGTGAAGGCAGGAGGTGCATGTGCTGTGAATAAAAGTGCCAGGAGGGGATGTGATCATGAGCGCTAGGTGTTGCCCACCATTTGTACTTGATTCTGTGTAGAATAAGGTCTACTCAAGAGCTGTCGAAAGGGAATGCCCAATTGGATTAATGATCAGGAGGATCATTCTAGCAGCCTTGTGAAGTGGGTTAAGGCCGGAGGCAGGGAGACCGGATGGATGGACTCCAGCTTCCCAGGATAATAGTCGAGGAAGCCAAAGCAGTGTTTTTGGTTGCAAAGTCTTGGTTGCCAACTTTTTACAAGCTTAAATCGCACAAGAGAGCCATGACTGCAGTGGGCTCTGAATTAGAAATCAGAAAAAGTCCTTGTAGCTCTAGTCTCAGTTTTCCTAAATGTATACCTCTGGAAAAGCCATTTATTTTTACTCTCACTTGAGTTTATATCCTTAGTAGCAACACGAGGAAGGCAGTTTAAGTGGTTTCTAGGCCATTTTCTAGCTCTATATGCCTGGGAATTAATTAAATGATCCCTGGTTATCATTTTCTATAGGAGAATTAGTCACTATGCCCTGCCTCCCTGTTGTTAAATTTGGGCAACCCTAATCTCATCCTACTATTTTTAAAGAGTTTGGGGCTTAATTTTATGAATGCTATGTTGAAGAAATTTTGAAGATACCTTTGAATATATTGTGTTTCTTTTTTTTAATATTTTATTTATTTATTTGAGAGAGAGAATGAGATAGAGAGCACATGAGAGGGGGGAGGGTCAGAGGGAGAAGCAGACTCCCTGATCAGCAGGGAGCCCAATGCGGGACTCGATCCCGGGACTCCAGGATCATGACCTGAGCCGAAGGCAGTCGCTTAACCAACTGAGTCACCCAGCCATCCTATATTGTGTTTCTTTTCCTCCACCCTTACCCCCCATGGGTTCTCCCTGTGAAATAGTTTATGGATGTACCCCACCTTTCACCACCCACCCCCATTCCACATCCAGACCCTGAGTCATTAGTTTATAACCCTAGCTTTTGTGGCCCTTTACTCTGGCATTAACCTATCTTTTCATGCTTCTTTTCTTTTCTCCCCATGCTCCAGTAGAAAGTGCTCCCTGCCTTGACACTACTACTTTTGGCGTAGATCACATAGCCTTCTAGTAATTAGTGTACTTGTCTGTCTCCTCCCTGAGGCTGTGACTTTGACTGATTTATCTTTTTATCTTCAGAGACTAGCACAGTGCCTGGTACATACAATGAACCCAATTAGTGCATGAACCTAGTGAAGGTTTCAGTTTATATCAGTTCTCTGCTCTTCCTAGAGTGTTTTTCTCCTCTCTCCTCCTCGGCCCACGCCCATGTTACTTTTCTCCTGCCTGCAAAAACAACTCTCTGCTGGCTGCAAATATAACCCTCTCCTGCATGATGCTTTTTCTGATGTCAATTCTCCCTTCTCAGAGTTTCTTGTAGCATAGTTTTTTTTTTTAACTTCTCCTTTGCTTTTATCTCATTCTTGCTTATATTTTAGTGATTTTTATTATCTGTCATGGTCTCTTCCCTCTGTAAAACAAGATTATCTGTGATACACAAGACCTCTATCTTTCTTTCCTTCTTCTAAAGCATCTTTGGTAATGTTTGTAATTAATAGGTGCTCAAGTAAGGTATTCATGGGGTGAATAAGGGATCAAACTTCCTGCAACAGGGACACTGTAAGCTACAGGCTGTCTGTTTTGTGCCAGACACACATGATTTTTGTAGAAATGAACGGCATCATCTGCCCTCTTCCATTGTGGTCTGGTTCTGATAACCTGGGAACAATTGAAAATAGACTTTCTGAAGAAAAAAAAAGAGAGCCCACAACCTCTGCATTCTAAATGCTAGAAGGGATTTACCTGTGGGGTCTGTAGGCAACAATTTGCATCTTGGTTTATGTGAAGGAGAGAAAGCTCCAGCATCTGAGCGGGGCTGCTGACACAGCGGGGAGGCAAGAAGCAGCAAAGGGAGTGGGAGCAGGGGCTTGGGGCCAGGAGGAAGAAATTAAGAATCCATTTATTATTCAGAACAGTGAATGGCTGTAGGCTATTGGCAAGAGGTTCAGCAATTATCTGATTAACTGCTAATGTTACACCAAGAAACCTCTTCCAAGAGTGCACTTTTTTTCTTAAGTGACACAGAATGGCAAGAAGCTGCTATTTTTGTGCAAAAAGCCATGAGCGGCAGGTAGGTGGGCCAGACGGAGACCCTGGGGGACCGTCACTCTTTCAAAGTTGGAAGCAAATAGCCCTTTTTGCTGCTGTTATAACTCTTCCTGGAAATATCAGCTTCTCTCTAGCACCATAACTCAAATTTAATATGAGAGCTGAAGTTGTTTTCCTTTTCATTTTGAGCTCTTGCTTAGAACAGGAGGGCCAGGTATCTGTCTTTTCAGTGGGAACTTAGAAAACAGCCTTGCACATCTCTTCTGGCGACACCAAAGCCCGGCCAGGTCAGGCTGATCTCCACCCCCTCCCTCACTTTGTAGTGTAGATGCAAAGCTCACCAGCCTCTGCTGTTAGCTCTAGGGACTCAAGAAAATGCCCTCGTTTTAAGGCCAAGTGCCACCACGGTGGCCCGCTTGTCCTTTCTTTGCCCCCCACCGCTGTCTTTCTTTAGGACACTGATCTCTTGAAATAGTCACCAAAAGACTTGGAAAGCTCACTCTGGCTTGAGAGAACTTGATTAAGATTCATCAGGACTAGACTGTGTGGGTTGATACTAAGCCACTTCTCCCAACATTTAAAAATAAACTCGGTTCTCGGTGACATAAAAATAAATGTGAAAGTACTTATTTCTAACTGGCAGTGATAACAAGAATCACAATCACAATTGCACCCCCCTTTTAGTTTGTGTTCCTGATGATTCAGGAATCTGTAGGATGTCTCTGTAATAATGTCGAAAAGCAATTTCCTATTTCTACTGATAATATCCTGAGTTTTCTCAGCGAATCCTGCTCTACCTTTCAATTCCCTGCTGTAAATTCCTCCCACTCTCCACTAGAACATGCTACTGGGGGGAAATGACTTCTCAAATGCAAGCATTTGATGTAACATTTTAGTGGGATAAAAATTGAAGCCGGTATCAGGCAAAAGTTAACCATGAGAATGTTCACATAAAAATCTTTCACTTTGTCACGCTTCATGAAACAGGTGCTTTGAAAGCAAAGGCATTTTTGCAGCTGAAGAAGCCTTTAAGTAAGAAAATAAAATCCTGTATAGAAGTATTACAATAGTGTTATTTCCAAAATTGGTCAATGGGAAGTCTTTTATGTGGATATCAATTACACCATGGCTAAAAAGTCAATTACGTTGTAATTGGAGGATAAAATAATGGATTTACCTTAGGTAAACTCAAAGTCGTGTATGAAATATAGCTCTTCATTGTTGCATCCTTGATGTGTGAAATTAATTTTATCCAAATAATGACATTCATTAAATGTAAAGGTTTAGTAATAAATGTCTTGCACAAATTCAAAAAACCACAATATAAAAAGAAGGGATTGAATTTTTAACTGATTGTACTTTTTTTTCCGTTACTCACCTCACTTGCTAACCTACTCCTCATCAGTTGCCCAAAATGAATATGATGATCAAGTTTTGAATGTCCATTTTCTTAACAAAATGCCTTGAGTAAACAATTGGTTCCTTTGTCATTACACAAGTTTCAGTAAGAACAACAAAAAGCAAGCTTTAGCTGAGAACTCATATCGTTTTCCATGTATCTGTCTGCAGTCTTGCTCTGACACTCCGTTCCCTTCTCTGTGTAAGCACACTGTCTTGGGACAGAGGCAGCAATGATATTGTCAGAAGAACAGCAGGCTCCGTAAAGGCTGTGTCCTGCGGTACTGCAGACTAAAGAGAGTCCCTGCTCGTATCCCAAGCAGCAGATATTTCTAAGAAGTCAGGAAGCGATCTCAAGGACTCTCTCCAGTGTTTTGCACAGATTGGGCTGACTGCCTGACAGCCGAGTGCATCTTCAGAGATCCACTCGATTTGTGTTCCATCCGCATTTCCACCTTTCTGTTAATCCCTGAAATCCAGAACCTAGGACTTATTCAAACTGCCATTGATTATCCTTAAAATTAAAATAAACTTCCAGGTTTGGAGTTACAATTCCAAATGCTGTATCATATTCAGTTATTTATTCCATTAAACAGTTATCCCATGTCTGCCTAATGTATTTCAGACACGTTATTACCTTTGGGAAAATATTGAAATTAACTTCTCTATGTAGAAGATTAAAATGTAAATATTTGAAATAGTCTCTATTGTAGATATCTGATATCATTTACTGACTGATCTTAAAATGAGATAAAAAATAGAAAAGAAAACCACATGAAACATTTTAGATACTCACTGCATAATCAATTTCTAACGTCTGAGCTGCAGTTTCAATTATAAAAGGTTTTGCAGCCAGTGACATATTAGAACCCTTTTTGTCTGTTTCCCCTTCTAGGTTGTAAGTGCCTTCATTCATGTCCGAGAGATTGTTAACTGTTACCATCATAAGCTCTGCAGTACATAAGGAAGTACTTTACACACTGTAGGAAGAATATCATACTTACTGAACTGAGTGGGAAAGTTTTACAGATGTGCCACTGGGCTTTAGTTCTCTTCAAGATGTCCTTGTGCTAAGCCCTTTCCCAGTGTAACTGGTAAAGAAAAAGAAAGGCAGTAGCAAGTCTCTATGCATGGAGAATGTGAGCTGGGGTCAGCAGGGTAGGACTCGTGGTATGGAACGATTAAACATGTGCGCTGGTCAACTTGTGAATGAAAGGAGAAGACAGAGTGATGCCCCACGGTATCGCCCAACCTTGAAATTTCATGGATCCTAAGAAGTGCTCTTCAATTTGTTCTGATGTTGACTTACTGGACGGGTCATAAAGACAAAACTGGGCACTGAGAATTTGCAATTTGTAAACATGTTAACAAAATAAGACTACTGTTTCTCAGGTCAGAAATTTTCATAATAGAAAAGTTACAGACATGGAGAATACGATTGAGAAATATCGGAATGTAGAAAGCATTTACGGGGCTGTGCTCTAAACCAAATCTGCGTTGATTGACTTCCAGATCTATTGGGCAGACCCCTAGCACCTCTGTCGTTTCTCCACCTGTAAAGTGAATGGCCTGTATCTGGGGCTAGTCAGTTCGAAATGGACTGGTTCTTCTCACTTGTGAATACGAATTGAGGATTTATCGAGGCAAGCTCAGGCCAATATGGGAAATCATTTATCTATTCTCCAAAGCACTCCTCCAAATAATCAATAAAGGCTGATATTCCATGCAGGGATAGTGGGGTACTGAATATTTCAGGACCGTCAAATACCAAAAGTGTTTTATATGCCTGTGGTAGTAAGTCAAACCTCTCTTTCCCTCTGCTATCCTGCCAAACAGAAACAATCTAGGTTCGGTGTGTCTCTAAGTATCTTTGTGGTGTGTGTATAAGATTACATGTTTAAAGAGGTTTGGGAAACCTTTTAGTGTTGAATGCTAAAGAGCCAAAATGTAGCAAATTGACTATGTGAGGTGCTTCTAGGTGTGTTATATAAACCTGGAAAAATAGTTGCTTTGTAATTATAGAAGCCATATTTGGTACTAAACAGCATATACTTATTTTCCTGGTCAGGAAATCTCTCCAGTTTTTCAAAGTGATAGGCATTTGGCTAAAAAGTTGTAGATAGAAAGTCTGGAGTTTGCTCTTATTAATTTTGTGAGCCAATATTCCAGTAATTGTGGTTCATTATATAATTATTTCATTTAATAAAAATTGGACATATACTTGAAATTTAAATGTCCAGTGCAATTTATCTGGAATACTAAGTTAAAGATAAAATACTCAAACTCAGAATAATTACAGTAATAAACATAAAGCACTTGAATGGTAAGAATGCCCAGCTCCTCTAGAAAATACAGTTGCACAGACCTGGTATTTTGATCGGAGACTTAAAGATCTCAAAGTATCTTCAGTAACTTAAAGATCTCAAAGTATCTTCAGTATTCATTCATTCAGCAATAATGCCTCAATTTGTGTCGGGCTCTATTCTAGGTGCTAAAGACAGAGAAATGAAGAAAAAAAACCCCAACTATATATAGAAAACCCAAAGGACTCCACCAAAAAACCTGCTAGAACTGATACACAAATTCAAGTAAGTCGCAGGATACAAAATCAATGGACAGAAATCTGTTGCATTTCTATATACCAATCATGAAGCAGCAGAAAGAGAAATTTAAAAAATGACCCCATTTACAATTGCATCCAAAATAATAAGATACCTAGAAATAAAAATAACCAAAGAGGTGAAGGACCTGGACTCCAAAACTATAAAACACTGATGAAGAAATTGAAGATGACACAAAGAAATGGAAAGATATTCCATGGAAAAGACATGGATTGGAAGAACAAATATTGTTAAAATGTTTATATTACCCAAAGAAAACTATGTATTGAATACAATATCTGTCAAAATACCAACAGCATTTTTCACATAACTACAACAAAGAATTCTAAAATTTGTATGGAACCGCAAAAGACCCCAAATAGCCAAAGCAATCTTGGAAAAGGAAAAAAAAAGCAAAGCTGGAGCCATCACAGTTCTGGACTTCAAGTTATACTACAAAGCTGTAGTAATCAAAACAGTATGGTACTGGCACAGAATAGACAAAGAGATCAATGGAACAGAATAGAAAACCCAGAAATAAACCCACAACTATACAGTCAATTAATATTTGACAAAACAGGAAAGAATATCCAATGGGAAAAGGAGGGTCTCTTCAACAAATGGTGTTGGAAAAACTGGACAGCAACATGCCAAAGAAAGAAACTGCACCTCTTTCTTACACCATACACAAAAATAAATTCAAAGTGGATTAAAGACCTAAATGGGAGACCTGAAACCATAAAAATCCTAGAAAAGAACACAGGCAGTAATGTCTGTGACATTGGCTGTAGCAACTCCTTTCTAAATATGTCTCCTGAGACAAGGGAAACAAAAGCAAAAATAAACTATTGGGACTACATCAAAATAAAAAGTGTACAGCAAAGGAAACAATCAACAAAACTAAAATGCAACCTATGGAATGGGAGAAGATATTTGCAAATGACATATCCAATAAAGGGTTAGTATCCAATATATAAAAAGAACTTATAAAACTTAACAACCCAAACAAATAATCTAATTAAAAATGGGCAGAAGACATGAATAGACGTATCTACAAAGACAACATATAGTTGGCCAAAAGAACATGACAAGATACTCAATTTCATTCATCATTAGGGAAATGCAAATCAAAAGCACAATGAGATATCACCTCACACCTGTCAGAATGGCTAAAATAAAAAACACAAGAAACAGCAGGTGCTGGCAAGGATTTGGAGAAAAAGGAACCCTTGTGCACTGTTGGTGGGAATTCAAACTGGTACAGCCACTGTGGAAAACAGTGTGAAGTTTCCTCAAAAAATTAAAAATAGGGGCACCTGGGTAGCTCAGTCGGTTAAATGTCCAACTCTTGATTTCAGCTCAGGTCATGATCTTGGGGTCATGGGACTGACCCCACATCTGGTTCTGTGCTCAGTCTGCATAGGATTTTCTCTCTCTTCCCCCTCTCTAGAATAAATAAATAAATCTTTTAAAAAAGTTAAAAATAGAACTACACTGCGATCCAGCAATTGCTCTACTGGGAGTTCACCCAAGGAATACAAAAACACTAATTCAAAGGAACACATGCCCACCTATGTTTATAGCAGCATTATTTACAATAGCTAAGATATGGAAGCAGCCCAAGTGTCCATTGACTGATGAATGGGTAAAGAAGAAGTGGTATATATATACAATGGGATATTCTTCAGCCATAAAAAAGAATGAAATCTTGCCATTTGCAATGACCTGGATGAAGCTAGAGATATAATGCTAAGCAAAATAAGTCAGTCAGAGAAAGACAAATACCGTATGATTTCATTATATGTGGAATTTAAAAAACAAAAAAAAAAACTGAAGGGGAAAAAAGAGAGATGGAGGCAAAACAAGAAATAGACTCTTAATGATAGAGAACAAACTCATAGTTACCAGAGGGGAGGTGGGTGGGGGGATGGGTGAAACAGGTGATGGGGATTAAAGGGGGGCACTTGTGGTGATAAGCACCTGGTGATATATGGAAGTGTTGAATTACTCTACTGTACATCTGAAACTAATATAACACTGTATGTTAACTAACTGGAATTAAAAGGAAAGAAAAAGAAAAAAAATCCTCTTAAGAGAATAAAAAGAATATTCCATAAGTATGATCTACAAGTATAGAATAAGAGCTATTACAATATCTAATAAATTAAATGGATTAATTGGTTAAATAAGAAAAAAAGCATTAAATTCATAGAACACATAGAGGAGAAGGAAAATAAGAAATATAAAAAGAAATATGTAATATACCAAACACTGATAAGTACTGTGGTTAAAAATAAATCAACATAACAAGGGATAGTTACTATATAGAACCACAGGAGAGGTCTCATGGTTTTGGTGGCATTGGAGGCATGAAGGATATGTGGGGATGCCATATGCAGATGCCTGGGTGAAGTATTTCAGGCAAAAGAATAGCAAATGCAAAGGCCCTGAGGTAGGGCCATTAGAAAGAACTCGTCTATTTGTGCTTTCTGAATGAAATAGGAAGCAAAGTCATTGGGATGTGGGTGAGATAGGAAGTATTAGAGATTTGAAAAGAGAGGAGAAGATGTGAAGATCTTCTAAGATCTTGGGATAAATAATGGAACATCTGAAAGCATATCCCAACACAGGATTTCTTGCAAATAATTGATTGAGGGAAGGCTCATGGGGGAAACTGGTAAAGAAGTTGGGGAAATAGGACAGATAGGAGAAGACATCCAGTAAGAAGGAGATGTCAGGCAAAGTTGCTACGGACTCTCTCTCAAGGAAACTCAGGACTGTAATGTAAGTCTCAGGATTGTCTTGACCCTAGGAAGTGAGCAAGGGCTTTCACACTCTTATATTCCTCAATCATTGGTTAATGATTTTTCCAGGAACATGTGCATTTCCAGGCTCTGAGCTGCCTACGCCTGCAAGCCAGGTGGCCTGCAATCTAGCTGGAGAGCTGCGCTCCCCTATCACCAAAACCAAAACAAAAACAAAGAAGTCCACCCCCCCCAAAAAGCTCACAGGGACTGGCTTTTAGAAGCAGAGGTACACTAAAAAGGAGGAGGACTTGCACACAAAATTGTTTGAAAGGATCCACAGGGATCTGAGTGGAGCAACTCTCCCATTCTTCCCTAACTTTCATCCACAGAATCCAATTCATCAGTGAAAACCATCAATTCTAACTCTAAATACATATTCCTTCTCAACTCAGCAGAAAGATGCTCTCAGAGTATAAATCATATTGTGTCATTCCTTGGCTTAGAATGCAATCCAAATTCCTCCTAAAGCTCTTCAGTTCTGCCCTCTTCTCTTCAACCTACATGTCTCACTTCTTCTTTACTTTCTCCAGCAGAGTTTCAGTTCTTTGAGTGTTTAGGTTCTTTCTGCCTCAGGCCTTCCCTGAGAACTCTTCCCATCCCCTCCTGCACAGACACAGCCCACAGCCATCCCCATTCCAGTCATTACGGGAAGGTTTTTATTTGTGAGTGCGTTCGATGTATAAGCCTCCTGAGGACAGTGACTACTGTATCACCAATGCTCGGCACACAATTAACAATAAACAGGGATACATGGGTGGCTCAGTTGGTTGAGCATCTGACTCTTGATTTCGGCTCAGGTCATGGTCTCAGGGTCATGAGATCGAGCCCCTCGTGGGGCTCCCCGCTCAGCGGGGAGTCTGCTTGGGATTCTCTCTGTCCCTCTCCATCTGCTTCTTCCCTCTCCTCTTTCTCTAATAAATAAATAAATCTTCAAAAAAACCCCACAACACTCAATAAATAATTTTTGGACTAGTGAGTTGATGTCTGGGTAGATGGGCTGTTGGCTGTTGTTTTCTTGTCCTTAGCATAGTTAAATAGGAAGATTTACTTCCTGCTAGATATTCCTGATATACATTTCTCTTTTCTCATTTTGGCTGAGCCTGAGTTTAAATCCTGATGCCTTCTGGAGGTGCAAAACACTAAACCTACGAGTCACTGTGATCTTTGCATAACTGGCCATGAAGTGAAAAGTCAGTGGGTGTTTGAGGATTTTGATACATTCATTATTGTGTTAAGTATGTAATTATTACTCAGTGGGCAGGGTTGTTACCATAAGCACATCATTTATTTGTTTGCATATGTGCTTTTGAATATTAATAATTTTTATGGTATGCTTATTTGTGGTTGCTATACAAGTGATTTAAGCACTGGGAGTTTGGAAATACAAACCACTACGCTTGTAATCTGAGCTCATAAAGAGATCCTTAGAATTCTTTAGAGATCAAATCATAATTCACTCAAATTCATTTGGATGGATTCTTATACATGATTTCCTAACAATGGAAATAGCTGAAGTTTTTAAAAATATACGTTAAAATAATTAGAATGTTATGTTTATTTAAAAAAAATATACTTTTAAGCCTTACATGGAACTTCCAGATCTTACGTCTGGTGATGAATGAGTTGTATCTGCTCTCTTACATGAAATATATATTTACCAGCAGCTGAAGTATAGACTGGCCTTAAAGTACAATTTTATTTTAAATATCTAGAGGGAAACATTGATCCCACATTTTTCATTTTATACTCATGAAGCTGATTGATTTCTAAATTACTTTGCTACGGTGATCCAGTTCAGGTTTTAAAATTCCACAAAGACAAGATTTTCAGGTTACGAGGAAATTTTAATGCTCAGTGCCCAAGACATTTTTTATTATTAAGCTAGACACTTGGGGAGACCATCAGCTCTTTTCACTGCCAAAAAACCATTGGTGCATTGCAGCTGCACTCAATCTAACTGTGATCTGACCTCGCCTGAAATTTCAAGAATCCTGGTTTTTGATATGGAAGCAATATGTTTGTTTATGACTCCGAGAGCAAGGCGTAGGCCCAGAGGGCCTGTTCTCTCCTACTGGACTGTTCAAGGCTTTAGCAGCATTAATACCTCCGAGAAGCTGACATCAGAAAAAGAAACACAAATTCCACTGAGCAAGCAGGTTTTTTAAACTTTATTGAGGTGTAATTTACATATCTTAAAATTCACTCATTTTAAGTGACAAATAAATTTACTGAGTTGTGTAACATTTTTATCACTCCTATAAGATCCCTCATGCTCATTTCTAGTTAATCCCCATTCCCACCCCCAGCCCAGGTGACTACTAATATACTTTATATGTCTAAATGTTTGGCTTTTTTGAACATTCATATATCACTGCTTTGTTCCTTTTTATTGTCGAATAGCATTCCATTGTATGGACATTTGGTTATCCATTCACAACTTGATGAACATTTGGGTTGTTTCCAATTTTTGACTATCAAGAATAATTTTGCTGTGAACATTCATGTGCAGCTCTTTGTGCAGACATAATGTCTTCATTTCTCGAGGAATGGGGTTGCTGGGTCTCGTGGTAGGTTTTATGTTACATTGAACTCTTTAGAAGCTAAAAAAAATACAGTTTTGAGTGCATGGCTTGGTGAACTGCAGGGTTTACAAAGATCAATGTGAAGAAACAATTCTTTCTGGCTAAAATTAACAAGACAGGAAATGACAGATGTTGGTGGGGATGCGGAGAAAGGGGAACCCTCCTACACTGTTGGTGGGAATGCAAGCTGGTGCAACCACTCTGGAAAACAGTATGGAGGTTCCTCAAAAAGTTGAAAATAGAGCTACCATATGATCCAGCAATTGCACTACTGGGTATTTACCCCAAAGATACAAATGTAGGGATCCAAAGGGGTACGTGCACCCCAATGTTTATAGCAGCAATGTCCACAATACCCAAACTGTGGAAAGAGCCAAGATGTCCATCGACAGATGAATGGATAAAGAAG
>NW_027397104.1:9280883-9294687 GCF_003265705.2 Callorhinus ursinus
TGGAGCACTGGGTGTTGTGCACAAACAATGAATTGTGGAACACTACATCAGAAACTAATGATGTAATGTATGGTGATTAACATAAAAAATTTAAAGAAAAAAACAATTCTTCAAGAAGCTTATGATTCAAAAAAAGATAAAACAATTTTATAAATCATTAGACTCCTAGAAATCACTAGACTATCAGGGAGAATGTGAATACCATAGAAAGTATATAAGAGTCTCTCAAAAAAAAAAAAAGAGAGCTCTTCTCAACTGTAAGTAGAGAGAATGCGTTGGGCAAAGTCCTCTGAGAGATGTCTTTGGGAATAGTTTAAAGATTTTAGGTTGATGACAAAATAATCAAAGTAAGAAGAAAGGAAAATACAGAGTGCTGAGCAAACTGCAGGCAGCCTAGTATGGCAGGAAATTCAAGTGGGACTTCTTGGTCTCTTTTGGTTGAGTTCCAAGGCCTGCATCATTGCAGTAGAGGCCAGTCTCCAGCATTCCAAATCAAGTCGCCATGGACCTACAGAGGATGTGCTAAGAAATTATAAAAGCTCTTATGCCAGAAACCAGCTATTGAAGAGTAGGATCTGAAACTTGGAAGAGAAATGAAATAGTTGGATGAGGAAGACTTTTCTCCACTGTAATTATCTTTGAGCTTTCCATTTCTCACATTTGCTCCGTCACAGAGAAAATGGGGGGATGATTTTTTTCAGGTCCAGATCAGTTACAGGTATTTCAAAGAGGCAAACTGTGTTTGCCTTGATGTGTATCTCTTGGGGTTTCAGCTTGAGGAAGTGGAGCAAAAATAAAGGGGGCTATTCTGGTTGCCAACTGGACTTGTGCTGCCTGTGAGTGAGTGATATGTGAGATTTCCATGGGCTGCATAGGTGGGTGAGTTCACCAGGGGTTATTTTAAAAAACGATCCTGCCCAATAGCACTGTCTGGTAGAACAAAGGACTATGATAGAATGCACTGATGGGATAAAATGCCTGAATCTCAGAGGCTAAGAGTTAGGGTCTTAAGCAAGCAGGAAAAGGGGCATTGCTCATGTCATGGGTTCTCCCCTAAATCCCATAGAGCCTCCTACAACAGAAAGAACTAGTCCTTGTGCCTCCATTACTTTCACAGGCAGCCTGCCCCACATCATCTCAGTGTGAGACTGAGTTGGGTGCTCCTCCATGAACCCCCTGTGTAGTTGGCCCAACCCCGGGGTGGGGATGAGAGGCCATGGCTAGTTAATGGGAGAAGGTAGAGCTAACAGAGAGAATGAAGTCCACATTTCCCTTCCCTTACTATAGGCTTTGGAGCCTGAAGCTCACATGGCCTGAGAAACAAGAGAAGCTTTTGATTGAAGGAAGGGGCTGGATGGAAGTTTTATTATCACTGTGGATGGCACTTTTAATTATTTTAAAATAAAACTGTTGTTGAGATTGAAGGAAACTGGAGGAGTATTTATTATTCACAAATGACTAAGTGAGCTCTGAGACCTGCTTGAGATTTCACACAAGAGTAGAGAAAGCACTGTTGGCAGCATATTTAATGGCAGAGTGGTGGGAAGGAAGTGTTCTCTGCCGCACCCTCCTCCATCCCTACCACTTCCGGCTCATTCAATATAATGATTTGTGAGGGGATGGGGGATGGATGAAATAGGCAAAGGGGATTAGGTGAACACATGAAGAAGTACAGTCTTACAGTTGTAAAATAAGTAAGACAAAGGGATGGAATGTTGCAACATTGGGAATATAGTCAACAATATTGTTAACAGCTTTGTATGGTGACAGATGGTAACTAGACTTATTGTGGTGACCATTTTGTGATGTAGATAAATATCAAATCACTGTGTTGTACTCCCAAAACTAATACAATATCATATGCCAATTATTCTCTAATTAAAAAATTAATTAAAAATTTAAAAAATCGCATTAAACAATATAATGATTCTAGGACTAGTGTAGAATGTTAGTGAGCCACAAAGATAAATTGGGACCAAACTAGGAAGATATTATAGGCCACTTGGAGGAAGTTACATGGGCAGAGAGCAGATATTTAACAACAGTTATATGTTCAGAAGATCAATTGGGAAGCTGGGTGCTGGGCACTTTGATAAGATAGAGTTCAAAATCCACAAATTTCTGGGGTGCCTGGGTGGCTCAGTCGTTAAGTGTCTGCCTTCGGCTCAGGTCATGATCCCAGGGTCCTAGGATTGAGCCCCACATCGGGCTCCCTGCTCCTCGGGAAACCTGTTTCTCCCTCTCCCACTGCCCCTGCTTATGTTCCTGCTCTCACTATCTCTCTCTCTCTGTCAAATAAATAAAAATAACTCTTCAAGATCTGCAAATTTCTGAAGATTGTGTACTAGTCAGAAACACATGATGAAATTGTGGTGGTGATAAAAAAAATGAAGTTGGGTCTCTTTAAAAGAGATATTTATAAGACAACTTTGCCTCGGGGCACTTGGGTGGCTCAGTTGGCTAAGTGTCTGACTCTTGATTTCAGCTCAGGTCTTGATCTCAGGGTTGTGAGTTCAAGACCCATGTTGGGCTCCAGGCTCCAGGCTGCGCGTGGAGCCTGCTTAAAAAAAAAAAAAGATGACTTTGTCTTTTAAAGTAAGCAGAAAGTTGCACAACCATTTTTTTTCCCTTGTTGTATTTAACATCTTAGTTCCCCAGAGAATCTCCTGGCAGCTTGAAAGAGTTGATGTTCCATCCTAAGCACCTCAGCATGAGGGACTTCTTAAAATAGGTGTCAAGGAAGAGAGAATTTAGTCCATTTGTTCACTGAGCTCCCACAAGTCTCTGAATAAACTAAGCAGAAAAAACAAAACAAAACAACAAACCCAAGGAAGGGAGAGAGATTGGTATATTACCTCACTGCCAAAATTTGAAACCAAACAGCGTGTTTCTACACATCTTGACTCCCCCAAAGACCAAGAGGAAATGAAAAAGTTCAGACTGTAAATGTCAGTGAACTGCTAGATTATAGAGTTAGTAGCAAAATATATTTGCAACCCTTAATGCAGTTAAGCAGAGCTTCAGGGAGAAGCTGGAAATTTTTAAGGGAAATTTTGATTTGCAATCAGTATGCTCAGGCTATTATTAGAAGTTAACATAACATGATAAAATAAAATTGAAAAAAAAAGGAAGAAAAATAAGCTTGATGTAGCCGTGGGTGGGGGAGGGATAGCCCAGGTCCCATCTAAACACAGTTATCACTTTCACTTTTTAAGGCCCCCTCGCTACCTATTCCACTTTTTGGGAGAGACATTTGGATACACTGAATGACTAGGCCTATTTGATTTTTATGTCCCTGTCTTCAAGGCTCCTTTAATCTCACAGATCAACAAATCTCAAACGCTGCTTTCTCTCCCTTCAGTTTCTTCATTTGAAAAATTAAGTTCTTGTAGTTCTGACACGAGGCTGTTCATGGTATAGCCACCATTTACTGAGTGCAGGACAAAACTTGACCTACGGTATCCCATAGGGTTCTGGGAGAACCCAGCAGGAGGGTGCTTTACACATGAGGAAACAGCTTCTGAGACTTGCCTTAAAGCACAGAAATTAGACAAACGATGGATTGGGATTAACACCAGGGTTGTCTCACAACAAAGGCGGCTCTGCCTACAACAAGTCAGTGTCAGAAATAAAAACATGAGGACCTCGGGGATGCAGAAGTGATACCCACTGCTGGAGCCAGTCACTGCCACACTAACCTAATACCCAAAGGCTTTTATGTGGCAGAGAATGAACCCTTTTGTTTGGGCAAGCGTATCTTATGGGCATTTTCTTGTGGCAGTCACCCGTTTACGTCCTACCTGTAAGTGTTTCCAAGAATCCCTAGTCATATATCAGTTTTCTTCCCTTCTCTTTCTAAAATGCTTTTCTTTGATTCCTAAGGAATTACTTTAGTCTTCCAGGTCCTGAAGTTACTGTGGTGTGGCTTTTACTTTAGGGGTATTTAACTTGTGCCTATCGAAGTGGAAGTTCCCCTTTCTGTCCTCATTTACACATTTTTTCTACCTCTTCTACCTCAAGTCCTTTGTTTCTGTTTCTTGCAGTTTTTCTTGAATGCTTCCCATGCTGTACTTGTCAAAGTCCTTTTCTTTGCCCTTCATCTACTTGAATGTCACAAGGTATTCTCTCCTACCTTCATTTTTCCTTCTGAACGTCAGAGAGTCTCCCTTTCTCTGGAGGGAGGAGCTCATTCTATCTCTTTTCGCTACTTTCCCAGCTTCTTTGGCTTTTAGCATCAGTCAAGCCTGGAGTGAAATCATCACCACTAGAATTGAAATCCTATTCACTGTTGGACATGGGATAGGTTACCTGACATCTTTAACCAAAGTTGTCCCATAAATAAGATTATTTTCTTTGTAGTGTTGTTGAGAATAATAAAATGGATAATGTATGTAAAGTTTCTAGTTTATAGCAAATTTCTCTCTTTTGTTCTTTTTTTTTTTTTTAACCATTATTTACACTTTCCTTTTTTGTTAAATTTAAATTTTACTTTGTTAACATACAGTGTGATACTGGTTTCTGGAATAGAATTCAGTGATACATCACTTATATACAACATCCAGTGTTCGTCATAAAAAGTGCCCTCCTTCACCTGGGTGGCTCAGTCAGTTAAGCATCTGCCTTCTGCTCAGGTAGTGATTGCAGGGTCCTGGAATCGAGCCCCATATCATGCTCCCTGCTCAGCGAGGAGTCTACTTCTCCCTCTGCTCATGCTCTCTCTCTGAAAAAAATAAGTAAAATCTTAAAAAAAAGAATAAAAAAATAAAAAGTGCCCTCCTTAATGTCTTTCACCAATCTATCCCATCCCCCCACCCACCTCCCTCTATCAACCACCACCGACTGTTCTCTATCATTAAGAGTCTCATATGGTTTATTTCCTTCTCTCCCCCCACCCAACCCCATTCCCATATGTTCATCTATTTTCTTTCTTAAATTTCACATATGAGTGGGATCATAAGATATTTGTCTTTCTCTGACTTATTTCACTTAGCATAAACACTCTAGTTCCATCCACATCATTGCAAATGGCAAGATCTCATTCTTTTTGATGGCTGAGTAATATTCCAGTGTATATATACTACATCTTCTTTATCCATTCATCAGTTGATGGACATTTGGGCTCTTTCCGTAGTTTGGCTATTGATGATAATGCTGTTAACATCGGGGTGCAGGTACCCCTTTGAATCTGTATTTTTGTATCCTTTGGGGTAAATACCCAGTAGTGCAATTGCTGGGTTATAGGGTAGTTCTGTTTTTAACTTTCTGAGGAAACTCCATACTGTTCTCCAGAGTGGCTGCACCAATTTATATTCCCACCAAGAGTGCACAAGGATTCCTTTTTCCCCAAATCCTTGCTAACACCTGTTGTTTCTTGTGTTGTTAATTTTAACCATTCTGACAGGTGTGAGGTGGTATCTTATCGTGGTTTTGATTTGTATTTCCCTGTTGATGAGTGATGTTGAGCATCTTCTCATGTGCCTTTAAGCCATCTGGATGTCTTCTTTGGAAAAGTGTCTGTTCATGTCTTCTGCCCATTTCTTAACTGGCTTTTTGTTTTTGGGTGTTAAAGTTTGATAAGCTCTGTATAGATTTTTGGATACTAAACCTTCATTGGATATGTCACTTGCAAATATCTTCTCCCGTTACGTAGGATGCCTTTTAGTTTTGTTGATTGTTTCCTTTGCTGTGCAGAAGTTTTTATCTTGGTGAAGTCCCAAGAGTTCATTTTTTATTTTGTTTTCCTTGCCTCTGGCAACGTGTCTAGTAAGAAGTCTTTTGTGGCTGAGGTCAAGGAGGTTACTGCCTGTATAGTCTCCTCTAGGATTTTGATGGTTTCTTGTCTCACATTTAGGTCTTTCATCCATTTTGAATTTATTTTTGTGTATGGTATAAGAAAGTGGTCCAGTTTCATTCTTCTGCATGTTGCTGTCCAGTTTTCCCAACACCATTTGTTGAAGAGACCATCTTTTTTCCATTGGATAATCCTTCCTGCTTTGTCGAAGATTAGTTGACCATATGATTGTGGGTCCAATTCTGGGTTCTTTATTCTGTTCCATTGATCTGTGTGTCTATGTTTGTGCAGTACCATACCATCTTGATGACTATAGCTTTGTAATTTAACTTGAAATCTGAATTGTGATGCCTTCAGTTTTATTTTTCTTTTACAGGATTGTGTTGGCTACTTGGAGTGTTTGGTGGTTCCATACAAATTTTAGGATTGTTTGTTCTAGCTCTGTGAAGAATGCTGGTGTTATTTTGGTAGGGATTGCATTAAATGTGTAGGTTGCTTTGGGTAGTATAGAAATTTTAACGGTTTGTTCTCCAGCCCCTGAGTGTGGAATGCTTTTCCATTTCTTTGTGCCCTCCTCAATTTCTTTCATAAGTTTTCTACAGTTTTAAGAGTACAGATCTTTTACCTCTTTAGTTAGGTTAATTTCTAGGTATCTTATGGCTTTTGGTATGATTACAAATGGGATTGATTACTTTTTCTGCTGTTTCATTATTGGTGTATAGAAATGCAACAGATTTCTGCACATTGATTTTATATCCTGCCACTTTGCTGAATTCATGAATTAGTTCTAGCAATGTTTTTGGTGGAGTCTTTTGGGTTTTCTACATAGAGTATCATGTCATCTGCAAATAGTGAGAGTTTGACTTCTTGCTAATTGGGATGCCTTTTATTTCTTTTTGTTGTCTGATTGATGAGGCTGATTTCCAATACTATGTTAAATAGCAATGGTGAGAGTGGACATCCCTGTCCTGTTCCTGACCACAGGGGAAAGGCTCTCAGTTTTTCCCCATTGAGGATGATATTAGCTGTGGGTCTTTCGTATGTGGCCTTTATGATATTGAGGTATTTTCCATCTATCCCAACTTTGTGAGGGTTTTTATCATGAAAGGATACTGTATTTTGCCAAATGCTTTTTCTGTATCTATTAAGAGGATCATATGGGTCCTATATTTTCTTTTTTTAATGTGGTGTATGATGTTGATTGATTTGTGGATATTGAACCATCCCTGCAGCCCAGGAATAAATCCCACTTGACCATGATGAATAATCCTTTTAATGTACTGTTGAATCCAATTTGCCAGTATCTTGTTGAGAATTTTTGTATCCATGTTCATTGGGGATATTTGCCTGTAATTCTCCTTTTTAGTGGAGTCTTTGGTTTGGGATCAAGGTATTGTTAGCCTCATAGAATGGGTTTGGATGTTTTCTTTCCATTTCTATTTTTTGGAACAGTTTGAGAAGAATAGGTATTAACTCTTCTTTAAATGGTAGAATTTCCTTGGAAGCCATCCAAACCTGGAGTCTTCTTTGTTGGGAGATTTTTGATTACTGATCAATTTCTTTGTTCCTGTTTCACTTTTGGTAGTTTATATGTTTATAGGAATGCATCCATTTCTTTCAGATTGCCTAACTTGTCGGCATATAATTGCTCATAATATTCTCTTATGTTTGTATTTATGTGCTGTTGGTTGTGATTTCTCCCCTTTCATTCTTGATTTTATTTATTTGGGTCCTTCTCTTTCCTTTTTGAGAAACTGGCAAGGGGTTTAGCAGTTTTGTTAATTCTTCAAAGAACCAGTTCCTTGTTTCATTGATCTGTTCTGCTGTTGTTGGTTTTTTAAATTTTTATATCACTTATTTCTGCTTTAATCTTTATTATTTCCCTTCTCCTGCTGGATTTAGGCTTTATTTGCTGTTCTTTTCCAGCTCCTTTAGGTGTAAGGTTAGGTAGTGTATTTGAGACTTTTCTTGCTTCTTGAGGTAGGCCTGTATTGCAGTATACTTCCCTCTTAGGACTGACTTTGCTGCATCCAAAAGATTCTGGACTGTCGTGTTTTCATTTTCTTTTTTTCATGTTTTTTTTTTAAATTTATTCTTTAATTTTCTGGTTAACCCAGTCATTCTTTAGTAGGATGTTCTTTAACTTCCATGTATTTGAGGTCTTTCCAAATTTTTTCCTGTGGTTGACTTCAAGTTTCACAGTGTTGTTGTCTCAAAATATGCATGGTATGATCTCAATCTTTTTGTACCATTTGAGTTCTGATTTGTGACCCAGTATGTGATCTATTCTAGACAATGTTCCATGTACACTCAAAAAGAATGTGTACTCTGCTACTTTAGGATAAAATGTTCTGAATATATCTGTTATATATCCATCTGGTCCAGTGTGTCACTCAATGCCATAGTTTCCTTGTTGATTTTCTGCTGAGATGATCTGTCCATTGCTGTGAGTGGCATGTTGAAGTCCCCTACTATTATTGTATTACTATCAATATGTTTCTTTATGTTTATTATTAACTGAGTAATATATTGGGTGCTCCCAGTTTGGGGCCATAGGTCTTTACAATTGTTAGGTCTTTTGATGGATAGACCCCTTAATTATGATATAATGCCCTTCTTCATCTCTTGTTATACTCTTTGTTTTAAAATCTAGCTTATCTAATATAAGTATGGCACTCTTGCTTTCTTTTGACATCCATTTGCATGATAGATGGTTCTTCATCCCCTCACTTTCAATCTGTAGGTGCCTTTAGATCTAAAATGATTCTCTTGTAGGCAGCATATAGATGGATCTTGTTTTTTTAATCCATTCTGATACCCAGTGTCTTTTGATTAGAACATTTTGTCCATTTACAGAGTGATTATTGAAAGTTATTAATTTAGTGTCATTGTATTATCTGTAGAGTGTTTCTGTAGGTGTTTCTGGTGATGTTCTCTGGTCCTTTCTAGTCTTTGTTGCTTTAGGTCTTTTTTCCCCCACTCATAGAGTCCCCCTTAATATTTCCTGCAGGGCTGGTTTAGTGATCATGAACTCCTTTAGTTTTTGTTTGTCTGGGAAACTCTTTATCTTTCCTTTTCTGAATGACAGCCTTACTGGGTAAACAATTCTTGGTTGCATATTTTCCCCATTTGATGTGTTGAATATATCCTGCTACTTTCTTCTATCCTGTCAAGTTTCCATGGATAGATCTGCCCTGAATCTGATGTCTTCCTTGTAGGTAAAGGACTGTTTTTCCCTTGCTGCTTTCAGGATTCTTTCCTTGTC
This sequence comes from Callorhinus ursinus, assembly GCF_003265705.2. NCBI lineage: Eukaryota > Metazoa > Chordata > Mammalia > Carnivora > Otariidae > Callorhinus > Callorhinus ursinus. The sequence goes on from NW_027397104.1 coordinate 9,289,940, forward strand.
TGTGTATTTTGTGAATTTGACTGTGATATGCGTTGGTGATGGTTTTTGTTGAATTTAATGGGAGTTCTCTGTGCTTCTTGGATTTTGATACCTGTATCCTTCCCCAGATTAGGGAAGTTTTCAGTTATAATTTGCTTGAATAAACCTTCTGCCTCCTTTTCTCTCTCTTCATCTTACGGGAATCCTATGATACAAATGTTATTCCATTTTAATAAGTCACTGAGTTCCCTAAGTCTACTTTCATGATCCATTATCTTTGTTTCCCTCTTCTTTTCAGCTTTATTATTTTCCATAATTTTTCTTCTATATCACTGATTCATTCCTCTTATTCATTCATTCTCGTTTTTATGGTCTCCATTTGTGTTTGCATCTCGGTTGTAGCATTTTTAATTTCAGCCTGGCTGGATTTTAGTTCTTTTACCTCTGCTGTAAGGGATTCTCTAGTGTCTTCTATGCTTTTTTTCAAGCCCAGCTAGTATCCTTATAATTGTTATTTTATCTCTGGCTGTCATTTCTTCCTGTTCTTTCCTTTGGTCACCCCTCCATCTTCCACAGGTCGTTTTTCTGGTTTATAGATGTTCAGCTTTGTTTTCCAAGACTTCTGATACATTTCATGGGTGTTCAGAATGATTTGATATTTATTTAGCTGTGTTGGAGTGAAGAGGCAGGCTTAGGGTCACCCTACACCTCTGGCATCTTACCTCTCACCACCACCCCCCTTTGTTCTTTTTATGCCTTCTTTTCCTTATCCTTATTTCACAGTCATATGCTAATATTTTACCTTTTTTCTACAGATCTTCATCTCTTTCTTCTCCAGTGGTAGCTGACCCTGACTACCGTCCAAGAAATAGATCTGTGTTTGGCACTGTTGCCCTGAACATGACCTGTCTGTTATTGCCTATTGCTGTTTTTATAGCTTTAAAAATTGCACCAGTATTTGATGATTTTTTTAAATATGTAACAGCAGGGATACAGCAGTGAACAAAACAGGCAGCAATACTTGTCCTCTTGAAGCTTACATTCTATTGGGGTTGAGGGTGGGAAAATGGATAATTTAAAAAGAGTGCAAAAATGTAGACAGGAGCTTTTGGGTTGTTGAATAATTCAAGGTGATGAGAGATGCTGCACCTTGAAGAAGGCATGGAAGCTCCATGCCACATACCATCCCTGTACCTTGCCCTATGCATCTCTTCCCTTTGGCAAAAAAATGAATTTACACACAGAGCTCATACCTTTCACAAAAACTAATTCAAAAAGGATCATAGATCTAAATGTAAAATGCAAAATTATAAGACTTCTAGAAAATAACATTGGATAAAATCTAGATGACTTTGGGTCTGTTGATATCTTTTTTTAAAAATTTTTTTATTGTTATGTTAATCACCATATATTACGTAATTTGTTTTGGTGTACTGTTCCATGATTCATTGTTCATAACACCCAGTGCTCCATGCAGAATGTGCCCTTCTCAATACCCATCACCAGGCTAACCCATCCCCCCACCCTCCTCCCCTCCAGAAACCTCAGTTTGTTTTTCAGAGTCCATCGTCTCTCCTGGTTCGTCTCCCCCTCTGACTTACTCCCCTTCATTCTTCCTCTCCTGCTATCTTCTTCTTTTTCTTTTTTCTTAAAATATGTTGCGTTATTTGTTTCAGAAGTACAGATCTGTGATTCAACAGTCTTACACAATTCACAGCGCTCACCGTAGCACATATCTTCCCCAATGTCCATCACCCAGCCACCCCATCCCTCCCACCCCCGACCACTCCAGCAACCCTCAGTTTGTTCCTGAGATTAAGAATTCCTCATATCAGTGAGGTCATATGATACATGTCTTTCTCTGATTGACTTATTTCACTCAGCATAACACCCTCCAGTTCCATCCACGTCATTGCAAATGGCAAGATCTCATTCTTTTTGATGGCTGCATAATATTCCATTGTGTATATATACCACTTCTTCTTTATCCATTCGTCTGTCGATGGACATCTTGGCTCTTTCCACAGTTTGGCTATTGTGGACATTGCTGCTATAAACATTGGGGTGCACGTACCCCTTCGGGTCCCTACATTTGTATCTTTGGGGTAAATACCCAGAAGTGCAATTGCTGGATCGAATGGTAGCTCTAATTTCAACTGTTTGAGGAACCTCCATACTGTTTTCCATAGGGGTTGCACCAGCTTGCATTCCCACCAACAGTGTAGGAGGGTTCCCCTTTCTTCACTTCCCCGCCAACATCTGTCATTTCCTGACTTGTTAATTTTAGCCATTCTGACGGGTGTGAAGTGGTATCTCATTGAGGTTTTGATTTGGATTTCCCTGATGCCGAGCGATGTTGAGCACTTTTTCATGTGTCTGTTGGCCATTTGGATGTCTTCTTTGGAAAAATGTCTGTTCATGTCTTCTGCCCATTTCTTGATTGGATTATTTGTTCTTTGGGTGTTGAGTTAGATAAGTTCTTTATACATTTTGGGTACTAGCCCTTTATCTGATATGTCATTTGCAAATATTTTCTCCCATTCTGTCGGTTGTCTTTTGGTTTTGTGGATTGTTTCTTTTCCTGGGCAAAAGCTTTTTATCTTGATGAAATCCCAAGAGTTCATTTTTGCCCTTGCTTCCCTTGCCTTTGGCGATGTTTCTAGGAAGAAGTTGCTGCGGCTGAGGTCAAAGACGTTGTTACCTGTGTTCTCCTTTAGGATGTTGATGGACTCCTGTCTCATGTTTAGGTCTTTCAACCATTTGGAGTCTATTTTTGTGTGTGGTGTGAGGAAATGGTCCAGTTTCATTCTTCTGCATGTGGCTGTCCAATTTTCCCAACACCATTTGTGGAAGAGACTGTCTTCTTTCCATTGGACATTCTTTCCTGCTTTGTCAAAGATAAGTTGACCATAGAGTTGAGGGTCCATTTCTGGGCTCTCGATACTGTTCCATTGATCTATTACAGCTTTGTAATAGAGCTGGAAGTCCGGAATTGTGATGCCGCCAGCTTTGCTTTTCTTTTTCAATATTCCTCTGGCTATTCGGGGTCTCTTCTGGTTCCATACAAATTTTAGGATAATTTGTTCCATTTCTTTGAAAAAAGTGGATGGTGTTTTGATGGGGATTGCATTGAATGTGTAGATTGCTCTAGGTAGCATTGACATCTTCACAATGTTGGTTCTTCCAATCCATGAGCATGGAACATTTTTCCATTTCTTTGTGTCTTCTTCAATTTCTTTCCTGAGTATTTTATAGTTTTCTGAGTACAGATCCTTTGCCTCTTTGGTTAAATTTATTCCTAGGTATCTTATGGTTTTGGGTGCAATTGTGAATGGGATCGACTCCTTGATTTGTCTCTCTTCTGTCTTGTTGTTGGTGTATAGGAATGCCACTGATTTCTGTGCATTGATTTTATATCCTGCTACTTGACTGAATTCCTGTATGAGTTCTAGCAGTTTTGGGATGGAGTCTTTTGGGTTTTCCACATAAAGTATCATATCATCTGCAAAGAGTGAGAGTTTGACTTCCTCTTTGCTGATTTGGATGCCTTTGATTTCTTTTTGTCATCTGATTGCTGTGGCTAGGACTTCTAATACTATGTTGAATAGCAGTGGTGAGAGTGGACATCCCTGCCGCGTTCCTGACCTTAGGGGAAAAGCCCTCAGCTTTTCCCCATTGAGAATGATATTCGCTGTAGGTTTTTCATAGATGGCTTTTATGATATTGAGGTATGTACCCTCTATCCCTATACTCTGAAGAGTTTTGATCAAGAAAGGATGCTGTACTTTGTCTAATGCTTTTTCTGCATCTATTGAGAGGATCATATGATTCTTTTTCTTTCTTTTGTTAATGTATTGTATCACGTTGATTGATTTGTGGATGTTGAACCAGCCTTGCAGCCCAGGGATAAATCCCACCTGGTCGTGGTGAATAATCCTTTTAATGTACTGTTGGATCCTATTGGCTAGTATTTTGGTAAGAATTTTTGCATCCATGTTCATCAAGGATATTGGTCTGTAATTCTCCTTTTTGATGGGATCTTTCTCTGGTTTTGGGATCAAGGTAATGGTGGCCTCATAAAATGAATTTGGAAGTTTTCCTTCCATTTCTATGTTTTGGAACAGTTTCAGGAGAATAGGTATTAATTCTTCTTTAAATGTCTGATAGAATTCCCCTGGGAAGCCATCTGGCCCTGGGCTTTTGTTTCTTGGGAGATTTTTGATGACTGCTTCAATTTCATTAGTGGTTATACATCTGTTCAGGTTTTCTATTTCTTCCTGGTTCAGTTTTGGTAGTTGATACATCTCTAGGAACGCACCCATTTCTTCCAGGTTATCTAATTTGCTGGCATAGAGTTGCTCATAATATGTTCTTATAATTGTTTGTATTTCTTTGGTGTTGGTTGTGATCTCCCCTCTTTCATTCATGATTTTGTTGATTTGGGTGATTTCTCTTTTCTTTTTGATCAGTCTGGCCAGGGGTTTATCAATCTTGTTAATTCTTTCAAAGAACCAGCTCCTAGTTTCGTTGATCTGTTCTACTGTTCTTTTGGTTTCTAGTTCATTGATTTCTGCTCTGATCTTTATGATTTCTCTTCTCCTGCTGGGTTTAGGCTTTATTTGCTGTTCTTTCTCCAGCTCCTTTAGGTGTAGGGTTAGATTGTGTATTTGAGACCTTTCTTGTTTCTTGAGAAAGGCTTGTATTGCTATATACTTTCCTCTCAGGACTGCCTTTGCTGTATCCCAAAGATTTTGAACAGTTGTGTTTTC
>NW_027397104.1:9299687-9331708 GCF_003265705.2 Callorhinus ursinus
GAATATCGCCTCGGATTCACTTCTCCGCACGTCCTACCTTCCAGTAAGTGGTCGCTTCTCTGTTCAGAGAGTTGTTGCTACTCTCCTCTTCGATCTCCTGTTGAGTTCGTAGGTGTTCAGAATGGTTTGATCCCTATTCAGCTGAATTCCTGAGACCAGACGAAATCTAGGGTCTCCTACTCCTCCGCCATCTTGCTCCCTCTGTTGATATCTTTTTAGATAGAACACCAAATGCATGATTCATGAAAGGAATTATAAGTTGGACTTTTTTATAATTAAAAACTTCTGCTCTGTAAAGGACACTCTCAAGAGAAGAGGAGAGAAGACACAGACTGGGAGAAAATATTTGCAAAAGTTATACCTGATAAAGGACTGTTATCTAAAATATACAAAGAACTCCTAAAACTCAACAAGAAAACAAACAACCCGATTTAAAAATGAGCAAAAGATCTGAGCACACTCCTTAACAAAGATATATAGTTGATAAATAAGCAGATGAAAAGCTGCTCAACGTCATACACCTCAGGGAACTGCAAATTTAAACAACAATGAGATATCACTACATACCTATTAGAATGGCAGAAATCGAAAACACTGACCACACCAAATGCTAGTGAACCTGTGGAGCGACAAGAACTCTCATTCATTGCTGATGGGAATGCCAAATGGAACAACCACTTTGGAAGACAGTTTGGCAGTTTCTTACAGATCTAAACACATTCTTACCATATGATTCAACAGTCACTATCCTTGGTATTTTGTTAAATGAGTTGAAAATGTGTGTCCACACAAAAACCTGCACATAGTTGTTTATACCAACTTAATCATATTTGCCAAAACTTAGAATTAACCAAGATGTCCTTCAGTGGAAAACTGAACTGGATAAATAAACTGTGCTACATCAATTTAATGGAATATTATTCAGTGCTAAAAAGAAATAAGCTATCAAGTTACAAAGATATATGGAGGAAACTTAAATGCTTGTGGCTTAGTGAAGGAAGCCAATATGAAAAGGCAACATATTATTTAATCCCAACTGTAAGACCTTCTTGAAAAGGTGAAACTATGGAGACAATCTTTTTACTGTCAGTGCTTGTCAGAGGTTATAGGAGGTGAGAGATAAATAGTCTGAGCATAGAGGATTTTTAGAACAGTGAAACTATTGTATTGTATGATACAATAATGGTAGATACATGTCGTTATGCATTTGTCCAAATGTGCAGAAGGTACAATATGAAGAAACTCTAATGTAAACTATGGACTGTGGGTGATAATAATATGTCAATGTAGGTTCATCAGTTGTAACAAATGTACCACTCTGGTATGGGATGTTCATATTGGGGGAGGCTGTTCATCTCAGAGAGACAGGTGTTATTAGGTACCTCTCAGTTCTTTCCACTCAATTTTGCTGTGAACCTAAAACAGCTCTGACATATAAAGTCTGTTTAAAAAATACAGAATGCAGGGGCGCCTGGGTGGCTCAGTAGTTAAGCGTCTGCCTTCAGCTCAGGTCATGATCCCAGGGTCCTGGGATCGAGCCCCACATCAGGTTCCCTGCTCAGCGGGAATCCTGCTTCTCCCTCTCCCACTCCTCCTGCTTGTGTTACCTCTCTCGCTGTCTTCCTCGGTCAAATAAATAAAAAAAATCTTTAAAAAAAATACAGAATGCATATTTTCTGCATGTCTTCTGACTATATTCTAATCTCACCTATTTTTTGACTTGTTGGCATGAGTGACTATGGAGTGTCCATACCCTACCATTTTTGTTGCCAATAACAGCAGTGGCCAAATGTTTTCCTTCTTGGCAATAATTATTCTCTCAACTTAGTCAGTGAGTGATTTTGTAAGATGTATTTAGGTTTCATAATAACTCAACAAGGCAGGTAGAGCATCTGATCTTTTCTCTGATAAAAAGAAACTGGTTTGCGAGAAATTAAGTGACTTGTAGGTCACAGAGACTGTTGGAGGCAGAGTCAAATTAGATCGCTGATCCTCTTATTCCAGTGTTGGCCTCTTTCTCTAAGATTATACAGTAAGAAAACTTATAGTAAATTAATCTATTTCCTACATTCCCACAGCATTCGGTGTAATTTATAATGTGCTTTTATTGTACACCAAAGAGTTGGAATGTTTAACAACTACATTCAGAAGAACTGGATGATAGTAGTACCTGAGGGTATTAGGATCCATGTGAGTTTTATGCAAGAGATGAGTCTTCTTAGGTCTAATCTGATATTCATGTTGCACTTTTTTTGAAAAGTTAACATTTCCTTCTCTTGAAGGACAACAGGAATTCTCAGAGTACTGAAAACAGAGGAAGCACAGCAGGGATATGTAAGTAGAGATGGGACATTCCCATATATCCATCCATAATAACACAATTTAAAGACTAAAGTTTGAGCAATTGCTGACAAAGGAAGAGTATTTGATGCAACCAAGAAATGAAGAAATATTAGGAAGTGATGCCCAACTCTTAAGAAAATGGCCAACAGAATATCAATTGGATCAAACTGGAAACAATTCTCTTAGCAATACCAGCTAAGGGTTTTCACCATTTTTTCCCCCAATGGGGCAGAATTGATACTTGAAGCAGAACATCCAGTCTTCCTTAATAATAGGATATAAGTTAGGCACAGTCACCTGATTAAAGATGGTATTTCCCAGCCTCCGTGGAAGTTTTATGTGACCATGTGACTAAAGTCTAGCCAGTGGAAGGCAAGGGCGCACCTGGGTGGCTCAGTCAGTTGAGTGTCTGACTCTTGGTTTCAGCTCAGGTCATGATCTCAGGGTTGTGAGATTGAGCCCCGCATGGGGCTCCCCACTCAGCAGGGAGTCTGCTTGATATTCTCTCCCTCTCCCTCTGCCCCTTCCTCCCACCCCTGCTTTCTCTCTCTTTCTCTCTCTAAAATAATGAGTAAATAAATCTTAAAAAAAATAAAGTCTGGCCAGTGGGTTGTTATTGGAAGTATGTGCAGGTTTCCTGTTGGGTCTGAAAAGGAAGGGGCTTGACTTCACTTCCCAGGCTAGAATGAAAAGGTGATAATGGGAGCTGGAGTAGCCATGTTGGACCTCAAGGTGAAGCCAGGTGTTAAGGATGGCAGAGCAATAAGATAGAAGTCCACCCACCTGTCTTTTATATGAGGGAGAAATAAACTTCTGTCTTCTTTAAGCCAGTATCATTTTTGGGCTATTATATCAACTGAAGCAGTTCCTAACTAAAATAGAAGTTAATGTAAAAACTATATTGTATTAATTGTAATTTGTTACATATTACTTTTCTAAAACTGACAATGGTAACCATGCATATTGTTCTCTATCCAGAGTATTATGTCATTCATTCTCTTTCTTTTTGTTGTTTTTATAATGTGAGAGTAATAGGACTTCTATGTATTGTTATAGATCATTATTTAGATTGAGTGGACCTCCAAATGAGAAAGAGAGTGAAAGCAAGCATGCTCAAATGGTAATAGTAGTAAAAATCTGGTGCCTCGGGTGAACACATCAGATTCCAGTGCTCCGTATAGTATGGGGTGTTCCCAGGCCTGTTTTATTTAAGTGATCATTTTCAGGAATTTCCTCATTTAATTAAATCCTTGCTGTGTTATGCACATAGTTTAAATTTTAATGACATTTCTTAGATTTTATTTCCTTATATTTAAAATAAGGATAATACCGTTCAAAGTTCCCTCAAGCTCTGCTTGGTCCATATTGGGTTCTCCAGTAATGTTAGTGTCTTGTCATGAGCATACAAATATTCAGCACCCAATAGTAATACAAAAAAAAAAAAAAATAACAGAGGGGTGGCAACATTTTTTTTTTCCCATTAGAGTCAGTTTATAGAAAAAGAATGCCAGGGAGAAGAGAAATGCTGGTTGCCAGGGCACAAATGCAATAGCATTTACACTTTGGTAGTAGAACCTTGAGCCAGGTATCCTTATCACAATAGGTTTTAATTTAGACTGCCAGTTCCATGAAAGGGAAGTAGGCACATTGTGGAAAAACTTTCCCATTTAACCTGCATCTATTTTGGATGTGTTAGAGCTGAAAGGACTAAGTATTTAAGCTGAGAATCTATTGATTTAAGCAGTACCATTCTCATATGTTCTTTTTCTTCCTACTGCTTTCTCATTATTCTTGCCTTTTTATTTGTTCTTCAGACCTCTGTTACTTAATGAGCTCACATCTTCATTGAATTCTCCACCAGGATGCTTATTTCCTGATCCAGGAAAGTTCATTAACATGTACAAATAATAGAGACTCGAGGTAGAAATGTCCATAGCAATGGATTGGCTCCTTGTCACGTTTCACAGTCTTTTCTGTCCCTGACCTTTGTACTTCTTTTTGTCTTTAGGTAATGTTTGAGAAGTAGTCTGGGAAGTAAAAAAGGAAGAAAGAGCTAGAAGTTATTGTATAAAGGTATAGGGTCCATCTGAATTTAAGAATGTAATTAAAGTTGCAACTTGAAAATCTTGATATATCTAACATTTTTAAAAGTATGTTTCCCACATTTTGAGATTTCATGTATTAGCAAAATTTTAAAAAATTTGAGGACTGGCACATAGTCATCAACCTTTTTTTTCTTTCCCCGAATGACTACAAGAACTGTGATCAGAGTGTACAATAAAACTTTCTCATCTGGAGGCATAGAAATTTCAGATTAGTTATAACAGAGAGGAGAGAATAGTAGGGTATTACCAACCCAAACTAATATACTAACCAAAAAAGTGAGAGAAAGATATAATCATAACATAATAAAGGACAGTCTTTTGAGTTGAGCAAATTTATCTCTATGAAAATCTCCAGATATGGGTCTTATTTATTTATTTAAAAATTTTAGCTGGAGGTTGATGAAACATCCCCATTAACCTATAACCAGATTATGGACAAACATCATGGATTGCAGGTGTAAACCACTCCAATTGAGACTCATTTGAGCCCGCTTTTCTTATTAGACATTTTTGCCCAATTACCCAGATTTGCATTCTTTCTAGGCCCCACTCTTCTTCTTGGCCTGATCTTCAACTGGTGGCACATTTTGCCTTCTTACTTTCCAGGCTCCTTCTCTGTCCTTGAGATGCTAATAACGATGTGGAGTACCATCATGCTGTAGTTCAAGTGATCCATCAGTTTAACCTTGCATCTCCCAAGAATATTTCCTGAGATACAGCCCCACTGAGCAAGGGTTTAAAGTCAGTTTTTACAAATCACTGTGATCGGTTACTTGCTAACGTAGGGGAAACTTGACAGCTGGGACAGAATGCTTCTGTGGGTAAAATGCAGTGGGGGAAGTGGCTGAAGCCATGCTTTTAAATGGAATCAATGTTGGTCAGCTGCTTCACCATCTTGTACCAACATTACACTGGTAGCTAGAACTCAGGTAGTTTATGATAAATACCTCTTCCAAGACCCCTCTCCTCCTGCAAATATTTTAAAGTAACATAAGAGCAGTAATCCCAAGGAACATTATTACTCAATAATAGAAATGTCATTTTGAAATTCTTTTTATATTTATCCCAGATAGTTAGCTGAAATTCCTTGTTGGAGAGCTACAACAAACAAAATTTAAGAATATATTTGTTGTGATTTTGTTGCTAAAGAAATTAACATAACAAATGTGTAACCGTAATGTGATATTTATGCATTTTATTTACAATGCATCTTTAAAAAAAAAAAAACCAGCAAGTGGCATTGCACTATACTTTCTTTTCTTGCTGTTCTTTTTTTGATATTAATCATTTAAATACTGTAAAAGCAGAATATTAGGGGCTTTGCTACTTTCCATTATAAGAATTATAATAATTAAAACAGAAAAAACAATTGTGATTATGGCAGACAAACACATCAAGACAAATCTCAGGATGAATTCCAGAAACATCAGGGAACACTTATATTGTTGCACTTGGAAACTTTATTCAGAGGAAAATTAATTCAGAAATTAGCTCTCCTTCAATCTTCCCTTAAAAGCAAAAACAGTAGTAAAAATGATGGCTTGGGAAATCCCAGACAAAATTTCCTTCTTGTGCCCAACTTAGAAATTTCTCATAGCCTTGCTTGCTGTTTTGCATCTAATAGCCAGGAAGTAGTTAACTATGTTGATTTCAAAGAGAATACTTCAAACATTATTCTCTCCTAACTATGGGGTTATAAAATTGAAGTAGCAATAACAACAAAGGTTTTATTTAAACAGGAGGAGATATAATTTAAAAGATTTTATATTAATTTAGTTAATATTTATTGAGCGACTCACATGCTATTTTCATGGTTAATGGAGAGATGGATACATCTAATAATATATTACCACTCCCCTCATGAGCGTGGACTGTTTTAGAGTTAATGATATTTTGCTTTATTATTCAATTGACACATATTTATTGAATATAGTACCCACATTCTTCTCGATTTTATAGAAGTGGCTCAGCTTGGGTCACTTGAAAGCACAGCTTGAAACAAAGACTTAGGCAGTTAGGTTATTTGGGGATTGATCTTATAGATCAAGAGTGGATGGAATAGGGAGAAGGAAACAGTATTAGGATGCTTACTGCTCTAGGCAGTCACTAAGGTATCCAATACAAGGGATATGGAGGAAGGAGATGTGGCATTTATAATGAAGTACTGAAGACATAAAATTACTACTCTAAAATTACAGTGAAGGATGTGGGCAGCCATATGCCTGTGGAGAAAACTGTTCCATGTAGACCAGTGGTTCTCAACTGCGGCTGATTTGCACCACCTACAGGTGATACTTGACAATACCTGGAGACATTTTTGATCAAGATGGTGGGGAGAGGGGGGTAGAGGAGAGAAAGGAGAAGGATGGGGTGAGAGGGTACACTACTGGCATCTAGTGGGTAGGGGCCAGGGATATTGCTAAACATACTACAATGTTTATAATATATAGATACATCCAGCACAAAATGCCAATTATGTTGGCATTTATTGAGAGACTCCTCTTATGTATGTATGTATGTATGTATGTATGGCAATTATTGAGAGACTCCTCTGAAACACTGAAATGCCCCTGTCACCTGGGAATCTACTTAAAACGTAGACTGTCTTCAGAAGGTCCAGAGTGGAGCCTGATGTTCTGCTTTTTTTAACCAACTCCTGGGTGATGCTGATGTTGCTGGTCTATGGACCATACTTTGAGTAACAGGGCTATAGACAGTAGGTATGGTGGGAGATTAGAAAAGTGAGAGATTAATAACAAGTAGAGCAACTTTTCTAAGGGAAAAGTCCTTACACAAGGTGACATTCATGGTGGCTGAGATTTCTTGATGGGTAGTGAGAAAAAAAGTCAAGAGCAACATGGGTGAAGAAGTCGGAGTGACAATTTTTAGCATAAATAAATATGACCTAGGAAGAGAGACTGGAAAGAGATTAGGATTAAAAAAAAAACCTGGCTGGGAAGGCTTGTTTCATCCTTAATGTTGCTCTGTGGCTGTGCAATCACACATCCTTTTGGGCTTCTGTTTCCTGATCGTAAAAAGACTACTTCACAGTATTGTGTTATATAGGTTCAAGCCAAGTGAAATTACGTAGGTACCTTTTGCACTTTCCGGATGTAATTTCTATGGCCAGCCTGCCTAGGTTTGAATCTTAGCTCTATTTCTTACTCTGTGACCTAGAACAATACTTTTCTGGTTTTTACAATTTTGGTAAACAATTCTACAAGTTTGGTAGAAAATCAGTTTCCTTATGGGATGGTGTTTTAACAAAACTACTGCTCATACAGAGTTAGCATTCATTCATTTCTTACTATGTGTCACTGTTCCAAGTGCTTTACATGTACGACATTTTAAAGTTTCCCTTCATTACTGGATGCAGGTAATCACTGTGATCCCCATTTTACAGACAAGAAACTAAGGGTATGTAACTTGCCCAAGGGCGTACAGGTAGTAAACAGCACAGCTGTGGTTCAAACACAGGCCTTCTGTCACAGAGTATGTTTTTAGCCACTATATTACTGGTGTTTTCTTAAACATAGGCATTCCATGCCTCCATTTCTAGCTTTTGTTTCCTGTAAGAATTTTGCTGTGTCAACTGGCTTACTCAAAAAGCTTTGGTATTTTCATATTTTCTGTTTACTAGAGAGGATTCAGCAAAGGGACTTCTTAACTTGTTGGGTCTTTGAAATTTTTCTGTCAAGGGGGAGGGACATCGCCCTGGACTCTTCTAGACTGATTGCTCTTTACTTGTATTTTTCACAATCTTAAGAGTCCAGGGAAATTGGAGTAGGTATGTACAACCTCACCTCAATATTTCAGAATGCCTAATGTACACCATATATAGTTACCCCGTAAAATGTAGCCACCTGACTGCACAAATATCAAGGCTGCATGTTTTTGAATAGACTCCCAATATATGTATCCCATACAATTAACATAATAATAATGATAGTAATACTTCTTGAAGAAAGTTTGGGAACCACTGACCTATAATATTGTCCACCCAGTCATGACTAGGTCAAACCCATTCACATATATGATGTTTCACTCTATGAAAATCTGTACTTTCATTAAACAGAATCTCCAGTTTTCCTGGCCCTTAGGCACCTTTTTGGCTCATCTGAGAAAACCCCCTAAGTTGACAACCTCTTTTAACTCAGGCCATCTCATACTCTGTCACACACTCTGCATGCCACCATCTCTACTTCCCTGGAAATGAGGAGTGCCTGGTTTTCTTGTCAGCGGCAGCGCTTGTGTTTGTGCAGAATGTGACATTGCTGATTTCCCATTTTTGATATTCTCTGAGGGGGATGTGGGTGGGACAAAAACATACCCATTTTTTCTTTAAATGAACATGTCATAAAATCTGTCGTGACAGATTTTAAACAGGTCCCTGTAACTGGGTGAAATGAAATGACAATAAGGGAAGTCTGGACAGAAACACATCGGCCCCATGAATTTCTTTCTGTCAGCTGCCTTTGTCTTTCCCACTGAGTTGAAATGTTTCTCCCACGGAGCCTGTGATGCTTGCCGCACAGAAGGTCTCTGGCACTCCAAAGCAATACCCTCCAACAGCCTCCAGTCCCTAAAGAAGAGGCAATTATAACCCCTCTTTCCTGGGAGGTGTCAGTCATAAAGGCAAAGGAGCCTTTGGAGATGGGTTGGAGGGTGTCAGTCATTCAAAGAATAAACTCTGGCATTGAACAAATGGTGCAATCCTGCATGCAGAGCCAGCAGGCAGCTCCTGGCTACAAACTCTTTTGCAGGGATGAAAGTCTTCCTAGTGGAGTTCTAGCAATTATAAATATTTCATGCCTGTGCTCGAATAAAAAGTTGCCATGGGAAGGCTGGCTTGAAGATATATTACTGTATTTCCAAATTAAAGTTTTTCATTAGCTTGTCCTTCTCTGTCCCATTCTCACCCAAGTCAGAAACTCCAACTGCAAGTGTTCTTTAGACATTACGGTTCCTATCTTAGGTATCTTCTCTATTGAGATCTGTCAGCTCTGCCTTCTGAGTCCTGCTAACGATATGTCACCCACTAATAGGAGAGGAAGCAGAAACTACTGTATCTTATGAAGTTTTTAGAAGTATTTGTGGAAATCAAGTTGTATTAGTGATCTATTATTGCATAATTATCCCAAAACTAATTGGCTTAAAAAATAGTGAATATTCTCATACTTTCATACTTCGTTTGACGACTGAAGACTAGAATCAACTGGAGGCTTATTTACTTACCTGTCCCGCAGTTGATGCTGGCATTTGGCTGAGAAGTTGGCTAGGCTGAACATATGGCTTCAGCTTTCTCCCAACAATCCAGGTGGCTGGATTTCAAGGGCAAGTGTCTCAAGAGAGATCCTGATTTTTATAACCTATGGAAGTCATACAGGGTCACTACTGTCACATCCTATTGGTTAATGCAGTTATAAAAGTCTGTCCAAGTTCAAGGGAAACTTGACATGAAGATATGTCAATAGCGCATTGTAAGAAGATCCTATGGGAAGACCACACATTATTGGTGAGCTCTTCTTTACAAAATACAATCTGTTTCTCAAGTGCAGTTGAGAAAAATTTAAACTAACTAGCACTTTGGGAGTATTGTCTATGCTTCCTAGTTGTTTGGCCACATAAATCATAAACTGATGGGAACTTCTCAGTTGTTATAATCTATCATATCTACATAATGATATGTAATATCTCAGTTGCTTTTATACTTAATATTTGTTTTAAGCATCATTTGAAGTTGATAAGTCAGGAGTATTTACCTCCACATTACGAATAAAGATACTGGAGGCTCAAAGAAATATAAATATCTTAAAATAACCCAGGTATTTAATGGCAGATTTGGGATCAGAACACAGCTTCTCTAACTCCTTGACCATTGTGCTTTTCATCAGAATTTATAACATCTACAATTTGTAACAATTTGTACTTAAATTTCAATATATATACTTTAAAATATTATGTGTCTCACATGATCTATATAAGACGATTGCCTTTTTGTTTTGTCCTTCAATAAAATTTATACATTTATAATGTCTTGATTACAGGTACGTCTTACTTTTCTTGCTACTTTGAATGGTATTTTAAAATATTGTGGTTTCTGATTGGTTGTTGTTAGTTTATAAAACTCCCAATGTTTTTCTTGTACAGATCTTTTATACAATATTCCTGCTGAGTTTTTCTACCTTCTTCAGTAAGACGTTTAGCTTATTGATTTTCATCTTTCCTCTTTTCTTAATGTATGCATTTAATGCCATGTGTTTCCCTTTATTATTGCTTTAGTTACGTCCCACAAGTCAGATATTTAGTGATTTTACTCAGTTCTGTATATTATAGTTTCCATTATGAACTCTTCCTGAAAACAGTGTATTTTTTTGACAATATATCAACAAGTTTACTCCATAGTGATATAATACAAGTTTTATATGCAACACACTGACCTTGATATTACAGAATTTAACATGTTTTGTAACTATCTTGTGGTGTTACTCTTTGCTTATCTGTTCTGTGTTGCACCAACAGACCCCTTTTTTCCCATAGCTTTTTACTATTACTTATACAGTTTCTTTCCCTTAGACAAGGTGAAAGAGCTCAAGTTCCCACCCATGAAAAAAATGTTAACCCAAACTTAAGTTTCAGCATATTTTAACATTAGAAATAGGGTCTACACAACACTACTTTTACCTGAACAGTACTATACAAGGTTACGGTGTTGACCAAAAGAAGACACAGGTTTCTCATTAAACTTTTGTTTTAATGGGTCTCAAAATTCTGTGACAGACTTTTGGCCAAGTTGTTTCCATTAAAAATTACTGATTTGAAAAACTAATAACTTAAAACTGCCACACACACACACACACACACACACACACACACACACACAAATGGTCCACAAAACATTCTCCTTCCCTTCTGAAGGTTTTACGATGCATTATCATTAACCAGTCTTCTACTATTAAACTTAAATGGTCAATTGACACAAACAGTTCTGAGACCGTTCTTCCACCACTGAATAAGACTGGGGTGGCAGGTAATAGGGATAATATTCATTTAGCCTTCTGAGCTTTCTGGGCAGACTTGGTGATCTTGCCAGCTCCAGCTGCCTTCTTGTCCACTGCTTTGATGACACCCACAGCAGCCATCTGTCTCATGTCCCAAACAGCAAAACGGCCCAGAGGAGGAGAGTCAGAGAAGCTCTCCACACACATAGCCTTGCCAGGAACCATATCAACAATGGCAGCATCACCAGATTTCAAGAACTTGGGACCATCTTCCAGCTTTTTTCCAGAACGACGATCTATCTTCTCCTTCAGCTCAGCAAACTTGCAAGCATTGTGAGCTGTGTGACAATCCAGCACAGGAGCATATCCAGCACTGATTTGGCTTGGATGGTTCAGGATAATCACCTGAGCCGTGAGCCCAGCTGCTTCCATGGGTGGGTCATTTTTGCTGTCACCAGCTACATTGCCACGACGAACATCTTTGACAGATACGTTCTTGACATTGAAGCCCACATTGTCCCCAGGAAGAGCCTCGCTCAAAGCTTCAGGGTGCATTTCAACAGACTTTACTTCAGTTGTAACATTGACTGGAGCAAAGGTGACCACCATGCCAGGTTTAAGAACACCAGTCTCCACTCGGCCCACAGGGACAGTACCAAAACCACCAATTTTGTAGACGTCCTGGAGAGGCAGATGCCAGGGCTTGTCAGTTGGACGAGTTGGTGGCAGAATGCGATCCAGAGCTTCAAGCAGTATGGTTCCACTGGCGTTCCCATCTTTACAGGTGACCTTCCATCCCTTGAACCAAGGCATGTCAGCACTTGGCTCCAGCATGTTGTCACCATTCCAACCAGAAATTAGCACAAATGCTACTCTGTCGGGGTTGTAGCCAATTTTCTTAATGTAGGTGCTGACTTCCTTAACGATTTCCTCATATCTCTTCTGGCTGTAGGGTGGCTCAGTGACATCCATCTTGTTAACCCCAACAATTAGTTGTTTTACACCCCGTGTGTAAGCCAGAAGGGCATGATCATGGGTCTGCCCATTCTTGGAGATACCGGCTTCAAATTCACCAACACCAGCAGCAACAATCAGGACAGCACAGTCAGCCTGAGATGTGCCTGTAATCATGTTTTTGATAAAGTCTGTGTCCTGGGGCATCAGTGATGGTCACATAATACTTGCTGGTCTTGAATCTCCACAGGGAGATATCAATGGTGATACCACGTTCACGTTCAGCTTTCAGTTTATCCAAGACACAGGGTTGGGGTGCTGACAGCCCCAACCTTTCACCTTTGAAAATCTAGGTATAATTTTTGACTCCCCAAAAACTTAACTGCTAATAGCCTACTGATGACTGGAAGCCTTACCAATAACATAAATGATGATTAACACATATTTTGTATATGTATTATATACCACATTCTTACAATAAAGTAAGCTAGAGAAAAGAAAGTTTTATTAAGACAATCATAAGGACATAGTACTATACTGTATCTATTAAAAAAATTCCACATATAAGTAGACCCACACAGTGCAAACCTGTGTTGTTCAAGGGTCAATAGTATATTCTTCAGTGTTTTGGGTGTAATATTTTATAAATCTCAATTATGTCTGGTTGGTTGAAAGTATTTAGATATTTTATATTATTTTGATTTTTATCCATTTGTTTTTTAAATTACTGAAAGCAGGATGTTAAAATCTCTAACTATGATTGTGGGTTTCTCTGTATTTTCCTTGAATTCTGTCAGTTTTCCTAGTCTAATTCCCTGTTACCATATTGCTATTGTATAATATAGGCTGCTGGGTGTCTTGCCTCTGAAATGAATTTTATTCTTACTACCACCCCCTTGCTAAACCTACACCACATAATCTGTTTTGTTATGAAATTATTACATGTCAAGGTACCAATTTCTCTATGAGCCCAAGTAGGCTAAGTATTTTTACACTCCAAAAATTGCAGTGATTTAAGGTTTATTTTATGCTCCTGTCACAGTCCAATGTGTGTTGCCATAGAACGGGTTCTTGTCCACCCAGTCGTTCAGGAGATTGGCGTTTTCTTTGAGTATCTTCTCACTTCTTCATTACTTCAGGGTCACCAGTGGATTTCTTGAATCTGGTTAACAAAAGAGAGAAAAGAATGAGTAGTATTGCGGACAAGTGTTTTGGGGTGTGGGCCTTGAAAGGGTGTATTTCCCTTTACCTGTATTCCATTGGAACTCAGTTACCCAGCCATTCTAATTGAAGGAAAAAGCTGAGGAATGTGGACTGGTTGTGTGACCAGGAAGAGAAGGAAATGCATTTTGGTGCTATGTAGCATTACCTCTACCACATACTCCAGTTCCACCAAGATCCGCTCCATAGAGTGTTTAAGTTACACAATACAACATTTTGTTTCATTCTAAGTACTGAAACAAAAGTAAAGTTTAGTATAGTGGGTTGCATAATATGTTGAATTTCTGCTCACATAAAATACCATGTCTTCTGTTACCTTGGTTGAGAATGATTATTCTCATCTCTGTCATTTTATGGTTTTGGCTTTGAAAATTGGTTAAAATATTTACTATGGTCCTTCAAACAGTAAAGAAGCTGTGGATTCATTTTTTTCTTTCCCTGTAGGTGGTGAACTCCTTGAGGTAACAGAATTATGTGTTATTAATCTTTGTATCCCCAAATGTGCCTAGCGCAGGGTTTCACCTTTGGTTCATAGGCAAGAACACATGTCTGTTGAGCTGAATTGAGAGAAAATGATAACTCAAGGAGCTATCAAGAAATTTGCAGACTTTCCATTTTTATCATTTAATCTCCTTATTTTATTGTTCTAGAAACTGAGGATCAGAGAAATTATATGCCATAACCATGCTTATGTAGCTAGTGAAATATCTAAACCAGAACTAAAACCCAGTTGTTCTGATTGGTAGTTGGAATTGTTTTTTACCTAACGAATTTGACCATGATTGTTGCTTCTCAGTTGAGGTATAACAATAAAAATTACATGTTTAAAAA
This sequence comes from Callorhinus ursinus, assembly GCF_003265705.2. NCBI lineage: Eukaryota > Metazoa > Chordata > Mammalia > Carnivora > Otariidae > Callorhinus > Callorhinus ursinus. The sequence goes on from NW_027397104.1 coordinate 9,314,143, forward strand.
TTAAAACTTTTGTTGAAAACACCTCTGTTAAAAAAAACTGTTATAGCATTTTCATAATAACATTTATTAATGTCACTTGTATGTCCCCAAAGTATGTTTGTGTATGGCTTTTTGAAGATTATTTTCATTTTGGCACACTGGCAGATAGGAAAAATATGTGCCAAAAAAGGGCAGCATGATATTATCTTGGAAACAAAGAAGCATAAATTATGTGCATCAGGCATAAACTGAAGCTTAATTATTACACTTGAGAAAAAACATATTACATGAATTATTAAAATAATTTCCTTATCTGGTTATCAGAGTTAGAACTGAATCTCATTTTTTTTTTTTTTCTTCAAGACAATATGTAATGGACAGAAATTACTGAAATAAGTTAGCCATTTCACTTTCACTTAATGTGATGGTTAATTTTAACTTGACTGGGCCACAAGGTGTCCAGACATTTGATCAAATATTTTTCTGAGTATGTCTGTGAAGGTGTTTCCAGATGAGATTAAAATTTGAGTAAGTGGACTGAGTAAAGCAGATTGCGCATCCTAATGTGGATGGTCCCCATCCAGTCAGTTGAAAGCCTGGATAGAACAAAAAGGCTGACCCTCCCTTGAGTAGTAGGGAATTCCTCCTGCTTGACTATTTTCAGGCTGGGACATAATTTTTTTTCCTGTTTTTGGACTTAAACCACTGGCTCTTCCTGGATCTTAAGCCTACTGGCCTCTGGACCAGATCTACACCATGTTCTCAGGCCTCTGGACTTGGACAGGACTATACCAGCAGCTCTTCTGGGTCTCCACCTTGCCAAATGCATATCTTGGGACTTGTTAGCCTCTATAATCAGATGGGCCAATCCTATCTGTCTGTCTGTCTGTCTATCTATCTATCTATCTATCTATCTATCTATCTATCTATCTGTCATCTATCTTTCTCAGGGTTTCAGGGTTTTCCAGAGAAAGAACCAATTGGATGTGTGTGTGTGTGTGTGTGTGTATCAATTATAATTAATAATTATAGCTGTGAACACTTTGTTTACCCATCAAGCAGTGACAAGAGGGGCAACAAATCTAGGTTTGCTCAGATAACAAAGGGTTAATTGAACCTTTTTAGATAAATACATATGGAGAAATTATGATTGGGGTGCTTCCAAAAATAGCAGTGCTCATGTTTAGAATTCTAAGTAAAAATATAATTACTAAGTAATTCCTCTTGATTAGCACCTCTGTTCTCATGATGAGCTAGGATTCTGTGATAATGTTAGAAGAATGATACTTAGTCAAAAGTTCAAGTGATATGCCACAAGTATAAGCAGTACAATCCGGATCTCTTCAATTAATATGTCTAACAGCAGGTGGGAGGTTATTTTTCTCCTCAGAAATAGAATAAAGGCTTTCCTGATTATAAAACTGATTGTTTTCTTAACAGCATATCCAAAACAAAAACCTTACACTGATGGCCCTAATGTCTAGTGTTTTATTCTTCCATATATCGTGTTGAGAAAGTTACTGATAAATAACCCCTTTCCAATAAGAAAACTCGATTGTCTTGTGTATTATAGCAAGGAGTTATCTCAGTTACTCATGAGCAACAAATATTCTCAGTCCATTAAGAGAAAATCACCATGTTCAAGCCATGTTGTTGAGTTTGCATGTGTGTTTTTCCCAACTCCAAGTGACTGTGACTTGGATTAACACTGACATTAGCATTTTAGCATAGATAGACCTAAGCATAATGGAGAATCTATTGATTAGCCTGAGGGTATGACTGATATTTTTTTTTAAAGGCTCGGTCAGCCCTAGCTTTATTGTGTCCTGTTATGGACAAAATGAAGAGACTCAGCATGCTATTTCGAAGGTCAAGGCTTATCTGATTTCAGTACATCTTTACCTCTGACAATTAATGGAAACTTAATAGAAGAGAGCTTTTCCTTTTCTTTTGTTTTTTCTTTTATTTTCTTTTTCTTCCCTTGCCTTGCCTTCCCCTGCCTACCCCGGATTTCCCTGGCCCTCCCCTCCCCCTCCCCTCCCCTCTCTCCCTCCCCTCCCCTTCCTCCCTCCTCCTCCCCTCCCTCCCTCCCCTCCCCTCCCCTCCCTTCCCTCCTCCCTTCCCTTCCCCTCCCCTCCCCTTTGAAAGATGAAATGTAACAGGTGAGATTTGCTGTTTTGAAGCTCTTTGCTTGTGTGCGTGCTCAAGCCTATACAGAAGCTTCTGAAGGCGAAGAGCTAATGTCTTACTGCCTTGAAGAATCAGTGAACAGAGTCTGAGGCTAGAAAAATAGCCTTAAAGTTAGGGAGAAATCCTGGAAGGAAGAGATACAAAGTGACTTAGGCCCTAAAACTGCATGAAAATCCACCAAAATACTTAGTGCTAATCTGGCTAAATTGTCTGGCATTCTTGGGGAAAAATCTGTGGGGCCCAACAAAACAACAACAAATGACAGACAAACAAATGAAAAAACACAGCATCTGGAAGTTGAAAGAAGTATGCAGAAATCTCAGATTATGGTCTCCCCCAGTGGACAGAATTTGGAGTTGGAATCTAGGCAAGTTACCTGGTTCTAGAAGAAAAAATTATCACTCATCACAGTAACATTGCAATATCTAGTTTCTACAACTTATTATCCATAATATATGGTATATGAAGAAAATAAATGTGACCTATACTCAAGAAAAAAGCAGGTAGTATAAATTGATCTTTCAATAACCTGGATGATACGATTAGCAGAAAAGGACTTTAAAGCAGCCAGTATAAATATTTTTAAGGACATAAAGGAAGACATATGTGTAATGAATAAAATGATGCAGAATCTCAGCAAAGGAATAAAAACTAAATAAAAAGGATATCCTAGAGCTTAAATATACAACTGCAATATATAATAACTACATTTTGAAGATAACAAAGAAAAAGAGTACATATATTTGAAGATGGATTAGTAGAAATTATCAATGTGAATAGAAAAAGGATTGAGATAAAAGGAATAGAGCCTTAGAGATATGTAATCAATACTAAGTGGTCTGACATATGGGAAACTGGAGTTCCAGAAGGAGAGGAGAAAGATAATAGGATTAAAAAATAGAATATAAGTCCTACATTGTAGGGCCTGAGTCTATCTTGTTCTCAGTTGTACCCCTGGTACCCAGGATACTATAAGTATGGTGCAAGTACATATTTAATCATTATTAACACTTTCATGAGTACGTATTTAGCTACAGGGACTGAGCAAATACATTGTCTAAGTACTTGCTTTATAAAATCATGGTGAATAATTAGGTGAATATATATGTAGGGATCCTGGGGTGGTGGGTGGGGTCCTGTAATGTCTGACTCTTCAGAATATAAAAGTGGAAATATTGGGTGCTGTGGAGAATTCTTTTGGTTAATTTCATGATTCTAAATCATTGACTTCTCTGTTTTTATTTGATTTTCCAGTGATCAGCTTTATTTTTTCTCTCATGTTCTATTTCTGAGGCCTACACTGCATGCCAAAATAGAAGCGTACCATTAATTATTGAGTAGCCTTAGCAATCTGGTCACTAGAGTGACATTCAAATTGCACCAAGTTGACATGCTTGACACTTGGGTCAAGGACTTACAAAACAAAATGAGGTTAAATATGGAGCAGGGACACTGTGTAAGAACAGAGATGATAGGAAAAGGAACCAAATATGATGACTCACTGTCTTCACAGTACAGACCTGGGGTCCTTACTTAGATAAATTTCAGGAGTTATTGTTTAAGCTCTGGATATTTCAAGGTGCATGTATGTGAGCCCTGGAAAGATATAATGAATCTTAGAGGCTTGTTTCTCCTAACTCTGGGCAAAACTAAAACTGAGGGTTATGATAAACCATATAAATATATGGTCTTTTTAATGGTGCTCAGATGAATATAGGATAACTGAAAGTGTTGGAGGGAAGGCACACATTTGCAGGAAAGAAGAGGAATAATAATTTTGTGAAGGGAAGTGCTTTTGTTTTTGTTTTTGATGAGTTCATACATTTGTGGGGCAGTTCTTTTCAGATCCACTCTAATGAAAAATTAAAATAAACTCCAATATTTTGTGATGCATTTTGTGTGCAGGAAAGAAAGTGAGGGAAAGAAAAATTTCACCATGGTAGAGGGAAAATAATACTTAAAGTCACGTGACCTAGGTACATACCTGTCTTTCCCCTAATCAAAAACTTTGAGTAAGACTTTGGGTAATCATGTCCTTTCTTTAAACTTACATTCCTCATGTATAACATAAGAGTCTCTTTAGTTTCTCTTTCAGTTTTGTGAAAGAGGCAAAAGAAAAACATATTACAAGTGTTGGCAGTTATTTTCCGTAGAGAGAACCATGTAATTACCTCAAGGACTACTTCTGCTCTATGTGCCCACCAATACCACTATTATATATTTAAGCAAAAACATACATGGCTAAGGCATAGACTTCTTTGGGTAATCCTGTAATTATCTGGTAAACTGAAAATTTGAGGAAGAAGTAAAAGTATTTTTAATAATAGGTAGCCTAAGGAACTTGAGGAGATACTGGGGAATTTCTTTTCCCTTTCACTCTACTGCTGTGTTGTTTCTTTAAAGGCATGAATCCTTATTTATTCATTCTACAAATATTTATTGATCACCTACTACATACTAGGTACTGTTTTAAGAGGTGTAAATAGAACAGAAATCCTTGCCCACATGACACTTGTAATTTGAGACATTCCCTTTTGTGACCAGTCCCTGTGTAAGTTACTAGTTGATCCTCACTGTTTTTAAAGGAGAATAAATTCCAGTATTAAAACAAATGGGAGGAAATGTTCAGTATTGAATAAAGAAACATTCTGCCTGGGAAATAAAATGGCAGCAGACAAATGTGCCTGCAAGGAACCGGAGAGGACAGAATTCTACAAGTCCTGCATCACATTTTGTCCCTGCAGGTGGAAAGAGCCAACACATTCAAAGCCAGATCCATCCAAAGTCACCCATTTTTATATAAAGCCATCTAGCCCAGACACAACCATCATATGTTACAATTTTCCCTGCCAAAAAACTAATTGGCTCAGGCTGACTTTGAATTCATCCCAGATTTATACAAAACTTGCTGAAAGGTTTGTCTACCTCAAGAAAACTTTTGATAAACCCAGTTCCAGGTTTCAGATTTTTACAAAAACCTGAAACCAAGCAAGATTTTCTTGGTTTCCTCTTTGGTGCAGAGGTACTGCAAACTCTAATTATGAGGCCTCAAGGGAACACAAGGAAAGACAGACACAAAAGGAAATATTTCTGAGACAGGTAATTAAGGAGAAAAAAACACATCAGGAAAACAAGTAGGAATGAGTAGCTTGGATGAAATTGTAAAATTATTAATAATATATTTATTTTTAAAAATGTTTATATGGTTTAATGCCATTTAACAGGTCTGCATTTCTGGAGGCATTTTATTGTTAAAAGTTAGGAATTTTCAGAATGAAGGCCAAACCTATACAGAGGATGATCCATAAATAGAAAATACAGATCAAAGCACTCTCTCTTCCACCCTCAACCCTGTAACGTTTCATATTTCCCCCTTTTTACTGACATTCAAAGATGAGTTAGCATAAAATGGAAAAATATTTCATTTGGAAATGGTGTTTGTGTCATATATAGAGCATACCACACAGTTGAGGTTTAAATGATCAAATTACTTTGCCTTTGGGTGGCTTGATCAACAAAATCAGTCCTGATATTTGATTTCAGGTTTTTTATTCAAAATGTGCTAAGTAATCAGATCGTGTTGTTAAATTTTCCCTCATCCATTCTTAGTCTTAGGTCAAGGTACATCAAGAGAATTGACTCTGATGGCTTTTGTTCTTGACTTGGACTTTATAAGATTTTTTAAATTTGAGGACAATTGAACTGTTTTTATTTTTAAGTCAGGGAAGCCTATTTCCTGTAAGTGTTGTTTTGATACTGAAGATCCTTTCTACTGAAATGTAAACATCTGTGAATATGTTGTTATTTCATTAATGAAGTAGATCTGCCCTACCCTAGGAGGTATATAAACTCAAGGATTTATTCACTTAACACAATATGAGAACAGTGCTAGAACATAAAGCCAGATGACAGATTATGTTGAACATATACATGGTTTAAACAAAATTTAAAGAGGGTAAGAATGGGTAGTATAACTGAGGATGGTTGAAGTTTAGCTGGGTGGTTAAGGATACATAGGGCTTGGAAGGGAGTGATTAAGATGCTAAGTCAAGAAAATGGTAGGATTAAAAGAAAGAATTAAGGAGGAAGACAAATTGATAAGAATGTATTTACTGAAGTTATTTTCTCTTGCTTAGGATGTGTCTGAATTGTCCAATAGACTACATTTGATACGTTTGGTAAGATAGGGGGATTCATTGTTGGTTTGACAGCAAAGCGTGAAAAATTAGTAGTCACTTTGTCTTTGTTTTGTGGTTTGTTTTTTTGGGGGGGGCTTTTTTATTATTATGTTCAATTAGCCAACATATAGTACATCATTTGTTTTTGATGTAGTGTTCAGTGATTCATTAGTTGTGTATAACACCCAGTGCTAGTCACATCACATGCCCTCCTTAATGCCCATCCCCTGGTTACCCCATCCCCCCACCCCCCTCCCTTCTGCAACCCTCTGTTTGTTTCCCCGGAGTCCAGAGTCTCTCATGGTTTGTTTTGCTTATCTTTTAAAAAATCACGTGTGATTTTGGGGCACCCGGATGGCTCAGTCAGTTGAGCGTCTGACTCTTGGTTTTGGCTGGGGTCATGATCTCAAGGTCGTTAGATCGAGCCTCGCATGGGGCTCTGGGCTCAGCATAGAGTCTGCTTGAGATTCTTTCCCCCACCCGGCACTCTCTCTGTCTCAAATAAATAAATAAATCTTAAAAAAAATAAAAATTACATGTGATTTTTGATGATAAATACCAATGAGAGACAGATGGAGTCAGAAGAGAAATGTAACAGGCAGTAAAGAGCACTGTCCACATTTAAAGTGCTTCTAGTAAGTAATGGCTGTGTGGCCATAGATGATTCATTTTATCCTTCATATGAAAGCACGGACATAATAGTGGCACAAACCTCATAGGATTTTTTCAGAGGAATTAAGTTGTTAATAGATGTACAATCCTATATTGTGTTTATAGAATCTACCTATATCTTAGTTATTGTAATTAAATCCTTATCCTGAATCAAATAACTTGGTTTTAGTTGTTACAGCTATCTGCCCTTGAGCAAGTCACTTAACCTCTTGATCTCTCTTCTCTCAACAGTAAAATAAGGATGGTAGTAGTAGTACCTACCGCAGGGAGGATCAAAGAATTAATGTATGTGGCAGCACACTGTAAATGACAAAGCACTCTCCCAATATGTATTTTCCACTGCTATTGGCTTATTGACCTTGGCATCTATAACTTCCTCTTGGGCAGTGGGAAAGAGGAAGGTAAATGGATTAAATAAGGATAAGACAACAAAAAGTTATATATACATATATTTTATAAAGTAATATTATTTAGCTACGAGAAAGAAGGATATACTGCCATTTGCAACACCATGGATGAAACTTGAGGGCATTATGTTAAGTGAAACAAGCCAGACCAAGAAGACGAATACTCTGCATGGCATCACTTACATGTGGAAACTAAAAAAAAAAAAAAAAAAGGTCAAACTCATAGAAATAGTGCAGAAGAGTTGGAAAAGTGGTTGCCAGGGGGTGGGGGAAATAGGGTGAGGTTGGTAAAAGGATACAAACTTTCAGTTATAAAATGAATAAGGTCTGAGGATCTTATGTATAACATGGTGACTATAGTTGATAACACCTTACTATATAATTGAAATTTGCTAAAAGAATAGAATTGAAATATTCTCGTATATATACATGTATATCATACATGTTCTTGTATATATATATACATATATATGTATATGTGGTAACGGATGTGTTAACTAGATGGGAGGATGGGAGGAATCCTTTGACAGTGTATACAAATCTCAAATCATCACGGAGTACACATCAAATGTTTTACCATTTTATATGTCAACTATACCTCAATAAACCTGAAAAATAAATTATTAAGGATAAATGCCACAAGAACAAATCTTGAAACATACCAAAGTTTATTACAGCTGAGATAAAATTATAATGTAGTGATACAAAAGTAATGAGCCAATACCAATATTATCAATTTACAGATGTATCTCTCCCATTTGATCATAAAATTATTGAGAACACAGACTGTTTTTTTCCTCAATTTTGTTTCCTAAAGTTCAATCCAAGCCCTGGCATATAATAAAGATTCTATAGTTATTGAATGGCTAAAATATAAACCATGAAGTAATGAAGATAATTTATATTTGCAGTACATAATAGTAGATGTTATGGCAGTCTGACTAAATAATCTTATTTTCTTTCCTTTTTTAATGAAAATCATAAAATAATCAATTTTATAGATTAGTTTCGAAGGAACCTCTCACAGACTACTTTTAAGAAAGAAGTGCACTCATTCTTAGGCAATAAAGGATAGTGTTCTCTGTGTTGTTTTGTTTTGTTTTTTTCCTTTTCCCGCCTTTTTGCATACTGCCTGGTCTTAGGTGATAGATCCTGATCTGCAAAGTTGGGCCTCAGTTCATATTTTTTGTCAGAATATTCATAATTTTTATTACATAGTTAATCCTTTCTTCCTGCAGAAAATATGGAGACCCATGTATAATAAAAATAAGTCAGCACTGTTTATTTTAAGTAATTCTCTACTCTTCCATTTCTACTTTAAAAAACTTTAAGTCTTTTTTATCACACTAAGGACATTAATATTTTAAAAGAAGCACAAACTTTCCATCAAAGGGACAAATCTGAATTCTTTACTAGATTTTTTTTTTTTGCTTATAAATAACTCTCTGTCCTCTTGAATAATGGAATTATTTGATGCACCCTCACCTCAAATCTTGTTTTGAAGGTGAGCCTCGCTTGTTTACTCTAGTCAATGCTGCAAATAGCTACTTCTGGCATTGTTACTGCAGTTGTATTGTTTTTACTTGGCTTTCATTTTCCATGTATAATAACGATAATATAAAATGTTCACATCATGTTTACTGTGTATCTGCCACAAGTTTTGATCACTTACATTTACTCATTTACACTTCATAAGAAGCTCATCTTAAAGATACTCTTAACATCCTCATTTTTAGCTAAGGTAACTAGTCACAGGGAGGATAATAATTTGCCCAAGATCACATAGTAAGTGGTGGAGCTTAGATCAAGACCCATGTAGTCTTCCTCTAGAATCTGTGCTTTTTCTCATTATGGGAATCTGAAGTTTGAAAATCCCAAATTAAGACATGAATCAGCATGTATTAATTTACTCATAGATACAGTAGGGAAGCATATTTGCATTCAGGACCCTCCCCCCAAATTAGGAATACAGGGTCACGGTGACTAGGCCATATCACCTTCCTCAAAACCAAGTCTTAATTCCAAGGTCTGCCATGGTATAGCTTTCCTAGTTCAGCAGACAGAAGTGATAAAGGATGGATGAAGAGAGTCATTGCTTGGATTTAGCAAAAATTACTTCAATTTTTTTTTATCATATCAGGTATCTAGTGATTTTGAAAAGTAGAGTGTTTATTTCAAATAAAAGTGATTTTAAGAGATTTTAAAAAGACAGTCAAGAGCACAGATACTGTTACTATATAAAAATGATGCATTTTAGATCTGAGGTACTCTCAGTTGGGGACTAAATAATTCAAAGGACTTCCTTTTTTAGTGTTTAATATATGTTTCTGCCAATTCACTAAGCAGAGATAAGCAACTCTTTTATTTGCATGTGATTATTTGGGGTTGAAATTTCAGCTAAAATTGAGGTATTCAAATTTGGCTCATCCACGATGACACCCTGAAGTCAGGTTTTTGTTATCAAAATGCTTGCAGGAAAGCCTCAGGGTTGGAAAAGAATGTCTAATATTTCTATTTTATATTGTCTAGTATTTTTTCTCTGTTTTTTTTCCTTTTGCCTACAAATAACTTTCTGTCTTCAATATAATTAATGAAAAATATCGAGTGATAATCTTCTTCAGACTGGGGATTGAATAATAATAGCATAGAAGGAGAGTAGGTTCAACTTAAGTTGGATATAAAACAAAGCCCATTTAAAGTAAAACTTGTTCTCTAAACTAAATTGGCTTTGTAAGGGGTAGTGGTTTGTTCTCTCTCTTCATGCATGTACAAGCTTGGAGTTATGAGAAGGATGTAAAAAGTTTCCAAGTTTTGCCCCTTTCTACAATGCTATGTTCTCTCTTCTTTGCTGGTTCATTTTTACTTGTCCTTTAAATTTTTGCTTCAAGTATCATCCCTGGGAAGACTTTCTTGATTCTGTTTTGTCACTTTTCCCCAAGCTTCCAAAACACCCTGATAGCTCTATCATTGTATTTATCCCATGGACTTGGAATCATCCGCTTACCCATATACTCTCATACACTTGAACGTTACGTCTTCAAGGATGAAGGTTAAGTCTTATTTATCTTTGTAGCTCAATGTTTAGTGCGACATGGACATTCTATAAATGTTGACATAAATTTAAAAGCTACATTGGTACTGTTAGTCATGCAGCAGTGGTCAAAATCAAGTTATACTTCTTTTTAGACTTTATTTTCTTCAACAAATTGTTTATTACTTATCAGACTTTTTAGAGCATGATGGGACTTGTTTAGCCTGGTTCCCTGGTGTGAAATTCAGAGCTTGTGCAATTTAAGCATATCTTTGCAAATATAAGCTTATTTGCATAAGTTTAGGTAACAAATGACAATTGGCCTTGGATGATAAAAATGAAAAACTCAATTCATCCATTTCTTTTCATATAGGCATTAAGTAAAAATTCCAAAAAATTGAAATGTCTACATGCATGGTAAGGCTTATATGGGCATATATGTATAATGTATGTAAATAAGTATTTATAAAATACATACACAATTTTGATATAGTGGGGTAAGGAAGTTATTAATTTGGCAAATATAATGTGATATGCCCATTTTTTTTCTTTTTAATGCATAGGATTTGCATTCAGACAGACATGGACTTGAATTCTGAGTCTATAAGTCATGAGCTATGTGACTTTAGACAAGTTATTTAAACTGTCTCATCTTCAATAGTCCTCATGTGGCACCAATAATACAAAATCTTACAATCTTACAAAATCTTGATTAGGATTCTGATTAGGATCAAATGAGATATTATACTTAAAGTGTTTACCATAATTTCTGCGATCTAGTAGGTGGTCAATAAATGATAGTCTTGTTTTGTGGCTATTGTCCTAGCATAAAAACAAGGGATTTCAATAATTTTTATTTTCTTCCTTGATTTTAGTTTCCTCATCTGTCCACTGGTAATTCCACTCTTTACCCTCATTGGCAGTTATGGAGTTCAAATGGGATAATGTCTGTGAAGGTACTTTCTAAAATGAACAGTGTTAGACAAAATAAGCTAACAGCTAAAGCTATTTTGTTTTTATTTTAAAGAGTGGAATCCTGGCATGATACAAAATAAAATATTACTGAACTGCAGTTCTATATATGTTACAGAACAACCCCTCTCAATTTCCTGCTTGACTTCTTTTTCATTTTCTACTATCTGGTCACCAAGACTCCTTTGGTTTCCTTCACTTCTCACTGTGTGGGAGACCTAATCAGTACGGAAGCAATCTCCATCAATTAATTGGAGGAAGCAATTGCCTATTTTTCTGATTGTGTGCAAAACCCTAGGCTCTGTTTTATCAGTTTAAACAGGTTTGTTACATGAGCGCATCCTCAAAAATGCCAATAAGTGCTTTGAGCTTAAAAAAAAATTAGGTCTAAGTGAAGTTTTATTTATTCCCATTAAACATTCTTTCCAAGTCTGCCTGTGTCCCTTTTTGTCATATTTCTAATGTTTCAGTCAAACTTGGTTTGACCCTTGAAACCTTTCTCAGTTTCATTCTTCTTTCCAGTATTGGTATTTATGTAGTCACACTAAGCCTGAACATTTTAGCTTGACAAAATTCTGCCCTGAAAAACTACAGCCCTACTTATTTTTGAGAACTATTTCTTTTTCTTGGAATTTAATAGCACAATTTAGCATCCTTTAAAGGTTTGTTGAAAACATCGTATAGCAAAAAGCCAATAGACGTTATATTTGTATTGTTTCTGAGCAAGAAAATTCTCAGAAACTTGAAAATAGCTGTAAAATTATTGTTAGTAATGCCCCTCCAGAAGACTCAAGATACGATAACAGTTTTTATTTTTCAGTTTTCAAATGCCTCCCTTTTCTATATATTTCCACGTGGGATATAAAATCAACAAGATCTTGACTTTACTTCCTTGACTATTATTGCATACTCCTCCTTGGAATTGCCAGGCTGTGCCCTTATGCCCTTACTGTCAATAGATCTTCATTGGTCAAAATTTTACACCTTTCCAAGGTACTAAGTCCAAAGTGGACCATGGAGATGACTAAGTGTGAATTCCAAGCAGTTTAGCAAAAAATTCACGGAAGACCTCTTATTCTTGGAGAGGCCATGGTTAAAAGCATGAACCTTCTTGTTAGATTAAAAATCAGTTCAAAATCTAGTATTAGATTTTAAAAGCTGGATGACCTTTTGCAAATTATTTTACTTCTCTGAGTTTCAGTTTTACTTTCTGTAACACAAGAACGGTAGTGCCCATTTTATGAGGTAAAGTTGAAATTAAGTAAGACAATGTAGCAGTATTATAATTACTGTGATTATTATTTGCCATTAAAACAAAAACAGAGCCAGAACACAGTGGAGAAGTGATATTCCCCTATATTCTTGAGTAGTTCCAACATACAGCATTTTCCATATGGCATTTGAATCAAGGATTCAAATTGATCTTGATCTATTGCGTATTTCTTAACTTTAAGTAACAGGCATCTCAACTGTTCTGGCTTATATAAACAGGGGTTTACTTGATTATTTATCTTCACAAAACAGTGCAGAGGTAGACAATCATTGTTCTGGGTTTAGAAACTTTATGATATCAGAATTAATATCTCTGAAAAATCTCTTGTACTTTACCTCATGGTTGCAAGAATGTTGCTATAACCCCAGCACTCACATAGATGCAAAAATTCTTAACCAGAATATTACCAAGATGAATCAAATACTGTATAATAAGGATAAAACATCATGACTAAGTGATTTTTTTTTCCAGCAAGGTTTTCATATGATGTACATGTACAATGATAACCAATGTAAGCAACCATATTAAAAATGTTTTTGAAAACATTAAAAAATCTGTAGGATCATCTTAAGAGATGTTGGAGAAGCCTTCGATGAAATTAAATATCCAGCAAACTGGGAAATAAAAGGGAACTTCCTCAATCAAATAAATGACATCTATGAAAACCTACAGCTGACATTATACTTAATAATCAAACACTGAATGCTTTTCCCCTAACATTGTGAATAAGGCAAGGATGTTCATTCTTACAATTCCTGATAAACATTGTAATGGGTGTCCTAGCTCATGCAGTGATGGAAAAAAAGACATAAAAGACATATAGATAGGAAAGGAAGAAATAAACTGTCACTCTTTACAGATTATATACAGATTACATAATTCTTTATGTAGAAAGTCCTAAGAAATCAACCAAAAAGCTGCTAGAATAAGTGAATTTACAGAGATCACAGGATACAAAACCGTACAAAAAATCAGTTGGATCTGTGTGTACTAATAATGAACAATTGGAAAAACAACACCATTTCTGATATAATCATAACAAAATACTTAGAGACAAATTTAACAAAATATGTATTTATGCAAGAAAAATGAAAATTTGAAAAATATATCCACACAAAGCTATCATATTCCTAATAGTCCCAAACTAGAAACAGTCCAAATGTTCACCAACAGATGAATAGGTAAACAAATTATGACATATCCAAACAATGTAATGTTATCTAGCAAGAAAAAACAATGGACTACTGAGACACTCAGCAACATGAATAAATCTCACAGACATTTTGCTAAATAAAAGAAGTCATACACAGCAAAACGCATGCTGTACTGATGGATCCTTACTGACAGGGAGTAGATCAGCCATTGTTTGGGATGAGGCATCTGGAGAGTGTGGACTGTCAAGTGGTACAAAAAAACTTATGGGGATGATAGAAATGTTCTATATTTTGATTATGGTCATATCTGTCAAAATGCATGGAAAACTTCACATAATATGGGTACATTTTTTCTGTGTGTAGATTATACCTTGAAAAGATTGATTTATAAAAAAAGGAATGTTAACCTTTCAAATAACAATTATTCATGGAAAATGTTCTAGGTAGAAAGGGCGGGGTGGTGATGCATCATTGACTAGAAATGATACAACTGTCCTCAGAAGGTAGGGAGTTAACACTGGTGCCTACATGGTAATCAGAACCTGTTGAGTCCCTTCAGGGAAGAAAACACTGAGCAGCAAAATTCTCAAGTGAATGAAAATATGTCCAATTTACAATCAAATAAGAATGCTGTGGGCATAAAGCCAAAGAATATTCTTAGATTAGACTTTGTTTAGCACTCTAAATTTAATCAGCTAGAATTCTTTAAGTACATTTCTATTCAACATTTTGAAGTGAAGTATTTACTTTTTATTTGGGAAACTACACTTTCTCTGAAAGACAGAAGAAGGTCCATTTTTCTTTGTAATAAAGAATGGGGTGGTTTATTACAGCTTTAGTATATAATGAACACAAACTGCAAACATCTGCCCGCCCCTACACACACACACACACACACACACACACACACACACACACACACACACACACACACACACACACCTGGGGGCAAATTTGAGTCAAGGCTGGTGAAAAGCTAGAGGATATAAGTTGAGCTGTACTTGTGGAAGTGATATTGCTAACTTCCACCTTGTGAATAGAGATATGTGTAAATCAAATCAGCAGAAGAAAGAGCTTTATGATATGTGATATAACATTAAAATTGTTGATCGTGAACCAATAAATATGTTGTGGGAAGTTTCCCAATAGTACATTACTCTACAATACATCTTCGATTTTAATAATCCTGGATGGTTCTTTTATTATTTTTTCTATTTTCCAAAGCCAAATCTTCCTTCCAAATAAATGGAATGTATATTTAAAAAACATAAGCTTCCCCACTTAACTATCTCAACACTCATTCTATTGTGTGGATTGGTTCATAAATTATCCAGACAATGAAAATTCTTTTCACTGTAGCATTTGACATAACAATTAAAGCAGAATATTGAACTAGTTTTAACAAATTTGGGGAAGCAATTTATTTTCTTTATCAGGAGATGTTGTTCCCTTTAGGGAATTGGAAATTATATCCAAGATACTAATTTCCTCATAAAGAGATTTGGAAGGATTATTTTTCCCAGAGAGACATTATTCCAATTAATTCATCCAAAGAGGGAGATTTCTCAAGTTGAGCCAAACTCAAAGCACCGGAGTATGATGTCATGAATTTTAAAAAGGAAAACACTCTGCCAGATACTTGAAGTTGCAGTGCACATACTCAGTGATTCACAATTAGGCTGATTGACTACATGACTTGTCGAATAGTCTTTCTGCTAGGTAAACATCTCTCAACACGGAAAGCTTGCTGTTTTCCCTTTCTCAAAAATCTGTCTGGGACAACATTTAATACAATTCTTATTCTTTGGAACATCCAGTCACTTCAGAAATCCTCCTAAATATTCTTTGCCTCGGAAAGAGTTCTGAGAAATGAAAGACATTTGAAAAGGCAAAATGAAAGCTAGATAATGCAGAAAAACTTACTTGCTTTCTATGCTTATAAACACTTGCACTAATCTGACATTTGGTTGTGCAGTTTCCAGTAATTCAGCCAGACTGATTATTGTTCTGGGTTTGTTTCTTCAGTGTAGGAGCCTCTGTATGGACAACCAGGAAGCTCTACACCATCATATCACTGGCTGAAGTGAAGCAAGAACCTATGCATCTAAATGAGGATAGAAATCATTTTAAAAAAATGAGGGCAAAGGTATTTCCACTTGATCTATTGCGTATTTCCCCACTTTATTTTCCAGACAGACGCTGAAATATGAAGCTCTCTGGCTCAAAATTTGGCACCTGGGGACACTAAATGATATTGTACCTAGGGGAAAAAACCTACCATACAACTCAAGTAATATTAAAAGGGAAGAAGAAAAATAATTTATTTCTAAAACAAGAATGAACAGTGTAAATAAGGAGTTTATGAGATATGTTTTCAAGAGTCTTTTTTTGTGTGTCACAAGACAAAAGCATAATCCATGTTTGTTCATGAATACTCAGAAATGTAAGATTTCCTGCACTAGAATGTATGGAAGGGAGAAATACATATTGTTGCTGGTTCTCAAAACATATTTCATGGAAAAAAAATGTAAAGTGACCAACTAACAGTGTCCAGCCTGAAGGGAGGTTTATATGGCCGTATAGCCTGCCTAAATATTATTATGCTTATAGATGGTGTGTATGACTTGTTTTGCAGTTGCCAGTTAAGAAACACTCAGGGTGACAGAAGGCATCTCTTCAGTGATCTATTTGAACTTTAAGATAATGCGCTGAATTTTAAAGAAATTGTAAGAGAGAAGGGAACTGCTATTAAGAACTGAATGGGTGCAATTCTCGGTCTGGGTATATTGCATAGTTTATTTAGCAGGCTTTTTAGACAATGTATGGATATTAATGAGACTTGCATTTAGGGTTTAAAAAGTGATCCACACTCTTTCATGAGGACAAGTTATAACTGGAAGAAGTCATTATTGAACCAACTGCATGTTTTAAAAAGCAATTTCATGTAAATATGTGATAATTACACATGGAGAGGTTTAGTTTGGAGAACAAGTATAAGGCTACCATCCTAATAACAACATTACAAGTTTTGCAATTATTTAGACCTTTAGGTCATCAATGTAATGGACAAATGGTAGCCCAGATGCTAAGAACACTGAAAGAATTCTAAGAATTTATCAACCAGAACTAAATGCATGAGTATACAGTTGAATGAGTGAAATGATTAACCAATACCTCCCTGGTTTTCTCTATCTGGATAGTACAGAGAGTTATTTAATAGTGTTAAACAGAGAATATCTTTGGCTGAAATGATTTCCACAAAGGTTAGGAAGGGGAACTTTTTATGTCAGATTTAACAACAAAAAAAGACCTCTCCCAACAAGAGCCAGAGTGGTATAAAACATCTCCATTAAGAGTGAAATACTTCATAGAACATTCAAACAGGAAAAGAATGGAAAATTATGGAAATATACAAAGAGAGAGATACCTTGGGCAAGAGAGTCTGGAATTTTACAAAGTTTATTGGAAGCATAGGGGACTTCCTAAATTATTTATAATTAAGAATAGACTTCAGTTACAAAAAGTGTTTATATATACAATGGAATATTATGCAGCCATAAAAAACCCAAACTCTTGCCATTTGCAACAACGTGGATGGAACTGGAGAGTGTTATGCTGAGCGAAATAAGTCAATCAGAGAAAGACATGTATCATATGACCTCACTGATATGAGGAATTCTTAATCTCAGAAAACAAACTGAGGGTTGCTG
>NW_027397104.1:9331808-9522488 GCF_003265705.2 Callorhinus ursinus
ATAGACATTGGGAGGGTATGTGCTATGGTGAGTGCTGTGAATTGTGCAAGACTGTTGAATCACAGACCTATACCTCTGAAACAATACATTATATATTAAAAAAAAAAGTAGGAATGGAAAAATGAAGGGGGGGATTGTCAGGGGAGACAAACCATGAGAGACTATGGACTCTGAGAAACAAACTGAGGGTTCTAGAGCAGAGGGGGGTGGGGGGGATGGGTTAGCCTGGTGATGGGTATTAAAGAGGGCACATTCTGCATGGAGCACTGGGTATTATATGCAAACAATATGCAAACAATGAATCATGGAACACTACATCAAAAACTAATGATGTAATGTATGGTGATTAACATAATAAAATAAAATAAAAAAAAAGTGCTGTGGAGGATTTGCTTCTTTATATTTGAATGTGAATTAATTTCATATGGGGAGAATGAAAATTGTCTCAGTATTAATGGACTTTACAGAAGAAATTATGCATGTTCATACACACACAGAGACAATATTAGACAGCTTTGTTGTGGTCACATATAAACTCTAAATTTCAGTAGCTTCAAATAGTATTTACTTTTTGTTGGCAAGTGTGCAAATTGGCTGCAACTCTATTTGGTCATGATCATCTCTATTCTATATGTCCTCCAGTTCTTGAACCCAGCATGACAGAGTAGTTTCTATCTGAACTATATTGTTCTCATAGCCTAGGGCAGAAATGCAAGAAACAAAAACAAAAAATTAAAATAAAATATTAAAGAATGCAAGCTCATTCAAAGCTTCTGTTTGAATATGGCATATATCATGTCTGCCCATTTTCCACCCCAAAGAAAGTTGCATGGCTAGTCCTGAAAATGAAGTAGGGAAATATCCTCTACCTGCTTTGAAGCATAGCAACTCACATGGTAAAGAACATGGATCTTTCTTTCCTTCTTCCTTTCCATTCCTTTCCTTTCCTTTTCCTCTCCTCTCCTCTCCTCTCCTCTCCTCTCCTCTCCTCTCCTCCCCTCCACTCCCTCCCCTTCCCTCTTCTTTTCACAGAGGATTAAGGAAAGAGTTGGAGAATTTTAACAATTTACCACAGATAACATATCCTGATTATATGTTAACTCTCTAGTAAAGTACGTACTTCTCATTACAACTGTAGTTTTAGTTATTCAAAATAATTGATTTGTTTTTCTTATAATTCTCCAATCAAAGAACTTGTCAGATTTTTAGCTATCTGCACTAGGACTTTGTTGAATATAATAAATTGTCATGCTCAGACTAGGTAGATGGAACCCCTTTGAGAAGATTGCTTTAAGAAATTCTATAAATTCTATAACAAACTGCACACAGAGAGTTTTTAAAGAGGGAATTAAAACTGTGTTTAATAAACTATAATACCAAGTTGAAATTTCAGAATACTGCTCAAAATTTGTTTTCGTACAAACAATAGCATACTGTTATAGAATTCATCGATCTCAATTCTAGACATTTTACACAAATGCCTTACCATAGGCCTGATTTTATTTTATTAACTTTCACTAACCTTTTAAACTTAGAGAATAAGCAGGACGTGAGAGCCCAAACTGGAAAATTTGGATGTCAAAAACATTATTAAGGTAACAGACATATGCTGATAAGGCAAAACTAAAACAAAAACAAAT
The DNA here is from genome assembly GCF_003265705.2 of Callorhinus ursinus. Classification (NCBI taxonomy): domain Eukaryota; kingdom Metazoa; phylum Chordata; class Mammalia; order Carnivora; family Otariidae; genus Callorhinus; species Callorhinus ursinus. Next base: position 9,333,449 of record NW_027397104.1, read on the forward strand.
AATAAAACACAAATTCATTTTTTTTTTTTACCTCATTGTTGAAACTCTCACACACCAACTTCAAGGGCAAAGCTCTCTCAGAGTTTCTATATTGAGAAAGACAATTTTATTTCTATGAAATTCCTTTCCCCGGTCAGGGATAGGCCCTTTGGTGGCAATATTGGTCCTTTCATGACTTGTGAGCATGCATCTCCTTTGTACTGTCTGGCTTCTCCTGACACTTCGAGAGCAATGTGGTGTTGGGGGCACAGTCATGGAGCCAACTAGGAAGCAGGGGGAAGGAGGAGAGGAAGCAGGCAGAGAAGTTAACAGCTTTGTAGAGAGTCGACGTGATATGTGAAATACACTGGGACTTCCGATAGAGACCATAAAATGCTGAGATTCACAAATTATATATTGACTGTAAAGTGTGAAGATAAATATAGAATATTTGCCTAATAAGCTGTTTTGATGTCTTCCATCTGGTTGCATTTGGAAAATATTACATCAAAAATATACTTAAGAATGTAAACCAATCAAAGCAAAGGCATATGAGGTGACTTTTTTTCCCCCCCTGCAGATCTGGGTTTTCATCTGGTATCTTTTCCCTTCAAGCCTGAATAAATTCTTTTATCACTTTTTGTACTACAGGCCCGCTAGAGATGTATTATCTCAGTTTTTGTCTCTCTGAGAAAAAAAATTATTTTGCCTTCACTTTGAAAGATCATTTTTGCCAGGGTGGAATTATATGTAGTCAATTTTTTTTTTCGTTTCTGCTCTTTAAAATTATTTCATTGTCTTTTGGCTTCAATTGCTTGTAATGAGAAGTCAGCCATAATTCTTATTTTTGCCACTCTGTACATTGTATGTCTCTTACCACTCTAGCTTTAGAAAGTTTTCCTCTTTATCTTTGATTTTCAGCATTTTGATAAGAAGTAGGCTACCTGTGATTTTATTTTTAGCCCTGTTTAATCTTGAGGTTCATGGCATTTTTGGTCTGTGGCTTTATCTATTCATTTATTTCTTGACAATTTTGGGAAATTCCCAGCCATTATCTCTTCACATATTTCTTTGCTTTCTTCTCTTTCTCTTCTTCTTTCAGTTAGACCGTGAGATACTTCACTTCCTCTTCTCAGGCATGGTGTTTTTGGCCTCAGTTTTCCTCCTTGAAAATTAGGTTGAATTAGATGATTGTTTTCAACATTTTTGACTCTTAGCACACTATGATTTAAACCCAAATTTTAATCCAGGTGTTTTGTGTGGGGACACAGCAGGTGCAGGTCTGTCTGACTAGCTCCTTCCCTGAAAGGGTGAGTATAAGTTTCTCCTGGTTGCTAATCAAATGTTGGAAAATAGAGGGGACAGACTCAAGTATAAACCACTTACTTTGTCACTTACTTTTTGAATGCAAATTGTAGGTAAAATTAGTTAGCTAAGGAAATGGGGAAGTGAAGAAAAATTTAAAGCATAGCATAAGATTGGCAAGCCTACTCATGGATACTCTGTGAAATGGATAATTGACCCTTAGACTTTGCAAAGTAGCTTATAAATAGACAGCTGTCTGCATTCCAAAGAGTGGAGAAAGAAAATTATACATGAGCTTTCTAAACTTCCATTGCTTAACGTACAGTGAGGATATATAGACAAAACAGCTGAATGGATTAGTTACGTGTCCCAAATAGAGTAAAAATCATGGAAAGAACCTAAATAACTGTATTTGTTTTTGCTTTCATCTACTCCTTGATGAATGAACTGCTAGGCTCAGTCAGATCTCTACAGTTGCTGCTAGTTTTTGTGGTAAGCCTCTAAGATGGCCCTGGTGGTCTACCCCCTGGCATTTACAGCCTTATATACTCTCTCTTGAGTGACGACTGGACTCAGTAACTTGCTTTAACAGTAGAAGGCAGCCAAAGTGATGATATATATAATTTCTGATGTTGATTACAAAACGATCGTGGTTTTCTCTTGGCTAGTCTTTCTTGCTTTCTCTTGGATACCTCACTCTGGGAGAATCCAGTTGCCATGCACTAACGTAGCCCTGTAAGGAGGCCCATATGAATAAACATGGAAACAAGTCTTCTGAGGCCTGTGAATAGTCACACAAATGAGCATTGAAGTGGATTTTCTGCCAGCTTCCTTATGAGTGAGTGTGGAAGCAGATCCTGCCCTAGTTGAGCCTTGAGATTGCCCCAGCCAGCACCTCCGTCGCATCCTCATGAGGGTCCCTGAGCCAGAATTATATAGCCAGGCCCAGCACCAGATTCTTGACCCCTAGAATGTGTGAGATAATAAATGTTTGTTGTTTCCAGATCCGAACTTTGAGAATAATTTTTAATGTGGCAGTAGATAGGACAGTTTTTAATAATGATGATTCTTTGTATTGTCTCTTTATAGTTAACACATGTCTGACATCAAGTGATTTGCATAGTAGCTCTATGTTATTGTCATACTTTACAGTAAAAGAATTGAAATTTGGAATCTTGTTCAAGGTTTCAAAGGTAGAATAAGTTGGATCAACATGTGACTTTATACCTTCTGACTCTAAATGTAATGCTTTTGCAACTATGACCCTGTTCTTCACTTTTCTCTTCATTGAATACTGACAAAAAAGGGACAGCAATGAATCTAAGTAATTACTTTGCTGAATATATTAGTAGGTTGTGATTTTCTATCCTCAGCATCCAGTGGTTATTATAAGATCTAATAGTGGCACCTATATAATACTAACCAGTTAGTGTGTGTGTGTATATATATATATATATATATAAAATATATAATAAATATGTATGTATTATAATATATATAGTATTCTTGGTTAAGAGGTTATGTCATATATGATAGTGAAATCTAGAGTTGAATCCCGAAATTCCTTGGGAAATATGCGCGCCCTTTGATTTTGTTAAATTAGCTCTTTCCTCTCTATTTCAACAAGTTATGTGGCCCCATTTTAAAGGACTGCAGTTTGCCTTATCAGTATTAAAATAGCTGTCTGCCTGAAGGTGATATTTTGTACTGTCTCTGTGGGTTCCTCTGGCCATTGACTTCCATCGTAGTGTCCCCAGTGCTTTTCATCTCTTCATTCTAATTGCTATACTTTTGGATGCTGGCCTTGATTGGGATAGGCAGTTGAAATGGCATGTACCAGGTGACTGACACAGCCTGTATAAATACCTATTCTCCTAAGCCCACACCATGTCACAGGCTGTCAGAGCTAGTCTACTGCCAGAGCCTTTTCAAAATCATAATTAAAGCGTGATGCCCATAGTCAATTATAAGTTCATAAATTAGGCTCTATGAAAAAAAAAATCTATTCTCAATACTCTACATATGAGTTGAACACTCTTTCCCTCTCCCTCTGTTTTTGAAGGGGGTTGGTATGTAAGTCCATGGTTTCTGGATAAAATTGTTATTTGAATTCATCATATTTGAGTAGCTATAAAGCCTGCTGGAGTGTCAAGTGTTCTGCTCTGTCCCCAGTAAAGAGTGTGGATGGATGGACAGCTGTTTTATATAAAGAGGAGGAGGCTTATACAGCTTATATGCGTTTTACTTGGTAAGGAGGCTGAACAGGAATCAGGTGTGGCAGATAAATTTGCGAACTATTCTGAAATTCTCAGGATGTATCATGATTATTGGATCCCAAGAAGTCAGTAGTGAAAGGGAAGGGCATATTTCTAAATGCAAAGTCATCATATACACGTTAAATTGATTGCAAGATGGCTTAATTTTAAGGATTTCTAATTAAAGAGAGATTTCTAGAAAGTCTTGTGGTTGGATTTTTATTTTCCTCATCCCTGTTATTTCTCACACTGTTTCTTCCTTTATTCTGTGACCTAGTATTAATTAACTTGAGTCTCAGTTTCCTTATTTGTAACATTGGTAACCTTGCTACTCCAAGAGTGTGAAAACTAAAAGAGTTATATAAGTAATACACTTGCTGCTGAACTCCAGAAAGGGCTCAGTAAGAGTTACTACTGATCACTTTTTAAGAACACTAATCCTATCTCAGAACTTCTATTCTAGCTACTTACCTTGACTTACACATCTATCAAAAACTGTAGTAGAATTCAACGGGTTATGGAAAAATTTAAATTAAAAACAGAACTGCCATATGATCCATATATCTAATATTCTGGGTATTTATCCAAAAAAATTGAAATCAAGATTTAGAAGAGGTATTAGTACTACCATGTTCATTGCAGCATTATTCAGAATAGCCAAGACATGGAAACAACCAAAATATCCATCAACAGTGAATGGATGAAGGAAATGCAGTGTATACATACAATGGAATATTATTTAGTCTTAAAAAAAAAAAAAGGGAAATCCTGCCATATGTAAAAACATGGATGATCCTGGAGGGCATGATGCTAAGTAATATAGGCTAGTCACAGATTCCACTTATGTGAGGCACTTAAAATAGTCAAACTCATAGAAACAGAGTAGGAAAGCATTTGCCAGGGGAAGGAAGAAATGGATGATTGCCGTTCAACAGGTATAAAGTTTCAGTTTTGCAAGAATAAATTCTAGAGATGTGCGGTACAACCTTGTGCCTATAGTAATAATACTGTGCACTTAAAAACTTGTTAGAAGAGTACATATAAAGTAACTAAACAATAAAATAACTTATAGCAATATGGTAATTATCTTAATATTACCCCCAAAATTGAACTTCCCAATATCCCCAAAATATAGGATTATCCTAAAAAACATGATGTATTTTCAAAATCTAGGAATAACCCCTGAAGGCAAATTTTAGAGTTAAAAGAGTTTTGAGTAGAAGTGCCTGGTAGTTTGGTGAAATTTTTTATTCACCTCCATATCTGAAATCAGACTTATAATAAATATATATTTATATTATAATAAATTATAAATTATATTATAATAAATGTTTTTTTTTCAGTAAATACCTTTTAGATTGGTTATAACAGTGGAATGTCTTTCTAGGGTGGGTTGATTTATGCAGTTAACGTTTATGAAATACTCAACTGAGCACCCACTTTAGATAAATGCTGAGGATTTTTAGAAAAGGTACCTTTTATTGTACACTGACTATATGCCCCAAATGTTACCCATTATTAAATAATCACAAAATCCTGCAAGATAGATGTTACTATCACCATTTAACAGATGAGAAAACAGAAGAAGAGGGAGTTGTAGCAACTTGTCTAAGGTCACATATCTGGCAAGCCAAATAACTAGAATTTCAAGGTGGCTGAGTTTTTCTTCAAAATGCACACACTTCCTCCTATATTTTGCTGTCCTCCCAGAGCTCGTTTCCCTGTAACTGAAAGGCTTTCTGTCTTTGGTAGGGTAGGGTTTCTGAGCCTGAGGCAAGGATTTGGGTACACATGATTTATGGAAGGAGCTCTTCAAGGAAAAGAGCATAAGAGGAGGAAGGAGCAAGGGAGGGAGCTAAGCAGTTATGCCCTCCAAGCTGGAGTTTGGAGCTCAAGAGCAGGACTAGCGCTGCAGCACTGGTAGCACCTTGAACTCACCCTTAAGGGTACTCCCTGTATCACTTAGTCACAAGGGGAGGGAGGTGGGAAAGATAAACCATTTCCGCTTTCTGGAGACTCAGGTTTAATGGGATGCAGAACTTTCAGTGCTGAGCCTGGGACTGTCTCAGACAAACCAGGATAGTTATTCCTGTATGTGGTGGCCCAGTTAAAGCCAAGACAAATCCTGCAGGGAGGGGGAAAGCTGCGAGCTGATAGTGGCCAACACTCAACAGCCTGTGGAAGATGAATTTGCGACCTGGTAAAGGGGATCTGGCTTTTGCACCACCAACAACCATGGAGTTGCCTTCCTTAACTCACGATCGTGGAGAAACCAGTTAGGCAAATAGACAGTAGAAGGCTGTATGATGTGAGCACAGGTATTCTTCCAATTCCACCAATGAACTTTGGAGACACTGGACCTTTATGGTGAGAGTATGAGAACTAATCTAGACAGATTTCAGACGGCGAAGCACCCAGCAACTAACAATTTAGTTATGGAATGGATTCTGTCGGGCAGACAATTCTTGTTCCTGAACAAAGCCACAGTGCTATGGTACGAAATGGCCATGGGGGTGCTGAAAGCACACTTTCTGCTTCTTTAGCAACTTTCCCATTCATTCTTTCATGATGTCATGTATGCAAGGAGGATGCTGGGGATGAAGTTAGGAGGAACGTCTCTGGCTAACAGATGTTATGCAAACAAAAACAGTGATTGGGGCACCTGGGTGGCTCAGTCGGTTAAACGTCTGCCTTCAGCTCAGGTCATGATCTCAGGATCCTGGGATCAAGCCATGTCAGGCTCCCTGCTCGGCGGGGAGCCTGCTTCTCCCTCTCCCTCTGCCCCTCCCCCTGCTCATTCTCTCTCTCTCTCAAATAAATAAAATCTTTCAAAAAATTAGGTTTTTTTTTTTGCTGATATGAATCAACAACACCCCTGTTTGGGATTGTATCTATAAAATAACCCTGCTGGAGAGAGAGAATCTAATGTAGGCTTAGTAGTGATAAGTGTTAATGATGATGATGATCATCATCAACTTGCCCTTATTGGAATGTTTCAGAATAAAATAAGAAGTCCAAAGCAATGTACACTGAAATGATGCAGGTAATGGTTTCTAATTGTTTTTGCATTCAGAACAGAAATATTAAGTCTCTGCAAACCATAGTCCAAAAGGTATAAGCTTCAGTTTGAGAAACTAAGTGATTTTTTTTCTTCAAATTTCAAAGAAAATTTTATTTGATTGAAAATTATCCTCTAGACTCCTATTACTGTAGTTACTGAACTGGGTAATAAAAGGCTTAAATTCAGATTAAAATATATGAGTGGGGAAAACAGCAGCATTCAGGCAGGAGGCCGTCAAAGTTCAGCCTCATGTATGTCCTGCCCTATGAGTTTGCTTCCATAGAATCATACTCAGGGCAGAATTTCAGGGTAAGTTCTGCTGCCCACGTCCCGTCCTTCCCAGAGTTCCCTCTTGGAGGCTTGCTGCTCTCAGTCTCTTGAGGGTACATGTGGAGAGATTATTATCTAGTAGACGGAGGGCCCATTGTCACAGGGTCTATAATTTTCCTCACATGAGCTACGATCTTGTTTTGAGAGACCTATCTCTTCAAATGTATTCTCCAGGTGTGGAGTAGGGCAAGATGTAACTTCAGTGTCCCTTTGCTGACTCATCTAGGATCTTTTCTATTTGCAACAGTAGAAACCTGTTAGAAAGAGTATTTCCCAAATTGTGTTCTGTAGGTGACCCACCGCCAAGGTCCTTGGTCGCAATATTTGGGGACCAATATTTGATCCTCCAAAGATATCACAATGCACAGAAGCATATTAAATTCTTTGCCTAATCCTGTGTCATCCTAACGTATTGACAACCAAGTCCTTTTTACCTTGAAGCACTCATTCACCCTCGATGGCACACGTGCATTCTCTGGAAAATGTTTTCAGGAATGCCGGGCAACAGCAAAGAGTCTTTGTAAAAAGGACAAATTGTTAGGATCACTTTTTTAATACATTGTGATTTCCCGTATCACCATACTCTCCCCTCTGATCTCCATTGTCCCTCGCCCTTGTATCATCTCTATCCTTCTGAATAAAGAAAATAGTGTGGGAGAATGATGGCCTTTTCCAGAAATACATTGAGATACTGTTTTCAGATACAAATAAGCGGACATCTATTTTCCCTGTATCTGAGACTCTATCTGCTTATCTTCCTTTGCTTTTCACAAGTGTTCATCTTAGGTACCAACAGGGATAGAGGACGAGAAAGAAAAATAATACTTAGCATATTTTCTTTGCTATGGTACCTAAGCATTTAAACAGTATATATGCATATCTATTTCTATCTATCTATCTATCTAATCTATCTATCTATCTATCTATCTATCTATCTATCTATCTATCTATCTATTAAAAGCCAAACAATCCTAGGAGAGATGAAGTAGTATATTTAAACATTTGAACATCAAAATCTATTAAATGAAGGCTGCAATGGAGAAATACCCAAAACATTCAATAAAGCTTTTCAACCTGAATCTAGGGTTACCATGACAACGAAACTCAAAAATCCCTCTTCTTCATATAAAGTTGCTGCAAAAAATGCCCATGGTAGAAGCAGCATGGAGTCCTCAAATTTATAACTACTGAACAGAGGTACAAAGAATCTCTAAAACATTTGATAAAGCTTCAGGGTGAACATTTTAATGTCCTCCTTTAAAAAAATAATAAAAAGACCAAGCTATTTCCACACTACTTCCTTTTTCTTTCATCTAAACCATTTTGAGGATTTCATGCTATTTCAGAAACATTCTCTAGGAAAGAAAACAGTTTTGATGATAGTGGCCTAATGAGGAATATTAATAACATTGATCTTAAAATAGGTTTGGGGAACACCAAGTGTGGCAGGGAAGGGGTTGGTGCTGACTCAGCACTGCCCGTATGACCTCAGACTCCCACCTGTTCCTGGGGAAGCCTTGAAATCTGCAAGGACATTCTCTTCTAGAGCAAACAGAAGCAAAACACTTGATTATCTTCTTTTCAGCTCTCAACCAGTTTCTTAGAAGGACAATATGTATGTGAATACATAGGTATATTGGTGTATTTTCATCTCACGCACGTATCTACATGTATGTATAAATTATATACGTGTGTGTGTTGTTTGTAAATATATTCTATTCTACAGGCTGACACAAAGGAATGATTTCACATAGGAATGGTGGGCTTATTGGTACTTAAAATTTCCTCCCGGTGACATAGGGTAATGGATTTGCCAATATCTAATAAAACATAGTTTACCCTATCTTTTCCATCTACATGGAAAAAGGTAAAATTTAAAAAGAAAACTTTTCATCATGATGTTCTCACGAGGAGAGCCTCAGAGGCAGGTAACTGGCATCTAAATGATCTGAATCACATATATTCAGGAGGAATGTGTCAGATCTTGGGTATCATTCCTCACTTTCTGGCAGTATATGACTAGTTTGACAAGGTGTTTTTTAAGTTCACTTATAGTGCTGCTGGATTGATTTCATTTGTATTTTAGATTTTGTTTGTATGTCACTTATGCTTTCTCCAGGCCAAGCCTGTTTTGCAGTGACTTCATCAAATTGAAGGACATGCTGCTTTATTTCAGCCTTTTTTTTATTATTATGTTATGTTAATCACCATACATTACATCATTCGTTTTTGACGTAGTGTTCCATGATTCATTGTTTGCGTATAACACCCAGTGCTCCATGCAGAACGTGCCCTCTTTAATACCCATCACCAGGCTAACCCATCCCCCCACCCCCTCCCCTCTAGAATGCTCAGTTTGTTTCTCAGAGTCCATAGTCGCTCCTGGTTCATCCCCCCCTCCGATATCCCCCCCTTCATTCTTCCCCTCCTGCTATCTTTTTTTTTTTTTTAACATAGAATGTATTATTTGTTTCAGAGGTACAGATCTGTGATTCAACAGTCTTACACAATTCACAGCGCTCACCATAGCACATACCCTTCCCAATGTCTATCACCCAGCCACCCCATCCCCCCCACCCCCCCACCACTCCAGCAACCCTCAGTTTGTTTCCTGAGATTAAGAATTCCTCATATCAGTGAGGTCATATGATACATGTCTTTCTCTGATTGACTTATTTCGCTCAGCATAATACCCTCCAGTTCCATCCACGTCGTTGCAAATGGCAAGATTTCATTCCATTTGATGGCCGCATAATATTCCATTTTATGTATATACCACCTCTTTTTATCCATTCATCTGTCGACGGACATCTTGGCTCTTTCCACGGTTTGGCTATTGTGGACATTGCTGCTATAAATATCGGAGTGCACATACCCCTTCAGATCCCTACATTTGTGTCTTTGGGGTAAATACCCAGTAGTGCAATTGCTGGATCTTATGGTAGCTCTATTTTCAACTGTTTGAGGAACCTCCATACTGTTTTCCAGAGTGGCTGCACCAGCTTGCATTCCCACCAACAGTGTAGGAGGGTTCCCCTTTCTCCGCATCCCCGCCAACATCTGTCGTTCCCTGACTTGTTAATTTTAGCCATTCTGACGGGTGTGAGGTGGTATCTCATTGAGGTTTTGATTTGGATTTCCCTGATGCCGAGCGATGTTGAGCACTTTTTCATGTGTCTGTTGGCCGTTTGGATGTCTTCTTTGGAAAAATGTCTGTTCATGTCTTCTGCCCATTTGTTCTTTGGGTGTTGAGTTGGATAAGTTCTTTATAGATTTTGGATACTAGCCCTTTATCTGATATGTCATTTGCAAATATTTTCTCCCATTCTGTCGGTTGTCTTTTGGTTTTGTGGACTGTTTCTTTTGCTGTGCAAAAGCTTTTTATCTTGATGAGGTCCCAATAGTTCATTTTTGCCCTTGCTTCCCTTGCCTTTGGCGATGTTTCTAGGAAGAAGTTGCTGTGGCTGAGGTCGAAGAGGTTGCTGCCTGTGTTCTCCTTTAGGATTTTGATGGACTCCTGTCTCACATTTAGGTCTTTCCTCTGTTTTGAGTCTATTTTTGTGTGTGGTGTAAGGAAATGGTCCAGTTTCATTCTTCTGCATGTGGCTGTCCAATTTCCCAACACCATTTGTTGAAGAGACTTTTTGCCACTGGACATTCTTTCCTGCTTTGTCGAAGATGAGTTGACCATAGAGTTGAGGGTCCATTTCTGGGCTCTCGATTCTGTTCCATTGATCTATATGTCTGTTTTTGTGCCAGTACCATACTGTCTTGATGATGACAGCTTTGTAATAGAGCTTGAAGTCTGGAATTGTGATGCCACTTTGCTTTTCTTTTTCAACATTCCTCTGGCTATTCGGGGTCTTTTCTGATTCCATACAAATTTTAGGATTATTTGTTCCATTTCTTTGAAAAAAGTTGATGGTATTTCAGCCTGTTTTTATTTGGAGTGGGAGAAAAAATCCTAGAGTCTCTTCTTAGAGTTGATATCAAATTGCATGCATGTAGTGGCAAGCAAAGATATTTTCCTCCAAGTAGATTGATCTGCAAGGTAGGTCAGGCAGAGTTTTCTAAAAACATACATGTAAAGCTCCTTATTATCCTTTAGGCAATGTGGGTTTTGGACTGAAGTGCCCATTTCTTTCCCACAGCATGCATGCTAATTACTCTCCACTGCACTGTTCTAATTTTGTTTACATGTATGCTCCATGTACTAGTATTCAAAGTGTGAACTAGATCACCACGATCATCATCACTTGGGAATATGTCAGAAATATAAATTTTCAGGCCCTACACCGGACCCATAGTGCCAGACATGCAGGGGATGGGGCTCAGAATCTGTGTTTCGGTAAGCCCTACTGATCGTCTTTACATACAGTGAATTTGAGAACCGCTGCTTTCGAGGAGAGAATTTGAGAGGATGACAAGGTTGATGTTGCAGACAGGGACAGGGGGGATTAGGAAGAAGGGGAGGAGGAAAGGGAAAGAAATTTAGAACTTGAGAATTGAGAATTGAAAGGGAATAGGGACTCTTTGATGCTGTCCCTTTATTTCCTATGAAAGCCACCAAGGAGTTCAGTGGCTTCCCCAAGGTCAGAAGCACAGCAAGAAAAAGAAATAATATTTTCTGATGAGTAAAAGTTGAATATCAAACAAGAAACACAGAACGAACTTTTCATATTTGTGATGTGTAATATGTCTTTGACAATGTGGCTCTTTCACAGGTAGTGTGCATTCAGCTCCCAGGGAACACTCTGTTGACTCACGGAGATGCTACCCCAGAGAATCCATTTTGGAGCTGCAGCTATGAATGATGATGTTGCTTTTCTATTTCTGGAGAGCTCAAAAGTCATCACTTGTGAGAACATCTTAAGGTCCACACTACAAAAGCTAATGTCCTCCCATCACAGAGAACGTAAAAATTATGTAAGAACCACCTGCAGTACAAATGCAGTATGTAATAAAATAGGATCAGACTTTTTAGAATACAAACCTTTATAGTAGGGGTTCTCAAATTTGGATGCAAGTTAGGATCACCTGAGAAGTTTTACAGATCCTGACACCCAGACCAATTAAATTAGAACCTCTGACTGTGGAACTCATGTGTTTTTTAAAACTCCCCAAATGATTTTAAGGTGCAGCTACATTGGAGAGCTATAGGTCTGTGGCCTTGACCCTATAGCGTGGTCCTTGGAATGGCAACATTAGCATCACCTAGCAGTTTTTTAGAAATGGAAAATCGGTTTCTACCCTGACTAGAAAATCAGATTCTGCATTTTAACAAGATCACAAGCTGATTTATATGCACAGTAAACTTTGAGGACCAGCTTTCCTATTTAAAATGTAAAAGAAATAATTCTCTGCAGATACAGATAACTTTTTAATATACTGAAAATAAAAGCGGGAGATCAAAATTATCCAGAATCTCACAATTGTTATTTTCTGCATATCTCTATAAATACACTATTATACATGTGCTTTGTATTTTATGTATATTATTCAGGTCATACTTTTTATACAGTTTCATGCCCTGTCTTTTAGTTATTTATTTTAGTTGTTGCATCACAGAACATGATTTTGTGAGAAGTTTTTCATGATGGATTAAAAAACTCTTGGTAGAAAGTCCTACAATGTGTTTCTTACTCATATGTAATAAAACTCAACCAGAATTTGAAATTTATTTTTAATACTCCATTTGAAAAGTCACCAATATTGAAATATATTTGAAAAAATCCCACCAATGTCTGATCCTAGTGGGACATACTGCTAGTCTAAACCTCTTGCTTAGGAGAACAAAAATACAGTAAGGACAAGTCTTTTAGGATCAACCTAAGACAAAGTAACCTCAACCTACAAATAACAGTCATGGAGAAATAATTTCCATTTGTTATGTTCTGTTATTCCCAGGTGTCTTCATGTTTCCAAAAATTCTTTTTTTTTTAAGATTTTATTTATTTATTTGACAGAGAGAGACACAGCCAGAGAGGGAACACAAGCAGGGGGAGTGGGAGAGGGAGAAACAGGCTTCCTGCGGAGCAGGGAGCCCGATGCGGGGCTCGATCCCAGGACCCTGGGATCATGACCTGAGCCGAAGGCAGATGCTTAACGACTGAGCCACCCAGGTGCCCCATGTTTCCAAAAATTCTTAAATGCATGCATTAAAAATGTTCTAAAAATCACTGTTACACTTCTGGAATGAAGGTGAAAGGGGTTAATATGGAGCAGTTGTGGTAAAAAGAGAGTTTTATAAAATCAGGCTTTCTATTTTTATGGGCTGTTGAATTTTATGGGCCTGTAATAGGCATCTGAGGAATTATGAAATGAAAGAAAATTGTTTGAATAACACTTTAGACTGGCTGTCACTGCTTCTTTGTGCTGAGGAGAATGTGGACTCAGGACAGTGTGGGATAGTGACTTGATCAGCAGATAAAGGGCCAGAGGATCACAGGAGTTGGGGGAAAGATGGTCCAGGTTGTTGCCTGTTGTTGTGGAGTAATTTTAAGTGTTCTCTTTCACCCTTAAAAATGTGCTGATTTGGGGGAACCTGGGTGGCTCAATTCAGTTAAGCGCCTGCCTTTGGCTCAGGTCGTGATCCTGGAGTCCCGGGATCTAGCCCCGCATCGGGCTCCCTGCTCAGCCGGGAGCCGGCTTCTCCCTCCACCCACCCCTCCCCTCGTGATTTCTCTCTCCCTCTCAGATAAATAAAATCGTTTTAAAAATGTGCTGATTTGGAAATAAATTATTTGGTTCTACACACAACACACCAAAACCCAACTCTATCATTTTATAGAGGAGGGAATCTGAAGGGGTCCTCTGTATTAGCCCTTGCTCAAAAAACCAAAAAAACAACAAAAAAACCCACAAACAAGCCACAGCAACAACAAACGAAACTTTTAATGGCTCTTTATTGTCTTGTGATCAAGCTCAAGGGTTTGGAGAGGAACACAGAGCCCTGGGTGACCCGAGCCCTGTTTACTTCTCCATCTTCCCCGACTTTCTCTCTCACTTTTGCTTCTTTCACCCCTCATTCTTACTTTATGTCATATATTTACATGTATAAATGGAGGTAGTTACTAGTGCTGTTTTCCACGTATTTCCAGCTATTCTGCTTCTAAGGGACTTGACAAGATTGGACCTACAAGTGTCCAGGCGATGCATTTATCACACTGAAGAGCAAGGGGTGTGTGTGTGCGTGTGTGTGTGTGTGCGCGTGCGTGCGTGTGTGTGGTGGGGGGAGGATTTCTTTTTGAACCAGGTGTCAAAACCTCAAAATAATTTTATCTCGAAGGTCATGTATTTCTACATCCCGTATTTTTTCTGGGTTTATCTTTCCTTATTCTCATTTTTCTTTTAATTCCACTTGTTTGTTCACTTTTCACACTTTAAACTTTTCCTAAATCTTTTTGAAGGTGAGGCATACACGGATGTATGAATGCCAAGCACGGTGCTGAGCACTGATCCAAGAATTCACAGGACAGGGACCATGCCTGAGAAACATCGTGGGTAGGAGGGAGAGTCCCGGCACTAAACCAGCAGTTTCCCCCGTTGTAGTAAGTACTTCTTTCTCTCACTTCTCTAATTTTCATGAGACTGGATTTTCTCCAAACAGATGCTATCCTTTCTCTTCTCCTTTACTCACTCTGCCTGTGGAGAGATGGCATCACTTTTAAGATTGGTAAATTTGGGGAAGAAAAAATAGGTTATGCTTGCAGGCGGGGGAAGCCAGCACTACCATACCGAGATGGAGAAAGCTCTCTAATTCAGGGATTCAGTCGTAGGAAAACTGTGAGGCACTCGTGCTGAGCTACATTTTCCAACTTGGCCTTTATCAATAATAAAAGTCAGCCATTTGGATCCCCTTTTGTCTTTTCTTAGTTTGTTCAGAACCCGCGCAAGGAAGAGGTGGGCTCTTTACTGGGGACCTCTTGGAGACTCCAGCATTTGGTGCACTGGCTGGAACAGTGAGAACTGAAAATAAAAGACTTGAAATTAGGGGAGCAAAATATATTCTAGAAAGGCTTTTGGTGAAGGAAACCACTGTGACCTTGACAGTTTGCAGAGGTTTCTATTAGGCCGGGGGGAGTTTTAGCGTTGTGCTGTTTGCTTTTAACTGCCGTGGCCTGGGCAAGAGGTTTTAAAGCAGTCACATGATCTTCTGACCTTGGTGATTGACCTTAAGTGAGCGGCTTTCGCAGAACGACTTGGCTGTGGTCAAAGTGTGTCAGGGACCCACATGAGTGTTGTGTGAATGGACTGAACGCAGGCCGGACAGGGCCTGGCTGGGGGACAGAGAGTCGTAGAGGTCTTAGGCAATAGGCACAGCGGAGGCAAGGATCCAATCAAGGTGTGCATCCTGATCTCCAAGTTCAGGCAAACAAGCAGAGGCATGTGGGCCTCGGGGCTTCGAATTGTGAGGCTTTCAGGGTGGAGCTACAGCTGGGGCTGAGGCAAAAATACAGGGAAAGGGCGCCTTCCAGAGCGCTTTCAGCTGTGGGTGAACAGAACAGGATTTGCAGCTCTGAAGCTGGCTTCTGCAGGGCTTTGAGGCATAAATCGTAAGTGGAAGGACTGGGGAGTCAGGGCCTTCACGGGCCGAGTTCCATCTTGTATTCAGGGCCAAAGATACACACGGAAGGACCACACTTAAATTTCCCTGGTTTCACGTGCACGAGGGGCACCTCCTCCGTGGGATCTCAAGGCGGCTCTGGATTGGTTAATTATTTAGAACAAGAGGAATCTTTCTCAGGTGGTCTGTTCCTGAGGTAAAGAAAGCCAGGGTGGGAACAGACCCTGAAAATGCCTCCTCACGTGGGAGCGTGCGTGCTGTGTCACTGGAGAGAGCCCACATTCAGTTTGGCAGTATGGACGATAGAGTTTGAGAGGTTTTCGTGAACTCCAGGGGAAGGAAAAATAAGGCAAGACCTGGTGAGTAAGACTGCTACAACAGCAGATTTCTAAGTTTCACTAAAGTTTCTCCTAGAGGTGATACAATGCATGGATGGGCCCCCTCCTCCCCCCAGTAAGTTAAATAGAACAGTGCCAAAAATCAATCTCTAAAAGATTTCTGGAGTTAAGGTCGCTGACTTAGAATCCTGAAAAACTGGCATTGACTGTCCCCACGTGAGGCCAAAGTCAAGCTTTCCTCTGTCTATATCCTCTTTGCCTCAGATAGCACTGAGTTTCTGCTGTGGTTTTTGGTCATGGCACTGAGTTCTGGGAACATCATTTTGAAATTGGTCAAATTGTTCATAAGCTGTATTATCAGATTTTATATGTATTTATGAAAATAGATTCAAAATTCTAGTTAACTAAGACTTTCGAGTGGATTTATTTTGTTTAGAATTACTAAAGAGTACTCGGGCTACAAATGCATCACATTGTTGAAGGCTGTTGTCTAATTTGGAAGTCTGGCTTGTTCTTCCTGGAGTCAAAGCAACTGAACCAACTAAGAAGACAGCCACATTACCATTACATATACAGTATAATAAAAACCATGCTGTGAGTTTATTTTAAAATTGAGTGTATGACTGCAGTCAGATTGCTCAGTAAGGATTTTAACATAGCTGAAAATCCATTCTCTAGAGAGATTCTTTTATATTTCCCTTGAACATTTTATGCCCACTTCTTTGAGGATCTGAATAATATCTGCGTGCATTCTATTTCATTTTATCTTTGTTTACGGAATGCCTTCACTCTTTAATCCAAACCTTTTTTTTTTTTTAAGATTTTATTTATTTGAGAGAGAGAATGAGATAGAGAGCACATGAGAGGAGGGAGTGTCAGAGGGAGAAGCAGACTCCCTGCTGAGCAGGGAGCCCGATGCGGGACTCCATCCCGGGACTCCAGGATCATGACCTGAGCTGAAGGCAGTTGCTTAACCACCTGAGCCACCCAGGCACCCCTCTCTTTAATCTAAACCTTAAGATTGTCCCTTTACGACTTGGTTAAATGCTTCTCCGTTTGTTTCTTTGTATTTGAAAAACGTGTTTCCCCTTGCTCCTTGAAGGCTAGGGTTGGGACTGAATCTCTGCGTCGATTTAGGGTGGTTTCAACGTGCTATTAGGAATTAAATGCGTACTATCGTTTTGAAATTGTCCTAGTGAAGGCACTAGAATGGCAGCACTCGATGACGTTATGGTAAATAGAAGCCTTCCAGTTCCTTGCTTTTACACTTTAATCAGGGGCATTTTAGTCCTTAAAAGCCAACAGCTGAGCAGAGTATTTTCGGTGCCTTTGCAAGCAGAAAGTGACCCTTTTCAGTCCCAGAAGAAGTGGAGTCAGGGAGCAGCCTCAGCTACTTTTGGCAATTACCGGAAGGGTTAAAACTACAGACAAAACCGGTTTCAGGGACAGACTTTTTGTTGTCACAAAATGTGCTGCTTTTGTTTCCTTGAAAAATCTCCTCCCACAAGGGTTGTATTTGGGAGAGACTTTGTAGCATTAGACTTGGAGCCGGGCTCTTGTTGTTCACTTCTTTTCTTTTGTTCTGACCAGGAGGGATCGGCCTCTGGAAGTTCTAGACAGGAAACTTACCATTTTCTACCAATTTTACTTAATAAAGTGCCGCTTAAGTCAATCCTTAGGCCGGTCTGGTCAGCAGAGTGCAAGTATTGCACTTTTCCAACAGAGGGCAGTGTGGCTTTGCTGAACAGCACGAACTCTGGCTGAGTCCCAAGGTTCGGAAAACTGTCCTCTGCAAAGAGCAGAAAGGACACTAGGAAACAATTTCTTTCTTTCAATTCTACGTCGGTAGCTTTGACTACAGATGCCTTTTTTTTTTTTTTGGTGAAAATTATTAAAAAAAATCTTTTTCCTTTCACGTGTCTCTGACACCCATGGAAGAAATGGAGAAAATAAAGGCAGAATGCATAGAGAGCTTAGGCATTCTCAGCAAGGCAAGTTATACAGATTTGCCCATTGCTGTACCAGCCC
Source organism: Callorhinus ursinus (assembly GCF_003265705.2). Classification (NCBI taxonomy): domain Eukaryota; kingdom Metazoa; phylum Chordata; class Mammalia; order Carnivora; family Otariidae; genus Callorhinus; species Callorhinus ursinus. Next base: position 9,351,311 of record NW_027397104.1, read on the forward strand.
CTCTTGATCCTTCTGTGTACACTTTCAGCCTCGGGATAAGGAAAGAGTCCATGGTTGGACGGGCTCTATCTATGCTGGGATTCCATTTGTATATTTTTTTGAGCACTTTGGGTTATTTCCTTGACAGAAAAGCAGCTTTGTGTAAATTATATAAAATTTGGTGTTGGTAGGTTTACATGTAAGTCGCTTAAAAGATGCTCAGCTTGTCCACCTAAGATGAGGTCTAAGACTACCTTCTTGGCCAGGAATCCTCATGAAATGCTAGTTGGTTGATGTAACAAATAGATATTGACTATTTATTTTGGAATTACAAACTGTATATAATTGCGTTTAATTTTTACAACATCTTCAAGAGTTGGACATGATGAATATTGTTTTATAGGGGGAAGAAATAGGTCAAGCAACCTCCTTAAATCACCCACCCAGCAAGTGGCAGAGCTAGGAATTGAAGTCAGGGCTCTCTGATATGAAAGGCTTGGCTTTCTTCCAAATCTCCAAGTTTCTCAAGTTATTGACCCTCCGCTAAGGGACTGGCTCTGAAAATTCTGGAATATTCAGGCTATTGCAAGTTGGAATCCTAGAAAACCTTGACTCCACATATTGAGAGCATAGACATACATATGTTGGGTGGGCAGTGACTCTCAACTATTTTTGTTTGGTTTTTCCTTAGAAAATGTGCTTTTTCATGACTTCTTTTTGACTGTGCCTAGATGAAAAGTCCTTATAGGCAAAGGTTTTAACATAGGAGATTGAGGCTCAGCAAATGGACATAGAGGTCCCCTGCTCATATAGTTTGTGGTGTGATTTGAACCCACCTATGTCTGGCTGAAATCTGAAGCTTTCCTATCATTTAAAGTTCCTATATAGATAGAGAAATATTAGAGGAAGCATACTAGAGAAAGAGGAAGAGATTTCCTGAAGGACTGCTTCTAAGGGAATATTATCTAGGTCACCTGGAGAAAAGAGTCAGCCAAAGAGGAGGCCAGTAGTAGAACCATTGAAAATTCTCGAGAAGGAAAGCAAGTGAGCAAGTGAGACACAGATCTGGGTGGGGGGACTCAAGCTTCAGAAGAAAACTGATATGATCTCAGATGTCCTCATCAGATCCCAGACCATCAGCCAGAATGGTGTAGATTGCATTAGCCATTCCATTAGTTGAATTTCTTTCCCCTAAATAGGACAGCCTGCCTTTTGAAGAGTGTTCCTATTGTCTCTGAGAGTCTCTTGTCTTTTCCTTTCCATTTTTTTTTTTCCCTGTAATGAGTGAACACAGAGGTCCAGGCAGTCAGAGGTGGAAGCCAAACAGAAGTGTTTTCAAAAAGCATCTGAAATAAACACTGAAGTACTGTATCTCATAACCCTACACAAAACTGACAGTAGCCAGCTGTTGTCTGAGCTAAACACCATCCTAAAGAGCCAAGAGGCACAAGGCGAAAAGGAAGAAAGTGAAAATAACTCCTCTCCTACTGAACCATAGATGACAGATCAGCCAAAAAGGACCCTGGAGGGAGCAAAAGTCAATGAGGTGGAAGTCCTTGCAAATGACCCCTGCTTGCTCCCCTTTGCCACTCCAGAAATCATCCACCCAAATGGCCTTTTATTGGTGCAGCATCCGAATGCAGCTTTTCCCATCATAATTCTATGTACTTATTCAGAATCTTGCAATAATTATATCTCCTATCACCAAATTTCTCAAGGTTTTGTGCTTTTTCTTATGGCTTTTGTCTTACCCTATTTTCTGTATTTCCATATCTCCACTGCTTTCACTCCCCTAAAATATGGAAAGCAAGCAAAACTTAAGACCTCTTCTTATCCTCACCCGAATGTAGTCTATGGTCAGAAAAAATTTCCTGGGCACTCAGAGGCCTTCTAAGCTAACCTCATGAGCTCCTCTTTAAAAAAAAAAAAAAAATAGAAATTTACTATTATTTAAAATATGAATCCTGGTTGGTTATTGAGGGGGAACTCTAAAACTTTTATTTGGTCCAAGGTTAAGAAAAGCTAAGTTCCAGGTTCTTTTTGATCTTAGTGGTACTAAGAGTAGAGATTTGTCCTAGGTAGCCATTTTATTTAGCAAAACACCATAAAGTTTATTTTGGGGTGGGGGGGGTATATGTAAATGTACATCTAGGAGCTAATGTGAGAAAAGGTTTGAATGCTAAGGTGTCATAGGTGATAAAGTCACATCATTTTGAATCATTCCTGTGAAGAGGAGACCGAGGTTTATTAGTCCTTGAAATGTGGGAAAGAGATGGTAAGTCTTCAGAGAATGGGTCTACAGCATGGTAAGAGACGGGGTTAGTAAAAAGTATGACTCTGAAGCCATAATCCTGTGGTGACTCTAGCCAAAGAACATTCAGGCCACATGATCTAATGTTGACCTTCCAGTAGGTTGCCATTCTGTGCTCTAGTACAGTCACCCTATGAAGTCTAACTCTTCAGTGCAAGTTCACTAGGTGCCTGATGATGTAGTAGTGGTAATGCTTTGGGTGAAGATGAGCGACGGTAGCCAAGTATATGTATCGGTGGTTCAGAAAGAGGACAACATACACAAGAAGAGGGACAATGGGAAAATACCGAGAAATTGGTGAATATACAAATTCATGAAGAGATGAGAACAATGAGCCCCACCCACACCTCAAGTTCACAGATGCTCCAAGAGAATGTAGACCATACCACAGTATGTGGAATAGAGGAATCAATTCATTTCATTTCCTTCACTAAGATGGAGAGGACCATTGAGGACTGTGGTTATCTAAATTATATTTGTTTACCCTATTATGTTGAACTCAATTGAGTTTTGTATGATTTTTTTTTTTTTGACATGAAGTGGTTGATGAGATCTGTGTATATTTGCTCTGCTAAATGCTGATCTAAACTAAGTTGGGGCTTCAACTTAGGTGATTTTTAGTTTGATTATCAATTTCCAGGCCGACATTTAGCCCTTGCTTTGCATTTTTACTGAGAAATGTTGAATAGGTTTGGTTAAGGATATACACTTAAATTTTTACTTTTACATACTTTCTGAATAAAACAGATACAGTTGTGTATATCTAGCCTGATATTGAAGACTTTTAAACTTCTCTCCTTGTCCTCTCATCCATTTCTTTTCTAGCATGTGGATGCTCCCCATAATACCAGGTGCATATTAAAATTCCTAAGAGTTTTTTTTAACAAAAAATTTATTCGCGTGAAGCAGTATCCAGTCTAACAGATAGAAAGGCGCTCTGAGGAGCCCTACAAAGTGAAAGACTTATAGGCAGAAGGGAGTATAAACAAGGAAGTTACACTAGGCAGACAGTGGGTTGGTTATTGCCCGGTTACTTTCCTCCAGGGGTTGGCAGGGGTCTATCAGGAAGATGACCCAATTTGTGCTGATCAGGCCATTCCTGACTGACTGGTTTAGAATTCCATTTCTGGGAGAGGTGAAACTGTAAGTCTTGGTTTGGTAATGTGGGGCTTAGCACCAGCATTTGGAGCCTGTTGTTTTTGTTTGTTTGTTTTTCAATACAGCGATGTATCCTTTGCTCTTGCTATGAAAAACAGTGCTCAATGCTGATTAGTGTAAAAACAAGCAATACAAGAAAGTAAACTGTTTTGTTGGGCTCCACAGGTCCTGCCATTATGCTCTAAAAAGCATTTTTTAAAAAAACAGCCATTTTATGTGCTATCTTGTTTATTTTGGGGGTCCAAACTCTTCTCTTCATATCCTGACACCGTTATGAGCCCTGGTTCCTTTGCTTTCCCAGTTAGGAGTCTGAAATCAGTTGACACCAGTCCTAGGATTGTTTCTATCTGAACATGTTCCACAAATCTGTTAGTTTTGTTTATTTTGCACTGAAATACTTACTTGGTCCAATCTTACCTAATCTTTTTTTAAATTTTATTTATTTATTTGATATACACAGTGAGAGAGGGAGTAGCAGGGAGCCCGATGCGGGGCTCGATCCCAGGACCCTGGGATCATGACCTGAGCTGAAGGTAGATGCTTAATGGCTGAGCCACCCAGGCGCCCCTTACCCAATCTTTGTTTAGGGTTTCTGATTTGGGTTTGATTTTCCTGGTATTTCCTTTGTGCCATTTGTCTGACTCTAGCTTTAAACAGTTCTGTTCTCCAGCTTCACTTTGAATTGACAGGGTATTCAGACTGTGGTGACTGCTTACCCCTGCTTGGTAGAGCCATCTGGGGATCCTATCCCTGGCACGTCCACTTGAACCATTTCAATATTTTCTTCCATGCCTTCTTTCTTTGGGGGGGACCTGCCAGCATGATGACGCCTCTTTGGTTGGAGAGGTTGATCTCATTTCCTGCACATCATTCTCACTGGTGCGTCACTCCGCTGTGGCTGTGGGCACTCTGCACATCTGGCGCTTGGCTGTGTTGTTACTGGGCAGTTCTCACTCCTGCACCTGCCACTGGTCTCTTGTCCAGGCCATCCAGGTCAACTGTGCTGCAGTGACCTCCCATTTCCCTGTGGGCAGAGTTGCGTAGAAGGGTCAAGTTTGGCTCTCTGTTCTCTCCCTGCAGTGGATTTGGGTCACCGTTCTTCCAGAGCAAGCAGGAAGCAGAATCCCCTTAAATTAAATTGCTTATATTACTGGTTTGAGTGACTATACTTCAGGTTGGATAGTGCTGGGTTGGGGTCATGTATTAGAAGCAGGAGTGAATGAAGCAGATTCAAAGATGAATCCTTTTAATGCTCTACTCCACAGGGCTAGCTTGACTAATAGGTAGAAGAGGCTTTCCAGAGCCTCGATGGGTAGAAATCTTCTACTTGCTCTGTAGTTAGGCTAATCACATGTTCTGGTGTGCCCAGGCTTTAATCTGTTGTCTTGGCATTTTGGCCATTTAGAACAGATTTTCTACTTTTAAATAAACTATTACCATTAATATCTACATTAAAATAAGCCATGGTACAACCCCAAATTCCTAGATACATGAAGAACCAGGAAAATGTGATGATACTAAAAGAGATCAGTTACAGACCAGCAACCCTTTCCAGAGGAGACAGGCCATTTATGGCCATCACATGAAATTCAAATTTAGGTGTCCGAGAAGGTTTCTACAGATTTATTTTTTTTAATTGGAGTGAGATATGCTTATATTTAGAAAGATAAGTACTCCTGAAGGCATTAGGAAACCCAGCACCTCCCTGACATACCAGTCCTATCCTTGAGCCCTTTCACCAAGAGACCATCTATTTCTTCTTTTAGACATTTTTTGTTACTTAGAAATTTTGTCTGATATTTACCTTTTATTTTTCTGTATCAATACTTTGTTTCTTAAATTTTGAAATGTAGGCATTATCCTGAGCTGAGCCATTTTATGTCAACTATTGTAAAACATAATAATTAATAGTTATTATTGTAAAATAGAGTTAATTATCACTAAATGTAGGATAAATGAATAAGTAAATAAATTTAATTCCCTGTCAACTTCAAAATGCTATTATTAGGCAAAGAGGTGAGATAGGAAAAATAATTATCAGCCATCATTATATTTGTAGAGTTGAATTTCTTGCTAGGAGGCAAAACTTACAAATTTCTCTCACAGAACCAGGTTTTCACTCCAGTTGCTTGATATTACAATTAACTAAGGCAACCACAGTCTGATTATTACATGTTTTTATCAGGTCAGCTTCTTGATAATAGGAATTATCAATGGATCTGGATTTTAACTTCAGGGGGCTTTGAAGACTTAATGGCTTTTAATCCCTCTCTCTTCCATCAGAAATCACTTTAGCTTATTGTTGGCTTATATAGTGTAGAATTCTGAGCCCAGGAACTAGATTCAAGTCTCAGTTCTTTTCATTGACTCAGTAATTTTCAACAAAATAATTGCAATAAATCGTATTTTTTTCTAATGGATGAAACAATACAAGGCTATCATAAAGATTAGATGGGAAAGCACAACTGAATTAAAATGTGATAAACCAGTTTTTTTTACCAGTTTTGATTAATGTATCACACACACACACACACACACACACACACACACACAAATAAATACATGTAATAGGAATTGCAAGTATGGCAATAAGAGATCTTGTTTTCTTCTTTAACCAAAATTTTTAAATGTGAAATTTCTCATTTTGGGGTTCCAATTGTGATTAAGGCCTGGAAGATTTCCCTTTGAAGGAATGCCTGTTTCTAGAGGGTACTGTGGCAGGAGACTATACTTTGATATAATTCTTACATATATCGGCAGAACTGTCATTACAGAAATATTCATAGGTGGCCTGGTAAGCACCTAGTAAGTAAACAGCTCCTAGAAGTAGGTTGAGCATATAGAAGGGGCAGAGTTGTTGATGTTTAATATTTCTGAATGAAAATAGTGAATTCCATCCATCTGTAATCCACATTCACCGGTAACACTTTAGGGCAGGATTTAGCTAAGCAGATTAGTAATGAAGTTGAATGTGAAAATAGGAGCCTATAACCCTATTGTTGAGGGAATTTGTTTTTAAAGCGATTTGGTAATCCTCTGGTCAGACTGATGCAAAAGTGTGTTCTTATAAAAAGAAAATGCAATTTTCTCTTTATTCCTTAAATTATAAGAGTAGTATATTAATACATTAATGAAACAAAATACTCAAATAATGTAAGAGCATATAGAATGAAATGTAGGCTGTAGACTGAATATTTGCATCTCTCCAAAATTCATACATTGAAATATAACCCCTAATGTAATAGTATTTAGTGGTGGAGCCCTTGGGAGGTGGACTGGGTCATGAGGGTGGAGCCCCCATGAGTGGGATTAGTGATCCCTGTTCTTTTCTGCCATGTAAGGTTGGAGAGAGCCAGGAGGTGGGCCCTCCCCAGATGCTGGATCTGCCAGCACCTTGATCTTGGAATTCCCAACCTCCAGACTGTGAGAAATAAGTTGTTCATAAGCGACTCAGCCTGTGGTGTTTCGTTGTATCAGCCTAAAAGGATTAAGACAATGTCGACATCCTCTTGCTAGCCTCCTCTATTGATTCCTTTCCCCAGAGGCAACCACTGTTCATATTTTTAGTATTCCAAACCCTTTTCTATGAATTTATGTAAACATCTATGTCCTATCCTTTGTAAACATTGGCACTTCCAAGTAAAAGAAGGCTGCCCTAAGCTTTCTTCTTTTTTAAGAAGTAACTCAGGTTGTCAAGGCGAAGCATCCTTCAATTTAAATCGCTGTTTTACTACTTACTATCTGACCTTTAGCATATTTCTTAAATTTTCTAATCTCACAATTTACTCACTTGTGAAACCAAAGTAAAAACACTGTGTAAAGTTGTAAAGAGTAAATTGGGGGGGGGAGGGGGTATTTGCAGGTTACTGAAAAGAATAAATATATCCTCTAAGGACTAGAATAATGGCAGAAACAGTGTATTAGTTCCCATCTCTTCTTCTTTGCTCTCATCAGCTTTCTTTTTTTTCCACTGCCAATTACAATTACATTAATAATGTATTGCTGTCTCCTTGAGGAAGATGTTGGATCTGTAGTATTAGAGATTATCAGGGCAGAATGGAAGGGAGAGTTTTAGTTTTTTAAGTCCTAAAAAACGAATTGGACAGATGGAAATAATGGATCATCTAGTCCAATACTCGTCCCCCTGTCCCTCTACCCCTCCCTTTTTACGGAAGAGTCATTTAAATGAGATATAACTGGAGCTGCTGGCCGAGCGTGGGGGCTGTGGACAAAGTACAGTCTCATTGCTCAGCCTCCATTTTGTTTTCTGAAGAATCTGAGGTGTCTCCCCCAAATCCTGTATGAATCTGAACCATGACCCATCTCGTCCAAACCCTCTCATTTGTCAGAGGAGGAACACGTATTACATTATTCATTTCAAAGTCAGATGGTCATCAGAATTTAGGGTGTTCAGCCGATTGGAAATTGCCACATTTGACCTTTAACTGGAATATACCACACCTTGAAAAATGGACCAGTAATTGCTGGATCTGCAGGTGTTCATGGTCTCTGGGACTGGAGTCCAAATTCCAGGACTCAGAGTAGCCAGTGACCTCTCTAGTGGTTTCTCAAAGACACCTCAATTTTATTCTGACATTTAATCTGCCACGGAAGCCATTTATTGCTTCATCTTCTTGAGTAACGTGGACACTGTCACTTAATTAACTCACCATTTGACTGCATGTTTAAAACTGTCAGGTGGGAAGTAAGTTTAGTGCTGTCTTATGATTAATAAAATGCTAAAGTCTCATTTTGTGAGAGCCATGTAGCTGGCACATGAACAAAATCTCCCAGGTTTGTTGTTTGGCTTGAAATTTTATGGACTGGCAGGGGAAAAGAGCTCTATTCATTTGTTTTTATATATTTATTTTTAAAAACAAGTCAGTGTGTTGAGTGAGTGGTTAAACTTAGAGAAGTATGTCATATCTTAAATGGATTATTGTGTCCTTTCATAGGTATGCTTTGTTGAATAGAAATGTTTCAGGGTTCTAAAATTGATAATTGCATATTCATTGAGTGATTATTCATGCTAGGTACAGGCCTAGGCTCATTTACATATGCTGTTCCAACAAAACTTCACAATAATCTGAGAAATACACATTGTTTTCTCATATTACAGATGAGACAAAGCTCTGAGATGGGTTGTTTGCACACTATCATGCACCTTAATACTGACAGAGATGGGATTGAAATACAGAGGTTTTATGTCTAAATTCAGTACTTCTCTTTATTCCAGTAGGGGAATTGCTATAAGACCAGTGAAATTATTATGCTTTGTAGCAAATATGGTTGTAGACCTTGGTCATTGTTTATTTTTTCTCCTGCTTCATGCCTCCCTCTCATAAAGAGATTTGTGTCGGTTAACCCCAAGACCACTTCCCTGCTCATTGATTTGCTAAAAGGACTCACAGGACCCAACATACATTTGCATACATGTTTAAGATTTATTGCAGTGAAAGGATGCAAAGCAAGATCATCAAGCTAAGTAAAGGATCATGGCACATGACCAAGTCTGGAGGAAGCCCAGTGCAAGCTTCCAAGGGTCCTCTCCCAGTGGAGTCACAATAGATGGACTGAATTTTTCCAGCAATGAGTTGGGATGGTGTGTCAGGGTTATCTCCTGGGGAAGCTCATTAAGGACTCAGCACCCAATATGTTTTGGAAGCTAGTCACAAATGCACTCTGACTAGCGTGTACCAAAATTCCAGGCTCCCAGAAAGGCAGTATGAACCACATTGTTGACACGAACAATTTAGGCACAGTGAGCTCTTGTTATCATTTAAAAGAGATTTTTTTTTTTTTAAGATTTTATTTGACAGTGAGACACAGCGAGAAAGGGAACACAAGCAGGGGGAGTGGGAGAGGGAGAAGCAGGCCTCCTGCGGAGCAGGGAGCCCGATGCGGGGCTCGATCCCAGGACCCTGGGACCATGACCCGAGCCGAAGGCAGACGCTCAACAACTGAGCCATCCATGCGCCCTAAAAGAGATTTTATATCTGAGTAGGGAACTACACACCAGTCAAGTTCTCAGATGCCAGCCAAGGGTCAAGTTTAGTAGCAGGCCTTTCTGAGGATAGCAGTCTCAGGGCTAATATGCTAATCCCCCCCCCAACCCCAACCGGATTCAAATGATCTCATTGAATGGCCCCAAGTTAAAATATTTTGTCATTTGCAATTCTTGAAATTAAGTCAGAAAAGGAGTAAGACTCATGCCTTGGAGTGCTGAAAGGGACACGACGCATGTCAGAAATACATCAAAACGTCATTTACTTAGATATGTCTCTCTTCCGTCCTTCATTTATTTACTCTCAGTGTTCACTGACCACCTATTATGTTAGGAAACCACAGAGCATAGTAATTAAGATCACGGGCCATGAATCCGAATGCCTAGGTTTAAATACTCATTCTGCCATTCGTGACTTACAGGATTCTTAACATTGCCGTGGTCAGGTATCCGTGTCTGTAAAATGGGGATTATAATAGTCCCTGCCTTATAGGATTAGGAAAGATACAGTGAGTTACTAGGCTGTTTGCTACATGGTATGTGCATAATAAAGGTGAGCTCCTACTATTATATTCCATGATTGTGCTGGCTCTGGGTATAGAATGATGAATAAGACAGATATTGTTCCTGCTGTAATAGAACTGTTAGCCTCGTGGATAATTTCATATTTGTTTGCCTCTATTATCTTAGAGACTGATAACTTCTTCAGTGGGTAAAATTTTGGGTACTAGGAGAGCACCTCGAAGAAACAGAATCCAACTTGGAGGAAGGTAAGTGGACGTCGGAGAAGGGAGAGGTTGGAAGTGGAGGGAGATTATACCAGGCCAAAGGACATCTTAGACAAAAGGCATTCAGGAGAAGTTGCAGGAGGAGAGAGAGAATTGTGTATTTGAATAAATAAAATAATACATGGTATGGCTGGGGGAGAGATGAACTTGTAGAGTGAAGCAGGGACCATATAATGAAGGGCCTTGTAGGTCCTCTTTGTGAGTTTTTACTTGGCCTGAGGATAATGAGGAGTCCTGCAGGGACTGAACTTAAGGACAGAACCCTTTGGAAACACAAGTTGGCATGATCTGGATGCAACTTTCTTCCATATGTGTGGCTCCCTTTCTGAAGATTGCATTGTCAGCTTCCCTTAGCAAAGGATAGCAGTGACTCTTCTCCCTTTGCACTTCCTCCCCGGGTGGAGATCTGGGAACGTTCTGGGCCAGGGCTGAGGCAATTTTAGGGGCTGCCAACAATAGATCAGACCTGCTTCAGTTTGTCTTGCACTATGAGAATTCTAGACATGAGCATAATAAAAGGACAGAACGGGGACACTTGGTTATTTTCATGTCTAGTAAAACTGGTGAAAGAAATCACCTATCTACAACACAGGCTGGCCCCCTAGACTGGAGCCTGGTGGATGGCTTCTAGGCTTTAGGAGGCTATGCGATTCTGTGGTTTCTTGACCTCTTGAATTTTTGATTGATAGTTTATTCCATTTTCTTCCCATATGCTTGTCTTTGTAATGGCCTGCCTTTATACTTTGTTATTTGCTTTTAAAATCATGCTCACACACGTAAGGAAATTATTTTGAGAGCATCAGCCGTAATAATCGTTATGTCATTATTTGTAGGGTAAAGGGAAGTGAAAATTAGTATTTACTTGCTGTTTTTGCTACTTTTCACTTTGGTTATATTGCCACTTGTCTATAAGATACATTTTTCCATTTGGTTCTAAGTAAAAATGTCATCTTAGGCTAATTTTATACAATGTATAACCATTAAACTAAAATTTCTAACTGCCTTTTACATGAGGCCACTGCAGTATTTTTTAGGTGAAACAGTCCCCACCCAAGTCCCCACATTTTAGAAAGGCCTTTTGTGGCTGTCTTTGTCTGTCTGTCTCTCTCTCACACACACACACTCACAGATAGACACACACCCATATTCACACAAATACACTTACTGAGGGATTCACAGGCAACTCTGTCACTTTGGATCCAGCCCTCAGTTGGCATAGAGAAGCCTATAGTCTCAAGCATTCAATCTCATATTTAGCACAGGCTAAATGGGGTAGAGCTTCTCCCCATCTTTGCCCCCTATGTCTTTGAAATCATAGGTGACTGAGTATAAACATAGGGGATGTTTGTGGACTGGACTGCTGCTGATGGAGCAGATGGGCGCTGCTTCACAGAGTGAGGGGGATTTGAGCAATGGAGGCACTTTTATAGATAAAAGACAAATCAATTTAAGTGTCACATCTTCTGTGAGCATGAACGTGAAGGATCTTACATAATGAAGTAATTTTATTCTCAGAAATATAAATGTCCATTTTCTTATTTTATTCTAATGCATGTTTCCAGAGGGTCTCATGAATTGGCACAATATGGGCAACCGTTGCATATGACAGCTGAGGAACCTTATCCTAGGTTTAGATCTCGCTGTCTGCTATGATAGCCAATAGCCACAGGGGGCTATTAAAATTAATTAAGATTAAATAAGGTTAAACTTTTGTTCCTCAGTTGCACTAGCCACATTTCAAGTGCTCAGTCACTCCATGTGGCTAGTGTACCAGATGACCTAGATAGGGAATATTTCCATCAATGCAGTAAGTTCTGTTGGACCACACCTGTATAGAGGTAACATGCGATCTTTTACTTCTTTATCAGGGCTGTATGCTGGCAACTATATGGACATTGAATACTAGAATTATGAATAGTTATAATTAAATATTTAATTTGTAAGTTTTAAATATTTAGTTATTCTGTTGGCCTCCGTTTGTACTTTTTCCCTGCATCCTGCAAATGGCAGCTGAGATGTTTTTAAGGCTCTTCTCCTTTCTTAAGGTGACTTATGTGTTAGGAATACTGGTTTTTGTGGGCCTTGTCTTATTTGCACTCTTCTGAAATCCTTGGCTGTGTGTGAACCAGATTCATGATAATGATGGATAGGAGGATTTGATAACCACTTGAAACTGTAATATATTTTCTTGCACAGTTCACATCATACATACTTTTAATGATCTGGATAAACTTTTGTGAAATGTTTCTTAGTAATCATGCTAAGACATCATGGCTGGCTTAAGAAGGCAGGCATTATGGCAGTTCCTTATGGGCCTCCAAATCTGATTCCATACTGTGGCCATTAGAGATAGCAAAATCGCTTTCTGCTCAACTTTGATTGTAGGGGCCATTGATGTTCCATAAAATTTAGAAGTGAACAAAAGGATATTTTATTTCATGATTTGATTCTCTTTCTCTCCAGCACTATGCTGGATACAAGCACACATACAAGCACATGTGCATATGGGCACACACATGTGGACACACACACACTGGATTATGTCTTTTTCTATAATGGAAGGAAAGATCCATGGCTTTAGGAATGGCTGACTGATAATGTGGTCACTTCTAGGTTTCTGTCACACGGTCTTTTGCTTGCTTTAAATGATGCTATATGGTTTTTGCCCTAATTGAATTAATATGTGAACTTCATAGAGGTCTTTGTGTAGGGGAAATATTAATACCAGCAAGTCTGAGATCTTTACATCATTAATGAAACTTTTTACTTCCACTGAGACCTTGAGGACTTATAGGAAAACCTTGTTTGTTGTTACTGTTAGTCCTAACACCCTCCATGTGTTCAAGGAAATAGGTAGACTGTGATCCTCTTAAACATTTTTAAAAATCTTCTCCTACAAGTCTACTTTTAAGCTGGATTTTTCAAAGTAAAAGAGAATAAATAAAACTCTTGTGTTTTGGCAAAAAGTTGTCCAGCTCTTTGAAGAGAATCATGGAAAGACTGGAAGCTGGCAAAGGTGGTCAGTATCTTTGGAAAATTGCATTATATTGTTTACATTTATAACTCAGACTTTTGGTCTTGTTTATGGAACATTTCCACACAAGGCTCATTGATTCTCAGATTGCTGAATCACAAAGCAGCTGCTCCTATTAGAAGCACAGTTACTTAACTTACTACTGATTACCTCATAAGCACATAATTTCTCAGTCATGGTCTCTGATAGATTGTTCTTGATCTTGAGGTCATTTTTAACAGGGCAGAAAAGCTGTTCCCATAACCTGCCCGTCCATGTGGCAATATTTAGATGTCACTTGTTCCTGCTTATCATCTCTATTAGAAGAACAGCTTTTTAAAGAGGAAAACAGGTATTTGGTATATCTGTTCAAATCACCACTGGACCAGCATTCTCTTAATATTTAGGATGGGAATAAACCAACTCAGAACTGCCATAGAATTTGTTTTGGTGGTGGAGTGGGGGTGGGATAGGAAACTACAAACAAAGTGCTTCTTAAGTCCTTAATGATAACTGTAATAAAAATTATAACAATATCGCAGACACTCATTAGCTAGACAGGGCAACACTTTTGTAAAGCTATGATTCATCTCCTTGTTCTGAAGTGGTTACACAATGACAGTGATTTTGAGTTAATTGTCCACTGTGATACGAATTTGGGGTCTGTGGCTTCATTAATTATAAGCTTCTGTCTATGTCAGATGGTCTCATGTTATACTTATTTGTATGAACTGAGGAGCACCTACAAAAGGTTTGCTCGTGTTTTCTCGAATGTGGCCTGTAGGTCATTCAATATTCCTATGGAAAGGATGAGTCCAGATGGCCCTGTGCTGGCAGACAACCTGGGAGTGTCTGAAGCCCTTTGGAGGGACCATTGGGAGATCTCTGGATATGAAGGATGGGCCCTGAAGGGTAAGGGACTCAACATGTTCAAACTCCTCTACTTTGGAGGAAATGAAGTGTTCAAGAAAACGTCAGCTTGGAAATCCAGAGTAATCTAGGTTCAGTCTCTGCTCTGCCACGCAAGAGCCTGTGGATTTGTAGAGTACATAGCCTGTATAAAGACATCAGTCGATGGTGGTAGATGGTTTTATTGTTAATGATCGTGTTAGCGTTTGACATCTTCTTCTCTTCAATAATATGCTGGGTCACCTTGTGACTTGATCTTCTGAAACTTCTTGCTTCCTTACGGGAGGATAATATCCCCCATCTAATAGGGTCAAGTTAATGAGAATTGAAATATGGAGCTAGTAGATGACATTCAGTCATTGGATGACACTAGATTCAGCTGTGCAGTTTCTCATTATCAATTCTTGACTCTAGCCTCTCCATACTAGCCTTTTATCCCCTAAACTCCTTGATGTGCATACGTAAATAACACGTTGTTCAGCCACAACCTGGGGAACACTGGGGAAAGGACAGTCTTGATGCAGTAAGAATCCAAAGAATCCATTGAATGATGCTGGAAAAGTCTTACTGTGCTTTAGAATTCCTTTGGGGTTTGGCAAATATAACCTAGAATGAGAAACAGAAGAGAGAAGAGCTAAAATCCTTAACCCTTCAAAATCCAAAGTTGGGAAATATTACACAAAGGCAAAGTGTTTCATTGTTATCAATTATTCAACAATTCTTTGAAGTAATAATAATAAACATCCTTGAGGCTGCTGAGCAATATGAGCTCAGAGCTAGGGCAATGGCAAAATAAAGATGTAATAAATATAATTGATATTCACTGATTCTGTGTTGCTAACAAAACAACCTATATAACTGAGCAGAAAAATGTCTTGTAAAAGGGACTGAAATTATCTCTTTGGGTTTGAAAAAGTGTATTTCTCCCCATGGAAATTTGCTGTGAACCAAAATAGCACTTACTAATAGTTATCATTTACGGAGGGCCCACTATGTAATGATGCTTTTTATTTCTAATCCCTATGGCAAACTTGCAAGGCAGTTTTCATTATCCCTATGTTCCTGATGAGGAAATTGAGCTTGGGAAGGGTCATATAATTGTCCAAGGAAAATTTTACAAAGCTACTAGGAATAAAAGTTGTGTTTGGAATGCCTTAGATGTCACTCTTACTAGGTCCCTTGTCATTCTGCCAGTAATGACACATTAATATCTCCTCTCATTAACCAACTTAGAGACATTCGATTCAAGTACTGTGCATTTGCCTTTAAAGGACCAGAAAAGAATGAGTACAGATTCCTGTGTGTGGAGTTATAGATTAGGATGGGTGGTTCTTGATGTTTGTGTTTTCAATAAACTTTTGTGTCAGGCACTATGCCAGGCATTTGGAATGAATAAATAAATCACATTTCATTACTTTTCAGGACTCACAGGCTAGGGCAAGGATGACAAATAGCCAGTCCAAATACCATTCTTCTCTCTCTTGCTTCCAATAGTAGAGGTAGCTTGGGTTGGATGCAGGTCAGGTACGCTTCTCAACAATTCTTTCACGAAAGTGATTCCAAACAATCTCTAACCATTGATTAAAATTAGCACACAACAGAAATAAAACTCATTTGCCACTCCTGTTTTAGAGAACACATGTAATCAGTCATTTGCAATACAGTGTGACAGGCTTGATAAGAGCTGTGAGTAGCTGTGTCCGTAGTACTATGGATTACTATGGATTCTTAAAGTTTAGAGGGGATGATTGCTTCTAATTCTGGAGAGTGAAAAAGAGCAGGCAGATTCACACAGATTCTTTTTTTTTTTCCCCATTTACTTGATTCTGATTTTTTTTTTTTATTATGTTGGTCACCATACATTACATCATTAGTTTTTGACGTAGTGTTCCATGATTCATTATTTGCATATAACATCCAGTGCTCCATGCAGAACGTGCCCTCTTTAATACCCATCACCAGGCTAACCCATCCCCCCGCCCCCCTCCCCTCTAGAACTCTCAGTTTGTTTCTCAGAGTCCATAGTCTCTCCTGGTTCGTCTCCCCCTCTGACTTACTCCCCTTCATTCTTCCCCTCCTGCTATCTTCTTCTTCTTCTTCTTTTTAACGTATGATGTATTATTTGTTTCAGAAGTACAGATCTGTGATTCATCAGTCTTGCACACTTTACAGCGCTCACCACGGCACATACCCTCCCCAATGTCTATCACCCAGCCACCCCATCCCACCCACCCCCCCACCACTCCAGCAACCCTCAGTTTGTTTCCTGAGATTAAGAATTCCTCATATCAGTGAGATCATATGATACATATCTTTCTCTGATTGACTTATTTCGCTCAGCATAATACCGTCCAGTTCCAGCCACATCGTTGCAAATGGCAAGATTTCATTCCTTTTGATGGCTGCATAATATTCCATTGTGTGTATGTATGTGTGTGTGTATATATACACACACACACACACACACACCACATCTTTATCCATTCATCTGTCGATTCACACAGATTCTTAATCTTAAAGGATGGGTGGGAGTATGATCAGGGATGAGACTAGTGATTTAGGCAGTAGCCAAAGAATGGAGGAATTTGTAGGTCATTCTAAAGAGTTTAACATTTACCCTAGGTAGAAGGGTTTTAAGGTTCTGGAAGATTTTACAAAAGGAGTAAATAAATCAGAAAAGCATTTTAGGAAAGGGGAAGGGTTCATGGGATTATGGCTGAGAAGACGACACTTGAAATACTGCAATCCATGTTGGACAGAGGCATTGAGAACCTGGATTAGACCAGTAACGGCAGTAATAAGAGACCACAGGTCTGCTTGGAAAGCCGTTGGTAGAGTTGACACAGAACTGGTAAACATAAGTGATTGGATATAGTAGAGAATGGTGTGAATGAAAAAGTACTATCTAGGATGACTTTCCAATTTCAGGCTTGGATTAATATTTGATGATAGGAAGTAGAGTGAGTTGTAGGAGTGAGAGTTAATGATTTCAATGAGAACAAACGACAAAGGCACTGATGTATGTTGTTATACAGGAATATTTGGAAAACATTTCATTTTTGCGGCCAAGTAGAACTTTAGAATATTCTCATGAGGTATGATTACTATCAAAATTAATTCCTTAATACATAAGTTTTGCATACCACTCATCTTTACTTCTTACATGTGTTCTGTTTTGGGAAAAGTTAGAATAAGTAGGGGCTTGAAATTTATTAATCAAATCCCGAGTATGGAGTCCCATTAGAGGCAATGATTATTGAAGACTCCATTGTATTCTTCCACATAGATATCAGTGATGATTTTTTTCATTTCTACTCTCAGTTATATCTGGCTTTAACATTCTGGGATGACCATTATATCAACTGGTCAACTCCAATAAACTTTTCTTCCTGGAGCATTAATCCATGCTGAACCCACTAGGTACTGTCTGTAGAAATCTTTTTGTTTTTGAGTTTTTATTTAAATCCCGGTTAACATACAGTATAATACTAGTTTTAGATGTACCATATAGTGATTCAGCACGTCCATACAACACCTGGTGCTCATCACAAGAACACGCCTTAATTCCCATTAACCATTTAACCCTATCCCCCCACCTACCTCCCCTCTGGTAATCATCAGTTCTCTTTGGTTAAGAGTCTGTTTCGTGGTTTGCCCCCACTCTCCCTTCCTTTTTAAAAAATTCCACATATGAGTGAAATCATAGGGTATTTGTCTTTCTCTGACTTATTTCACTTAGCATAATACTCTCTAGCTCCATCCATGCCTTTGCAAATGGCAAGATTTCATTCTTTTTTATGGTTTAGTGATAATCCATTGTATACATACCACATTTTCTTTATCCATTCATCAGTTGATGGATGCTTGGGCTCAGAAATCTTATATTCTTTGCTTTTAGTTGAAAAACAGTGAATACCCAACCACAAATCAACAGACTCTAGTTCAAAGTGAAAATACTATGTAATTGATGATTCCTGATTTATCATGGTGTGATCACAAATGGATATTCCAGGTACCTCCTAGAAAGCTCCATTATATGGAATACCCTGTGTGTAGAGGGAGCCATTGACTAGAAGGTAGTCTTTGTTTGAGTTCTGTGGTAGTAATACTAGGTAATTTTCTTTATAGTTAAGAACTACTTGATTTTCTCAAACTGTATCTGAATGTTTTTACCTTTTACAATGGTAAAACTGTGTGTGTGTGTGTGTGTGTGTGTGTGTGTGTGTGTGTGTGTGTGTTTGAATTTTATGTTTTTTTGGAGAACTGCTTCTATGTATTAAGAGAAAGGGCCACCAAAAATTGCTCATGTGTAGAGAACATTTCCTCTACTATCATACTGAATTGAGGACAAAAATGACATTGGATAGTTTTAGAGATCCTTTTCTTCTGTGCAAACTTGTGTTAAAATTTAGGATTGCTTCCTTTATTTGTGTTCTATTCTATTCCACTCTATTCTAGAATGTACTATATAATACAAAGATAAGGCATTATTTAACTATCAGAGAAAGGCATTAGTTCTTTTATTCATCCTTTGCTAGAATTTTTTATTGAATATCTGCTTTTTCAGTGATAGTCTCCTAACTTTCCAGGGTGGTCAGAATAGTTTTTTTTTATAGCCTAACCTCAAAGAACTTTGGATCCAACTGTTGAGACCGGAGACATAGTGTTAAATGTTAAAACAATAAAGGAAATCTTACATTTGGTTCTCCTTCCACTTGCTGACTCTGTGGATGGAGTCAGGTTTTGTTTTGTTTTATTTTGTTTTAATTCTCTTATCAACTTTAAAATGGGGGAGCTGGGCTAAGTAATTATAGACTAAGTGATCTAGAAGATTTCTTCAGTTTTAATAACTGCAGTTCTTTGGCCTTATTTTCAAGTGAGTAAAAGAGACCAGTGTGATTTTTTTTTTTTTTTTTTTTTTTTGGAAACAGCAAGCATCTCTGTGGTTAGACCTGCCAAACCATTGATCAGACCTCGTTGTTGTCACTAAAAGAAAATGATAGGAGTTGATAGAATTATGTAGCAGAGAATGTCTTCTGAGTTCAGGGCTTTGATTTTCCTTCCTACTCTATTCTTGGGCAGAACTCATAAGCATATTTGGTATATGTTCTTTTAGACTGAGTACGCTGCAGGGCAACCTCAGCTGGAAAGAGTGATGCGGCCATCTCCCAACTTACCTTGTCATGGGAAGGGGAAGTATCTGGGCCATACATCATGAAACTGTAAAAAGTTCTGGAAGAGATAAAGGGGTAGAATTTTTGCTTTTTGTTTAGAGTACAGTCCTAGAATTTCATGCAAATTCTGTCCTATCAATTACCAACACACATAGTGAACAGAGATTAAATAGATGGTAGGTATGACAATAAGAATGAAGGATATGAATTTATCAGTGTTTTTTTGTGGCATGTTGACATTTATTAGCTGAGTATGTTGTTTTTTTATTATTTTCTAAGTACTTAAGTTGTTTCCTTAGAATGATTGTATGATAAATGATAAATAGCAGACTCATGGTCTAACATTTGGAGCTATTATAAAAACATCTCCCAAATTAGTTATTTCCATACCTTATCTATGACCCATTTCTCTGGAGGATGCTTTCAGCTATTGTTTTCTTCCTTGCCTTATTATGACAGTGGGTGAGAGTGAATTTAGACTCTTAATGTGGGGCTGTTTATGGCAGAAGATTATATGGACCTATTCTGACTAAAACGTGCTTTGTTTCCATTAAGTGCATATTCTCTTTGTAGAGTTCTATATTTATGTTTAAACTGCCCTTATAAATCTAGTGTGCATTTTTCCATGGGTAAAAAATAAGCTGTTGAATACATAGTAAGTCTGGCTAAGATTTTGGGATGAGTTATTTTATACCATTGTTCTCTGTCTCAGAAATAACAAAAGCATATTGCTTTCTTCTATCAAATTCTATCATGTTGTTGTATTCAGTAGACAAGACAGTGTTCCTCTGTCTTAAATAGAATTGAAATGACATGGTTATGTAATTTTACAGAGCCAATCCATTTTATGGCATCAAAACACTTTTATTTCTGGATGGGAAGTTTTCTACCTTGGTCTTATTAATATTGCACCTATTTTGTTAACTGGAGAATCACTGATAAGGTGACAAATATAAATCAGATTCTTCATAAATAAAATTAATTTGTGTTGAACTAATTGAGAAACTATGAATTATTTTAAAGAGTTGACCTGGACTTAAGGTAACTTTTGCATACTAAAACCCTCTATGAAACAATTAAAAAAGATCAGAAAATTGTGGATAACCAAATATATATATATTTTTGGTTACCTGTACTTATAACTTTAAACTTCTCCTGATTATAAAAGTAAATTACATTACTTCTAAAATTTTTAACTATGGAGAAAGCAAGAATAAACAATCGTGTATAATTTTACCAAGGAGAAAAGGCCACTCCTAAATATTTAAAGTCAAACTGTTTTATTTTAATGCAAGGATGATCATGTACTTTATATTATTTGGAAATGCTATATTGTTTCATTAAATTTTTTTTCAACATTCAAAAAGGCTAGGTCATTATATTTATTGAATTTATTGAATCAGTTCTTTTGTTGTAAGATATTTAAATTAGTTTCTAATTATTCATGATCATGAATAATATTGAAATAGTTATATTTAATAAAAACAATACTCATTGAGCAGTTATTAAAGTCTATACCCTATTGTTTATTCTAATAATTTTGTCCTCCCAATAGTCCCATGAAGTATGTAATATAATTGTCTCCATTTTAAAAAGGGAGACAGAGATTTTCTATAACTTGACCATGGCAACACAGCTAGTAAGTGTGGATTTAACCCTTGGCTGTCGGACTCCAGAGTCCAGATCTCAAATTACTAAACTCTATAGACTATAATGCAGGAAGGATTTTTCCTGAGGATAAAGATCTATAAATGCAAATGATGGTACAAAAAATACGCACAAAGAGTTTTATACATTTTGACAAACTACCTTGCAGAAGGACATAGTCCCAACAAGAAGTCTTAAGCAAAAAACATTCTTAATGTAGGTTTTTTTTTTTCTTTTCCTACAAAATATTTCCCTTATTGAAGTAGGCATAAAAATAGTTGGATGGTCTTGGTAACCTGGATAGTGTTGCTAACGATGATGATGATGTCATTATAATATGCAGCAGCTATAGTTAATATATTGCCTTTTATGTACAGGTGTTCTGTAATGACCTTTACCTGGGTTAGCTTAATTAATCCCTTGTAACAATTCTGGAAGGCAGGAATTGGTATCTTTGTTTCATAGCTAAAATTTATGGAAGTTATGTGACTGTGTAGGTCATATAGTTAGAAGGCAAAGGAGTAGACATCGGAATGTCTGTGAACTCCAGATCTATTAAAAAAAGACACTTCTGAACTCAAGGGGATTTGGCTTATTGCTGTATTATTGTTGACTATAGCAGTCATCACAGTACCATGTATAATAGTTACACACCCACAGGGAACAGATGTTTTTATCAGCTGTATTTTCCTTATGGTGTCCCTGATGAGGACCCTATTCACTCCTCCTCTGTAGATATAGCCATACTTCTACCCCAAGTCTCAAAATGTATTTGTTGAAAGGGAGGATTAAATATCTTGAATTCAACCACAGCACTTACGAAAGGGAAAAGGGGCTACTGTGAATATTATGCTTTGTTGACAGGCATAACCTGGGTTGTCCTGAGCAAATTTGAACATATGTTCACCTGTCTCAAAGTTGCCCTGTCCAGAGCTCCCCTGTGTCCCCAAAAACCTGTCTGTCCACAGCTTTTACTGTGTTCTCAGACCTCTCCAAAGTCTGCAACCCACAGACAAAATGTTCCCTGTCCATAAGAACAAATGACTGCAGAAAAATCAAAAGCTGTTCTTGGGAAACTTAAACAAGGTAGCTCTTGGATAAAGAGAACTTTACCTCTAAAAAGAGAGAGTTCTAGTAAAGGTTCCCCTGAATTACTTACCTCACTGAGCCAGTTTTGCAAAGGATAAACAAAAAGACATTTATGAATTGAGGTTACAGTTGTGGCACCATCCTGAAGCTGGAGGGGCCTTCCTCCCCATGCTAAAATGTAGTTCTAGCATCAAAACGGCTGACGCTGCACATACAACAAAGTATTAAAAAGTTTATTACATAATGAGGCTTTCTGAGGAGGGCAGGACAGGTTTCCCAAATAGGGAAGAGAGTAAGGAATGGAGACTGGCCTGGGGGTTTTATGGTAGTTAGGCAGTGGGGATGAAGTGAGTGTTTGAACTTCCTGATAGTGCTAAGGGGAAAAAGGAAGGAGTGGGGTTTGAAACTTGTCAATAGTCAAACATGGAAAATGGAGTCAGACTCATGATTGCAGTTACCAAAACCCCTGGGAGTGAGTTACTCTTCTGTGCTCTTGGAGCTGTTTGGTATGGCCTCACTGGCAGCCAGTTGCTTGTCTTTTTAGGGCCCCTTTCCCACAGATGAGAGTGGTAGTGGAGCTCTTAGAGCTGCAGCGTAGAAGCCCAGTGACTTCCCCCATTTCTTCTTCTACCTTTTATGAAAGAATGCTCCTTATCCTCAATCTACACTAGTAGTGTTCTATTATAATTGCATCCTATTTTCCAGATCACTAACATTTATCAGACATTTACTTGCAAAATAGCTTTTAGTTCAAAATATGAAAACAGGATACCTGTATAACAATAATATTTGGCATTTATCAAATGTGTCTGGTATGCCAGGCACGGTTTGGGGCACTCCACGAGTATTCTCACATTTCATCTTCACAGAATCTCTGTGAAGTTTATACTGTAAGCAGTCCCATTTTACAGATGAGGCAAGTGAAATACTTAAAGGTTATGTAGATTCTTTAAGGTTACCGGATAGTAGTGGGATTTGAACATTGGCCATCTGACTTGAGATTCTGTACTCTTAACCAGTGGGGAAGATGAGGATGGAAGTTGTTCCTTTATATTTCAGTGCAACATACTATTTGGATAAGCATTATGCAAAGGAAAGAATCCTCAGTTTAGAAATGGATTAACATAACATAATAAAAAAAAAGAAATGGAGCTTTGTTTTTTTCACTTACCATGTGTTTTTGGACATTTTGTAATCATTCTGAAGTTTAGTGTCTTCACTTATCAAGATAGACTCATAATGCTTCTTGGTGATTTTGTAAGAATCTTTATCATATTCTCTACTTCAGCCTTCAGGAGCTGGGAACAGAGCTAGGTGCTCATTAATGGAATCATGAATGAGGAGGTACTTGGTGCCCAGATCTACATGTGCTAATTATTTCCTATCCATCCCTTTTCAAATTTATCTTTTAAGGTTCAGAAATCTCGATATATCATCTTTTCCTCCTAAACTATTTCAAGAAGATCTTTTGATTGCTTTGGTATCAAAATCTGGCAATCTCTCCTATAGAGAAAATAGTCTTGATTGCCCAGGGTCTGGTTCTTTGTCAATGTTAGTCAATGACTTCTTTTGAATTATTTTCTCTCTGTAGTAACTCAATAAACTCACTGGACTCAATCTGTTTTCTGCTTTAAAAGATTTGAAAAGGTCTATCATTGAACCAGTATGATCTTGCTTAATCTTCTCATTTCTAAGATAGAAAAGTTGAATCAAGACTAATCTTCATAATTCATACTCTTAAAACTCTTAAAACTTGCAATCCTTTGGGGGTATCTGTTCATCTTCTGCAGCTTTAGCGATATCCCTGCAATTTGTATGCTCAGGCTTAGCATGAAGTGATTGGGGTCTTAGGAGTATTAGGAAGGGGGTGTGAGCTATAGGTGTGCTTTTTTTGAACATTTATCTTGAGTGTGAAATCTAAAAAAAAAAATGGAATTTGAACAGTAAAGATTCACAGAGCTTTTTAAAAGACACATTTAGTCTTGATAAGAGCACATCAAGCAAACAAGAGAAAGATGAATTTGCTTTAAGAGAAAAAGCTTTATTATTAAGCAAGTTGTCAGCTTTTATGTGTCTTTAATCCCAGGAAATAATGACTATGAGACTTGATCTCCCTAGCAACTTTGTGAAGTGAACTCTGTTGAAGGTTATGGACTTAAAGGGATGATAGATCCAGAAAAAAACATAGGATTTAGGTTGTATGATGTACTCTTACAGCTATCTTCCACTGTGATAACATTATCTAAAAGTTTGTATCAAGTTGTTCTAGATGTTGTAAAAGGCAAATTTCCAGATCCAATGTCTATTCTTGGATACTTCCCAGGCTAAGAGAAGTAATGCTGATGCAGAATGAGGAAAAGGCAGACCGGTAGTGAGACAGAAAGATGGCTGTTGGGTGGATTATAGACTCCAAGAGGTGGGAAGTTCTGTGTGTGTGTGTAATGGAATTAACGATGAACACTATAGGACAGTCATTATGCTAAACATGTCACTTTATTTTTCATAATCTAGGAATTAGTTCCAATTATCCCCATTTTATGAATAAATATGTTTAGAGGGCTTAAATACCTGGCCTAAATACATGCAGACATTTTTGCTAGAGCATAGATTTAAATGTTTATCTGACTCCAGAAACGATGCTCTTAGCCACTCTTCTTAATTTCTCTTTAAAGGAAAGTGTTTATCAGAGTAGGATCCATGGTTCTCTGCAGGGAGAGGAGGAAGTAGGGGGCCTCCAGGATTCTCTAATAGTTTAGAATAGGATTCTACAAATCAATTCTTCACTTTGACTTCTTGTAGCCTCAAAATAGTGATATTTCATAGGCATAACTTTTGTGTACTACTAAGGATCATAATCTACAAAGTTTTATAATTTGGTATTTATAAAATAAGCATGTTTCTATAGATTTCTGGAGATTTCTGTAAGAAGAAGGGCTTCTCAGATGCATACTTTTGGTAGGATTAAAATTTGAACCAAGGTGCTTGGCTTCTGAGCTTCTCCTGTTAATCACCTTGCTGCACATCTTGAGTACACACTATTATTCCACAGCACCCTTTCCCTGTACCCTTGCTTGACTTCATTAGGTGAGTCTTTGTTCCTTGGAACCAAGGCATTCTTGTTTAGAATGGACATGCTGCCTTAAGGGGTATGATTGAGGATTTCCTAAACCAGATTCCAGGAGGAGAGGCAGAGAAAGGTTTTGAATAAATAACTTCATCTTGTTAGAATTCTCAAATTTCTAAAAGCAAATTAAAAAAAATAATTTGCCGCCTTGACAATTGTATCATTCAGAAAATAGGGAAAACAAGATTAGGAATGGGAAAGAAAAGGGAAAAAAAAAAGATTAGGAATGGAGAGTCTGTAATGAATTCTGACCCTGAGAGAACTAGTAAGGCAAAAGTGAGGAGAATCTTTGGACCAAATGACCAAGTCATCTTAATCAGCTTCATGATGAGGAAAAATAAATACCAAGCATATAGTTCCAGCATTTATTCTTAATATTAGCAAATGAGATTGCAAAATCACAATCAAAACAAATCAAAACAAGAACAGTGGAGAAAAAGTGGCTATGTGTGTGTATGCATTCACAGTAATTTCATAAATTGATTTTATTCAAGAGAACTGTAGCTATTTAAAAAAAAAAGATTTTGATGGTACTCATGAATAAGCCCACAGGGGAGTGAAAGAGTTGATCATTTAAAAGACTCATTATCATATATTTATAAAACAATGCTGAGATCAGAGTTGTTATGAATGTTACAAGGTTCCTTTATAGTTCAGAAGCTGGTAGGCTAAATAGATTCTTACCAGTTAACTTGGGAATCTAACTTCTCTTTTATAAAGTTAAACTCAGGATGCATCTCCTTTTAACAAAAAAAAAAAAAAAAGACAAATTGAAAAAATAAACTTCAGTTGTAAAACAGTCTTAAATTGGAGTTTGCATTTGGGTAAGTATAAACCTATAACTTCTGAGCACATATAAGAATACATGATTACATGTATTCAATATATAAGAAATTCCATAAATCTTGAGCATAACTTATGTGTCTGACAAATGCTAGACTGAGTTGATATAAAGATAATTAAACCATGATTCCCGTAGATGTTCCTTTGGGCTTGCCCTTATTATATGAAAATAGAGATATTTCTAAGTAAAGTTGTAAAATATATTAAAAAAAAGTACTTGGCTGGAGTGTGCAGGCAAAAACCAGCTTAATTCATTTATTCATTCCATAATTGTGTATTGAATGCCCACTAAATGCCAGGCACTGTTTCAGGCACTAGGGTTGTTGTGGGAAATGATAGGATGAGGTCCTTAATCTTACGGGATTTACAAAGTTTGAGAAAACAGAAAATAAATCCATAAATGCAAATGTATCAGAAAATTGTAAGAGCTGTAAAATAATATGAACTGTAAAAAAATAAAGCTGTAAAATAATATGTAAAATAATATGAACTGCTGAGAGCCTGTCTTGGGCAGCTACTGTGGATCTCATGCTAATAGAAGACGTTTAGAGGAAGTACTGGTAGAGCTAAGTGAGCCAAGTGAAGATTTGGAAGCAGAGTTTCAGACCAAGAGGATGGTCAGTTAAGTGGCCTAATTTGAAAATGAGTTGCATGTCTCAGGACTGCTGAGGCTGAGGTAGAGTGAGCAAAAGGGAAGGAGGGAGTCAGTGAGGTTGGAGACATGTGCAGAAACATTCTTCTTAATAGAAATTATATCTCCAAGGCCAGGAAAGGGAATTTGAATTTAATTCTAAGTGCTTGTGCAAAACCACTGGAGTAATTGAATCCGGGAAAGGCCATGTTCTAATTTATGCTCTGAGAAGATCTGTCTGGCTGCTATATGGAGAATGGATCAGGGGGGCGGGTGGTACAGAGTGGAAGCAATTATTATAGGCATTCAGTCAGAGAGCAGTAAAAAGAAATTCGTGTTCTAAACAAGATAGATATGGGTTTCACTCTCTTTATTCTAAGTAACCAGGGAGGGCTCTGTCTAGGAGATAGAAATTCAGATCTTTGTTTGTTAATAAAGTTTTATGTGCCACTGGTATATTGACAGTACTGGGCAACACATTGTAGAAACACCAGGGAAAAAAGTGACATGTGTTTGCCCTCAAGGAATGTACAGGACAGTAGGAGACAAATATTGTTTGACAAGTCATTCTATTACAGAGAAATGTGAAGTAGAAGAGAATTTCCCTTCAGATGGACAACCAAGGGAATAGCTTTGCTGTGGCTTACGTGATAGACGAAAGGGAGTTTGTGGGCAAGACCATACCTGCCTCAGAGTGGAGCATAGGTCCTTAGAGAGCTTGGATGACAAGATCCCGTGGCTGGAGGAAATGGGGGAGGGAGTCAGGAGGCACAGCCTCTTGCTGCAGGATTTTCTCATGGAGTTGAGATCCGACATAGATTAATACATGAACAGCATGATCAGGCATTGCCATTTTAGAAAGTACATTTTGCACCAAGGGCTGAATAGAGAAGTGATTATCTGTAGTGAGGGTTTGTCAAGGGGAAGTTTACCAAATTGGTCAGTCCACTCAGCGGCCATAGCTGATTGTTTATTGGCTAATGTCGCATGTTTTCACATTCTTGAAAATAGCTTACTAAAATGTATTAAAATGTATTTGGCAGCTTTAGCATCTGTAATATGTACTTGTTAGGGGAAGAAAACATGGATGAATTGTTAGAAACAGTCACAACTTTTAGGTATTGGAAGGTGACTGTTCGAGGTGGCATAGAAATGTATCCTCCTTTTATACATTTTCACAGCACTCACAGGTAACTAATCTTCAGAATGACCCATGAGGAAGGTAGGAAATCACCCTCATTCTAGAGCTGAGAATGAGCTCCAGAAAGTGCTTCTTCCAACAAATTAGTGGTTGTCAGAATAGATTTTAGACTCTTGCTCTGATTCCAAGATATATTACAGTTGCTTATAAAAGCTATTACAAGTTATGGGCAATATATCACATGGATCCCTGAAATGTGGTAGATTACGTTTATACTTTTCACTATTACAGGACATTTGGGCAATCCACAAAACTTTTAAGGGTACTTGATAAGTATTTGTCTCTGCTGTTTTCTACTAGACTATCATTTATAAATTTTTGCAGTTGTCAGTAATCTTTGTTCTGTAGTTCAAATCTGTTCCTTTCTTTCCTTCTACCTCTTTTTATAAAAGACAGGATTGAATTAAGCCCTAGGAAGAGTGCTCACATAAGATTGTATTTAATGTGTTAAAGCCTCTATAGTAGCATTATCAGCACTGTTCTCCCTAAGAAAATAGAAAGCATCTAGGATCTAAACCTTTATATACTTTTTAAGGCAGAAACTGTTGTCTGATATTCTACACTTCAGAAATGACAAATTGCTTTCAGTTAAGCCTACCAGGTAAGAGAAATTTCTAACCATTTTTAACCCTTGACCCCCAAATGTCTTCTAATTTCTAAGCCTAGTAATCTAAACTTGATTTTGCCTGATACCTTTAAGGCTTCCTGTGTTTGTGTTTGCATCAGAACTTCAAAGACCCATACTATTTCAGAAAAGTTTTATTGTCAATATCTTCAGTTTGTTTTTTCTTATAACAGACCATGGTTCTCGATGACAGTTGTAAAAACCTTTGCTCTTTCCTGTGGGTGTGTATTTGGAATGTAGCATGTATCATCACCACTTCAGTATGTCATGGAAGGAGGTACCTGATAGAGCTACCATGGCATTCCAGAAGGTAGAATGAGCAGGACAGGGGCACAGGAGGAATAAAACGGCCGGGAGTGTTCTGTGAAATTCCCTGTGACAACCAGAATGTTCTTGACTCTGGGCTCTTCTACACAGGTTCCGTGACCTACTCATCTTTGGTGCTCCAAAGTCTTCAACAACAATTGGTAAATTGTAGGTATTTTGTAATTAGTTCAATTTATAAAAAAAAAAAAAAAGAATGAATGGGTCTCCCATATTAAAAGATAATAAAAATGCAAATGTTACCTGATCCTGTTGTTGAAGGTCAGAGTTACTACCCCCAGAAATATGACCTATGTAGTAGAGGCATATAATATATTTTCTTAACTAAAATTATTTTAAATCATTCAACAAATATTGATGACACATCATCTGTGTGGGTAGTGTCTGTGACAAACATGATTCTTGTTCTCATTGGTGTTCTCTTTAAATGGGGCAAATAGACCACTCAGAAACATATTTAGGAAGAAAATAAAAGGGTTTCAGAGAATGTAGCCCAAACCAGATGCTCTAAATCAGTGGCCTTAACATTTGAGTCCTAATAGATGATAAGGAGCAAATTAAATGAAGATACAGAAGGAGAGCCTTCCAGGCTGGGAATGTGTTGTTTTGGTTAGATTTCGTAGTTAACAAGAAATATAAAAGAGCTTATTGATATTTTGCCTTCTCCTTCCTTATCTGATTTGTAATTTCTAATATTTTAAAAATCAAAATGCAGAACTAAACTCACTAAATCCCTTTAAAAATGTTCTTTAAGAACAAATAAATAATGCACAGATACTCTCTAGGATTAGAGAGAACTGTGAATGAAAGATTATACTTCCAAGTACAAGTCAAATACCTACCTGGGGAACAGGTAGGCTTCGGAGTAAGCTGGATTTGGTCTAACTTGGAAGATTGCATTTGCTTCTGGGTTATTGATGATACAGAGCTGAAATCTGTGTTTATTTGATTGTATAATAGATTGGCAATGAGGCACAGTTCTGCCTCCTAAACAGTAGTGTGAAAGGCTTGCCCCAAACTGATTTCCCATATGATCAGATTCAGTTTATATTTCCCAATATGCTCCTTATTGAAGTTTTTCTCCTCTCTTTACAGTGTGGCTCCTCCTGAGACATTAAAATTCCCTCCTTCCTTCCTTTCTGGCCCTATTGCTATGCAGCGATCTTCCCCTGGCTTCACTCCCTTGGTTTTCACAGCCCTTGTGTCTCCAGAGAGCAGTTCTCCTGTGGGCTTTAACAGCCCAAGATGCTGTTAGGGAAGGAATAGGCTTCCGCATCCCACAGAAACCCAGGGGAACATGTGCTCACCCTAGGCATCTATGTGGGAGGATAGAGCCATGGTGCTGCTCGGTTTTGCTTTCATAATAAAGTGGCTTAAAACAATCACAACCATATAGAACACCAGTCTCAGGAGGCTCAACTTGACTTTATAAATGTGGAAATGCAAAAGTGAAAAAATAAAGTGCTGCTGGGATCTCTTGAAAACCATACAGTCTCAGTGCTGAAATATATAGCAGGGGTAATAGGAACATACTAACATCACTTAACTATTGTCCCCTTACTTATTGCTGTTTTCTTCATAAACTATTTTCTTCTTCTTTTTTTTTTAACAGTGTAGTTTTAAGAAGACAGTATGTGGGGCAGTATATTTTTTCTGTTATCAACTGGAGCGGGAAAGGAAATTCAGGCCCTAGTACCAGACCAGGAGAAGTCTGCTAGACCCACTGAAGTGTGGACTTCTTGAGTGTGTTGTTCTTGAAGTAACAAGGCTTTTTCCTTCCTGCCCAAATGCACTTCTGTGTCTTTCCCCCTCCTCTTCTCCTCCTGCGTTAAGCACTGGGAAAGGCGAAACTTTAGTGCCAGTTTATAAAGGCATCCCTCCAGAGCCAATTTTTATGCCCATCCTCTGGAGAGGATCACAGCAGGACTTGCAAGTCGTACACACAGCAGCTGGGACGGGGTGCTTGAAATAATAGCCAGCGGGTTCAATCCGGAACAATGGGTGTTTCTGGTATTGAAAGTACTACGGACCAGTGCCCAAATGCTAGGATTAGACTACTTTAAGGTATAGAGCATCCAAGTCACTCTCTGAGACTGACATTTTCTTTGTTCCAGAAATAACGAAGGCTCTATGGCAGAGGGTTCAATCTTGGATAACTCATGACAGTGCTGTCGCGGGAGTGCCATTCCTTTGCAATGAGTCCGTTTCTATAGACTGCATTATTTCCTATGTATAGAGGATGCTTTCTTGCTTATTTGCGTGCGTTGTGATTTGTGTTTGAAAAGTGGCTACTTTAGGTGATATATTACCAACTATGGATTTTGATCTCTTCCCAGGGTGGTAGTTGCTGCTGCTGCTGGCTTTTGTTTGATTATTTATTTAATGAATTGATTGGACAAATTCTGTAGAGGAGGTCTCCTGTGGAGTATACAGCCACTGATGTTTCTATTCTTTATATTCAGGCCTGGCTTCTTGGATGTTGCTTCCTCCCTGGGTTATCATAGCTTAAAGGTCAGCCAATGATTGATTAGAGGTTGTGCTTAGACATTTTGAGCCGGTGGGCTTCCAATTGTTGCGCTCAGAGGATCTGTGTTTGCTCTGGGGCATGTATTC
Source organism: Callorhinus ursinus (assembly GCF_003265705.2). Classification (NCBI taxonomy): domain Eukaryota; kingdom Metazoa; phylum Chordata; class Mammalia; order Carnivora; family Otariidae; genus Callorhinus; species Callorhinus ursinus. Next base: position 9,382,744 of record NW_027397104.1, read on the forward strand.
AAAGTTCAGGCTGTTTACAGGTCCTCCCCAGCTTTTACTTTCTGCTTGTGTGGGGCCTCAGATTGAGCTAGGGATGAACTAGGGCTCTTTCCGGTCTCTCCTGAACTTATTTGCAACTTTTTCAACCCCCTTCTCCCAAAGTATCTGAGAGCTTATCAAAGCGCATTACGGCTATCTCATTCCCTAGATCTGTTAATTTTTTGGCTGAGTATTAACATTTCGGGCAGTTGATAATATTGGCCTTTCTTTCTTGTTTGTCTTGACTCTGAGATTACTATTATTTTCAGCAAAGCTCCTAGGCATGAGGCTTTTATGTAGAGCTCCAAATCTGATCATCCCAATACATAGCTGGAGAAGAACTTCTGACAGAGTATGGATCCTCTAAAAAGTCTTCTCATTCATAAAATAAGAATACTGACAAAAATTTGTCAATGTCAGCTATTTCAGAACTCTGAAAATTAACGTAAGACTTAAAGCAGTCTGAGGAACATTTATTCAAGAGAAGTGTTTGGGATGCCAGTTTCCCAGTGATTTTGAAAATATAGGAGATCCTTAGGAAAAAACTAGTTAATTTTGCCATTATATTGTACATCTCAAATCTAAGCCAAGAATAGAACAAGTTCTAGGACAGTTTATTAATGTTAAAAGTCAATAGAAGTTACATTATTCTCTATTTTAACCAGATTGTTCACTGTAAATCTATGGTATCTAAAATTATTTTGGTCATAGGCAACTTTGAAAATCAAGAACCATTCCTCTGGAAAATGTAAAATGTACACCATTTTGTATATAATTTCCTGAACTTCATGGAGTTGTAAAGTCTATCAGTGACCCCCCCCCCCCGCCAGGGCTTAAGAAACTGTTTTAGATGGTAAAGTTCATAATGTGTATACTGCTTCCTATCCTCTTAAAGTCCTGGCACGAAGCAGAACAGATGCTTAATAACTATTTATGTACTTAAGTATTTTCTTTAATTTTTTTCAATGTAGGCATTTGAATATTTGTAGTTGAATATTTACTCAACTACGTAGGATAAAATGATCTTAATTCTAGTTAATTTTCTGATATTTATTTGTTATGTGACCATGAGAGAATCTCCTAACCCTATTTCCTTAGTTGGTCCCCATTTCTGTCTACCTCCCATAGTCATAGATCAGAAGAAATGATTATTTGAAGGAATTTTGAAAACTATACATTTAGTTTACATTATAATCATTTATTAATTGGATTTCCTGTAAACTGTGAAAATGGGTTGAAGACTTTCTTTGCCTTTAACCTGAAATAATCCTACCCTTGGCTACACAAGTTAAGAAAATTTTGGGATTTTTGAGCAGTCTATTTGCCTCTGAATTCTTTCAACCAACTCCTCAATTTTAAGTAGTAAGGTAAGGTGGAAAAGAGTTGGTATAACTAATTTACATGGTTTGGAAAAGTTTCTACAACTAGCTGGCCAGCAAGTATTTGAGTGCCTGTGATAATTTCAAGGAGTTGTTAGAGAAGAGGAATATGTAATGGGGAAAGCTGGACATACTACCAAGAGGAGGAGAAGAAAGAAGATGTGGAAGGAGGTCAGGGATGGATACACGCTTACAGAAATCATGAGGAGAGTGACTGCTCACCCAGATGGGAGATCTGGGTGAATTTTGGAGATCCAAAATTCCTTTTGGAGATCTACATTTTACTTTGTCTTTGTGGAAGGACAAATTAGAGTGTTGAGCAAGATGAATACAGTTTTTTGAGCCGGCAGATACTAGTTTGAATATAGGTTCAACAACTCACTAGCTACACGAATTTGGGTAGGGTATTTGACCTCTGTACTGCAATTTCCTCATATACAAAATTCCCATTGTGCCAGATTTCTGTGAGAAAGAATAAAGCACTGGAGTGGCTCTGGACCCACAGTTAGTGTTCCATAAATATAGGCTATTTTGTACTAAAGTTTGGTTAAGGAGGGAATTAGTAGATAAAGAGAAGTTTAATTATGGAAGAAGAGCAAGCAAGGTCTTGGGTGAATATGTGTTGTATATGTAATTGAAAGTGTACTTATCAATAAGAGTAATTTCTGGTAACAGTTGGATATACCAGAAGTTAATATGTTGAACAATCATGAGCATTCTTTTTCCATCCACTTTGAAAGTATGTGTTCATTGCATCACTGGAATGACTTTGAAGCTTGAGAGAAATTTGTGGGTCACTTAGTTCATGGGACTCAGTTAGCCATAGTCAGTTGTCCAAGAATAAATTTAAGCCATGGCATATTACCATCTCTTTGATATCTCAGAGGATTTTAGTGTGGTCTTTAAACAAGAGATGGCACTGGGCTAAAACTGGTATCTTGGTGAAAATTTTCATATGGGGAGAAAGACCTATATTATCGATGAATTGGGTAGTTGTACTTAGGTAATCATGTAGTTGCCCTTTAAATATTGCAGAACAGGATTTATTTGGATCACAAAGTCTCCAAGAACAGGGAGAATGTTCAGGAAACTGACTACTGGAGAAGTTAAGGTCATATGTTATAGGGATTGTAAGCTGATTTTTAATTAGATGTTAGAAAAGATGTATATCCTTCTCCCCTAGGCCTTACTCACTTTATGTATGCTCAGAAAAGCAACTTTAAGTCTGACAAGCTCAGGGATATTCCTGCAGCTTTGCTTCTCTGCTGGATGCAGACTAGCCTGGATCCCTGTCAAATCCCTTCTCATTCTCCTGTTGGGTTCTAACATTGATGCTCTTGCCCATGTTGTGGTTTTATGTTCCTTAAATGAGAATCTTCTCGTTTGTCCACTTGTGTGTTCTTTCTGCTTTTTTGGACTTTGAGTGGCTTAAGATCCAGCTCTTTATTTTCCTGTTTTGTTTCTTTGGCTTTTGGCACAAATTTCCAGCAAAAAAGAGAACATGTGCAGCACAATGTTATCGCCCAAAACAACCCCATCCTTGGATGTGGACCTCTCAGATCAGGCTTGGATTTCTTCTTCCCACTGCTGTTTTGTTCTCTTTTGCAACAACAACAACAACAACAACCCCAAAGAAAGAAAAATCCTTGTTGAAGGTTCTCCAGAAACCCTGGTAGATCTAGACATTTAAATTCTAAGATCATCAGATATTGGGCAATTTCCATTATGTGGCATCTAATGAATTTGTGTTAAAATAGGTCTTTGCCTAATGACACATTCTAACTGTAATTTTACATTAAATAAAGGTTTGATAAAGCCCTCTACCAAAAATGAATTATTCTTTGTTTTAACAAGTGTTTTCAACATCGAGATATACCACCCACAACAGCCCAGCTCGAATGTGAAAGTTCAGTGTTTAAAAAACCAACAAGCCCACTGCTTGTTACTGGTTCACAATCAGCTCAATGATTTCTTAGTAAGCTTCGCTTCATTCATCCACCTTCCAAAGGTTGAAGCACCAAACGTAAAAATCTACTCAAGAATGATGTGGCATGGTCTGAAACTCGAAAGATGTGTTTTTTTCTCTCAGTAAACAGTCTTTTTGTCTGTAACAATGGGAATACAGCAGCATCTCAAACTGATGAATTTGAAGTAAATACAAAAGGCCACTTAGCAGCCATGCATCCACAAGATAAGGAATTAATGATTCTAGGAAAAAATGGCATTGTTCCCATTAAAATTTGGAGACGTGTTGTTCATTGCTCTGCGTGCCACAGACGTCTAATGCCTTGCTTTCTCATTGAAAGGAAAATTGAATTGCGTTTATTAATGAAGTGGCTAACAGCAAACCAGAGCTTCCAAAACACCATGCAGAAATTGCTGTTAGAAGGTAAGCAATTTGAAATTCAGGCTCATCTCACAGCTAAACGTTTGCTTTATTACATGTAGAACTTTGTAAACATGCCATTCTTCCACTGGACTTGTAGTTTGCAGATTTAGTTTATTTTCTGCACCTTCAGAAATATCCTCTTTCCCTTCCACCCAAATTCCATTAGATATTACTTGGGATAGCTTTCTCGATGTTGAAAATACTTCCCTCCTTCTTGTAATCCTGAAGCCCACCACTTGACTCAAATCTCCTTCTTTTGTAGATACTTTGCTTATTTGGAGAGCTTATTTGCATAAGCTCCTTCCATCTCTGACCCTGCCAGCCCTGTGTGTCTTCTGGAGTCAACAGAAAAGAACATTTTTAAAAATGAGACATACTTCAGAGTCCTTGTTCCATCCCCTACTTTACAGACTTAAATCATTTGAGCAGCATCTCAAGTGATGCTTTCTTAGTTATTTCGTCATGACATGACATAGCTGTAAGATTTCTTCCCCTCCTCAGCCACCTGTAATCTCCTCCTTCAGCACTTGGCAGGAAATAATGGAACAACCTGAAGAAGGGCCACACTTTGGTTTTCTTGCTTTCTAACTAACACAATGTATCCTTTGAAAAAGAGTGGTTTGAAGAATCAGCTGTAAAGTCAAAACCAAACTATTTCTCTAGTAATGGTTTTTATGCCTATGTCACATTTTCATTTTCTCTTATCTTTTTAAGTATTGATTTTTATATTCAATATTCATATTTTTAAGTGAAATAATTTATATTTTAACATAGTTGATATGTAACATTAGTTTCAGGTGAACAACATAGTGATTTGACAATTACATACCTTATAAAATGCTCATCATAAGTATAAATATTGTTTATATTTTAATTGGAGGGGGGTCAACTCTGCCTCAGGCCATAGTGGTTCTTCATTCCAGGGTATGTTTATTATCAATGAGGCTGAGGCTAAAATTATTAACTTTTTCTAGTTTTCAGACTTGCTAAGTATGCAACTGATACTATGTCAGTAAAATAAGGTAAATAATATTACCTACTTATATGAATGATGTAAAAATAAAGTGAGATGATGCATATAAAATACTACTGTGTCTGGAACACAGAAAGCCTTCAATGAATATTAATTATACTAATATTGATAATATAATAAAGTCTTTTGCAGTTTGAAGAGGATTGTGGTAGTTAAGTTTGTCACTAAGCAAACCTGGGTGTGACCAGGAAGTAAGAATCAATTTGTAGAGAATATTTTTTTTTTAAGATTTTATTTATTCATGAGAGACAGAGGAGGAGAGAGAGAGAAGCAGGCTCCCAAGGAGCAGGGAGCCCAATGCGGGACTTGATCCCAGGACCCCGGGATCATGACCTGAGCCGAAGGCAGACGCTTAACCATCTGAGCCACCCAGGCGCCCCTAGAGAATATTTTTAATACTGCTATTTTTTCTTTAAAATTTTAGATGCCATTTCTAATTTATGTGATAAAACCATGACTCTCTTGATGAAGGATTTACAAGGAGGATTGTAATAAAATAAAAATATTTTATATACAATAGGAAATGAAGACCAAGAAACAGAAAAAGGCAGTATACCCAGGTTGGGGTACTTTGTTTCTCTGTTGAGTCCAGATTGGTTCAGAACTTGATGCAGCTAAGATGAATGGACCATTTAGTTCAGGTCTCCTATCCATGAAGGGCCCTGAATTGAGGCTTTTAACATTACTAATAGGGTGTTTCTTGGGCTTTACATGTACCTTATGAGGCTAGCCTCTCCATTCTAAAACCTCAGCTCTGTGTCTTTTTGCTAAACCCCACTTTCTTTGATGTTCTAATTTTAGGATTTATAAAAATTATTTTGGGATAGCATAATTAAATTTTATTGTATTTGGGTATGTGTGCCAGAGATAAATCATTAATTTAGAAATGTAAGCATTTAGATATAACACCGTTTTTGTAACTCTGCTTTATATTTTGTCTTTTTTTTTTTTTTAATATGCATGGTGCCTCCAAAAGTGGAAACGGACCAGTCTTCCACTGACCTTTGGGATTGCCTAGTAAGGGCTCCAAGTTATATTGTGCTTAACAAGAGGGGAGAGAGAGAGAAACTAGGGAAAATTGGGGACAGCCATGGAGGCCCGTTAACCATTGCTGCAGAAATTAGGGTGGTTAATTCTACTCTGGATGAAGATGGAGTTACAAAATCTCCTACAGAATGTAGCAGTGAATATTGAATCCCTCACCCAAAATTATTGAAGGCCCTTTCCCTGGAGTTTAGTCATTAAATATTTAACCTTCTGTCTCAGTGTGCCCAGTTGAGATATACTGCTAAGGCACAAATATGTGAGAGAAAAGTGTAAAAATATCAAAGTGATAGATCTGAGGTTGAGATGTATGAATAACTTGAGTTATTTCTATTTGCAACATAGACAAACAGCACATTACCTGCCTTGAATATGACCGGATAGGATGCATAAATAGCAGCAAAATTTATGTTAATTTTAGAATATGTAAATTCTCTTTATGAATACATTGCACTGAATGTGAAATGTGTGCTCAACCACTGCAGACCTTTAATAAAATAAGAGCAACAGAAAACCCATCTTTTATATGATGGACGTAAAAATACAAATTAAAAATCAAACAGTAGTAGAAACAGAAAATTGTTAGATGTTGGAAATGAATATATTTATTCAAATATATTTGTCCTTTAGCACTGGCAAATTTTGTATATGCATCAAAGAACAGAAGATATTTTTATTATTTTGCTTTGGGTTAATATAGTCATATGCAGGGCTTGAACAAATAAATTTATTCCTGGAAATTACATTCAAATTTGAATCCAGTTTATTGATATAAAGTTACAAAAAGGATATTACTTAATACTTGGATTTTTTGTATTGCATTGTTGTCCTAAAGTAATGTGAGTTCATTTTTAATAATCCAGAAGAAAAACTCTAAAAAGACTTACTAGGGACTCATTGTAAGCACTTTGCTAGTTTAAAATGGAAACCCATTAAATTATGATTAGGTGGTATATTTTTTATTTAAACAGAGAAGATATAGCCCAGTCAAATGTCTTATAAGATGTGGAGGCAGAAACCAATTTCTTAAAACAAATGCTCAATAAATATTCTTTAAATGCATGCATGAAGGGAAGGGTTAGGAAAAAGAAGAGGAATAGAGTAGTAGTCAGCATATGTATTCGTGAAGAACTTGATATAAAAGTATTATTTGAGTAAGCAAAAAAAAGAAGTGGTTATCCATGTAATAAGGAACCTGTGGATTCTGCTTGACTACCACAAAAATAGCAAAAAGGCAAAACACTGCAGTGATGCTTGATTTCAACTTTCTCAATGATTGCTAGAATTTTATTTTCTTTAAAATCAGTACAGTGGATAAAGTTTTGATTTGTTTCTAGAACAGTTTCGTCCTCCAAAAGTAAAGAAAGCAATGAAATCTTCTAAGGCACATGGACTGGATTTGAATCCCAACTCCATTGTTTAGAATTGTGGGAATTCTGATTTCAGATCCCTCTCCATCTTTAAAAGGAAAAAAAAAAGCACTCTGGATGGATTTTATGTCAATAAAACAAAACAGTTCTCCTCCACACCCCCCCCAGCCCCCTAGCACATCTTGACGTGTAATACTGAAATAAATGTCAACCCTTATTCCTCCTAAATCAGAACAAGAAAACTAGCAAGTGATTATGAATCATAGAAAGCTTCAGAGAAAATATCATTTGAGATTCTGTTACGGATGTGTTTACACATGTACAATAGATTTTAGGGGAGTTAATAATATGCAAAAGTCAGCATAGTTTCATGGCAAGTGTCACTACAGTAATTGCTTCCTTTGTTTGTCATCTTTGCTCTCTTTTGCTTTGACAGATGGACCCACTCACTGCACACCTGTTTGCTTAGCTTAGAGAAAATTCTAGCTCTGTGTCTCTGCAGCATTGGATTCCTTGGTGGCATTGCAGTTTTCTACTTCATTCTCTAAGTGGCTACACTTTACTTTTATGAATCCCAATGACTGAGTTTTCCAAAATTTATTTTCAGACTTCGAGTTGCTGAACATCAGTCCACTTGATCTCTACCAGTTTTCAGATGTTGAGACTGTCTTTTCCTCACCCCTTATGTTGGTTTCTGGTGCTGGACCAGGTGACTTGATTCCTTTGTTGCAGATCCACTTTTTTTTTTTTTTTTTTTTAATTTTGTCCCCAGAATGAAGGAGCCTTGAGCCCTCTGCCAAACCTTCTCGGCATGGTTTGGGTTGGCCTGGACTCTGTCTCAGGCTTTGTTATACAGTGTTAACATTGTTGCCTGAATCCAGTTATTTCAGAAAGCTGGGGCACCTAGGCCCTCAGACTTAGAACCAACAGCCTGAGTAGAAAGGAGCTACTGTATCAGATTTTTAGAAAGAGATCTATAGTGAATTTTAGATTGTGTACATCTTTACTTTCTTCAGCGACTTTGCTGGAGATAAGACCTTTTCTTTGGTGACTTCCCCATATTATTATAAGGAATGTTTATTTCCTTCTTATTACTTCCAGTACTTTGTTTCCTATCAGGAAAGTGCTTCCTTCCCACTTTCCTTTCATCCAAGAATTTGAAAATGAAAAACAATTTTTTTGTGTTACTTTGTTCTTTTGAAATCAAAATAAATATTTTATTTTAAAATTAAATCCTGACAGGTCATGGATTACAGAAGACATCTGTAATATACACAATGTCATCTGGAATATTATACAAGATATAATATTATCTTGTAACACTTAGGACTCTTTTTAATAGTGAAAGGAAACGTAAGCCTAAGGTCAAAGTAATAAAACCATAAAGAGGCGTTACTGTCTCTTTAGATTGGACACATTGAGGGTTGGATTACATATTTTTTTCTAATGTTGTTTAACCAATTATTCCAAAATTGAACAGATTGAGACCAAAAACATTTATTTTCTCAGTTTCTGTGGGCCAGTGATAAGGGAATGATTTTGTTGGATGGTTCTAGCTCAGACTTTCTCGTGAGGGTGCAGGCAAGATATTAGCTAGTGCTGCAGTTAAGATGTGCCTGAGCTGGAGAATCTCTTGCCAAGATTGCTCACTCACATTATGGTTGGTAGCAGGCCTCAGTTCCTTTCTTGCTTTTAGCAAGTGGCCCCAGTTCCATGCCATGTGAACCTTTCTATAGGCCAGCTTGAGGGTCTTCACAGCATGGGTGTTCTCCAAGATTATGTAGCGAGAGAAACCTGAGACACTAGGTTCAGTCAAGGGGAGGAGAATTAAGCTCTATTAAAGGAAGATGTATCAGAAATTTTGTGCATGTATATTAAATCCTCTACAGTTTGTCTTCAGGGTTGCTTTTGATTAAGCATATCAATGATGTTATTTTAGACTATTTCTATCTTTGGGTTCTGGCCTTTTGTAGGATGAGCAACCTCCTAAGGCTAGTTCCTTATGTAGCATTAAAATTACTACTATATTTATATTCTTAATATCTGCACATTACACTTTCCAAAAGGAATGTACTGGGACTTTTCTTAGTAGAGCAAGGCACCATCTTTTTTTTTTTTTTTTTTTTTTTTAAGATTTTATTTATTTGACAGAGACAGCGAGAGAGGGAACACAAGCAGGGGAAGTGGGAGAGAGAGAGAAGCAAGCTTCCTGCTGAGCAGGGAGCCCGATAGAGGGCTCGATCCCAGGACCATGGGATCATGACCTGAGCCGAAGGCAGATGCTTAACGACTGAGCCACCCAGGCGCTCCAAGACACCATCTTTTGCAAAGGCTAGTAGCATACCTACTTCATTTCTCATTAGCTTCAATTTGTTTACATGTTTGTTTATTAATTAACTATGGGAATGAGGCATCTTGATCATTGTTTTTGGCTTGGGTTATCTTCAGTTAATATGGCTGAGGAGATGGGATTATCCTGATTTGTATTAGAAATTCTGAGGTGGTGGGATACTGGAACTGGAGTGGGGAAGTAGAGTAGGGTAATCCTTGTCTCCCCTTTCCATATTCCCATCCAAACTGCATGGTTGTTCTATGGGGAAAGAATTGAATAGATATTGGTTGGGTAGAAAACTAAAAATCTGCCCCATGCCATAAAAAGACCAGATTCTGGGATGGTAAGGATTTACAGTCCTTTAAAATATATCAATGTAACTAACAAATAGAAAAGAGATAAAATAGGCAATTTATTAAGGTAACTGTAAGCATAGGCATATAGTAGAGATCTAGCCAATGGCAGTTAGACTATTACCAAGGTCAATTAACAAGACCATCCCCTGTGGAGAGATGGACATAGAGAGCCCTATCCAAAAAATCTTTAATATTCCAATGGGAGTAACAACTTCTGTGAGGGATTAGCCTGAGGCCAATAAAACTCCATTCATATAACTCTTGTTCTGAGGCCATACTTACCAAGCACATACCAGATGATTATTTGGCTCAGAGAATGGAGGTTAAGATTTACTAGTCTGTGATGCATTTGTATTTTTCATCATATGCTAACAAATTGGAATTCTGGTTTGCATGTCAGGTTTATGAGCTGAATCAGTTAACATGAGTCTGTAGGATTTTACATTCTCTGTGTATTGTCACAATCTGAGTCTAAAAGGCAAACTCTGGCCTGAGATAAATTTGCTATAGAGTATCATACCCATTGATAATATTTCTGTGATGGTTAAACATGAACCTTTTAAAGAAATCTTAATATCGGTATCTACCATACAACTTCAATTATACTAATAAGGATCCAAACTCTCTAGCTAATATGTATTCCCCAAACACTATACCTAGGACATAGTAAAGAAGAATAAATGAAAGCATTTCCTATGGTTTCAATTTTTAACTATTTACCATTTGTTGAAGGTAATTATCTTTGCTCTATGTCAAGAAATCTTATTTTTTTCTCTTTTCCAAAGTGACTATCTATGATTTCTCATAACTTGTGGGGATTATACCTTTGCTCTTTTCCATTGGTTCCTTGACATTCAATCATGGAAATAAGCAGTTTGACACAGTGGAAAAAATTTATCATATCATACCTAGCTGAAATATTAAGTGGTCTTTACTTTCTAATGAAGAATGCAAATTCTCTCATACTCAATAATGTTAGATATAGAATTCTGTCCTTTTCGGATTAGTGATTAATGCAACAGAATAAGATACTATCTTGGTAAAATAAATGAAATCCACTTTTGGTTGTTATGACATATACCGCATGACTTCAGGAGGAGGACTTGGATTACGAATTTTGTTAAATGAATGACTAACTTGTTCTTAATGTGAACTACTCCATATGTTCAGATTTTAAATCTAACAAAATGCTGTTTATGTACTAAGGAAGTAACATTAACTATTATTGCTACATTACTCTTATAAAATTGTAGTATCTAAAGTTCTGCCTAAATGAAGTCCAAATGAATTTTAAAAGACTACTCATAACTGTGATTGTTCCGGATATAGCAGATATCAGATTTGTGCATTATGTATGTGTGGATGTATATTTTATTATATCTATTTATGGTTGGCTTTCTTTAGCTAAATACCACTAAATCCTGGCTCTTTCCAACCAATAAACATATATTTTAAGATTTCTGGATTAACAGAAGTGCTTTAACTTAAAATTTTTCTTTTGATCACTACATGCTTATGGAGATAACAGAGAGAGTTGCAGATAATACTTATTGAATGAAGTAAAAATCATTTTTTAGGTAAGAAATCATTGTTTTCAGCTAAATACTCTGCCTAAATTCGCCCTTTATCCTCTTCACCCGTGGTCTATATAGAGAATAAAGGGAATAAAGTCAATGTAAAGATCATGTGTACAAAAATGGATTAATCTTCTCCCTCCCACACAATATGGTTAAGTGGATTAGATGAAACATTAAACTCTGTTCTCGATAGAAAGGAAATAACTGGCAAGAATTTGGAAAAGATAAAAATTAAAACATCTAAAATTTTTTCTTAAAAAGCAAGTATATGAGAATTAAATATAGCTCTACAAATGCATGGGTAACACATAGAGGAAGAATCAAGATTCAAAAACTGCTTGTCTTGTGTTGAACATATGTATCAATTTTCTCTTGTGCCCTGCCTCCCACTACCACACACATAAATAGTATTGGAAAGAAAGAACCAAACCTAAATTGAACCTGCTATTATTTATTGCAACCTACTCTGTGCCACACACTGGATTGTTTCATATGTCTTATAGTATTAAATTTTTATGACCATTCATTTGATCTCCACTTTCCTAAATAGCAAACTCCTGTATAGAGAAGGAAGTGAGTTTATGTAAGATGAAAAAGCTAATAATTGTTGGATCTGAGGTCTGGTCTCAGGATGATGTGGTTTCAGTGCTGGAGCTCTTAACTCTGACCCTATATGCATTACATTTAGTTTGAAAATTTTTTTTAATTTAATTTTTTAAGACAATATTTTTAGAGCAGTTTTAGATATACAGCAAAATTGAGAAGGTACGGAGACTTCCCATATACCTAGCCTTCCCCAACTCATGCGTAGCCTTCTCCATTATCAACCTTCCCCACAAGAGTGGTACATTGGCTACAATTGATGAACCTACAATGACACATAATAATCAAAGTCCACAGTTTCCATTACGGTTCACTCTTGGTGTTGTGTATCCTGTGAGTTTGGATAAATGTATAAGGACATGTATCCATCATTATCGTATACAGAGTATTTCTATTGCCCTAAAAATCCTCTGTGCTCTGCCTAGTCATCCCTCTCCCCACCGTCAAATCTGGTGACCACTGATCTTTTTGTTGTCTTCATAGTTTCCCCTTTTCCACAATGTCATGTAGTTGGAATCCTGTAGTATATAGCCTTTTCAGATAGACTTTTTATATTTTTTAAAAAGTATTAAATTTTTAAAACATTTTTGAATATATTTTTAGAACAATTAAACTTGATTCTAAAGTTCAAAGGCCATAAAAAACCTGTTACAGGTGGTTAGCTGCATCTGGCAGACCCATTGAGTACAAGCTGTAGGGACCACAGCTGCTGGACAATAACAAGATAATTCTGCTTCTGCTCTCATTTCTATTACAACAAAAAATTTTCTTTAACCAATGCAATGAAGTTTTGTATTAGAAATGCCTTTGAACTTGTATGTTTGGCTGCAAAAGAGAAGAAACACTTGCTTGGGTCTTACTGTTGTCACTGAATTGGAATACAGGTGTCTTTGTTTTTATTTTTTCAAACACTAAGATTTTTAGGGGTTGGGCTCTGTCTCCCAGCATAACTCCAGTCATCCAGAGGGATGAAGCTGCCATAGAGCTGGAGCAAGGTCTGGTTCAGGGCAGGCTCCAGAGTCTTCTGCAGTCTCCCACACTTGATGGTGGTCAGTGGTGCCCAGTCTCCCATTTCTTGAGCAGGGCACAGGCATCCAGGCGGTGAGTAGGCTATACCGGTCTCCCAGCGCTGCCGCCTTTCCCCCACCCGCTCCTCCTACTTGCTTCAGCGGCTGGGTAAATACTTTCTACACCCACGGGACCTTGCCTTTGGTAGCTCCCACCTTGAAGATGAGGAGCGAGCAGAAAGGGTTTGGGGAACGGTGGAGCATTCCCCAGGCGTGACTTCATAAATGGCCCTGGTTGAGTCTCTGCAGGGTCCCATGTCAAGAGACCAGGTAGGCAGCCAACTCCGTAATGTCCTTTCTTCACTCCGCAAAGAAGCCATTGATGACCCACGTGTTGGTGATGGACTGCAGCAGCGTGCTCTTGGGAAGGCTGAGGTTGTGTGCTTTGCCCCACCCCCGGGTCCACTCGGTGCCCCAGGCTGGGAGCTTCAGCTGGAACTTCTGCTCTTGGAAGTGCCCCTAGATGGGGCTGTAGCACAGGTCATGGGCCACTTGCGCTCCGCAAAGTGGTCCAAGACATAACTTGCCAGATCTTGGTGCTGGGTTTCTGGCCTGGGTCTCCAGCGCCGTCCCCGCTGAGTCCCTGTGTGCAGCCGCTGTAGTGGGGGGAGCCATTCACACGTGATTGTTCCTTGTGCTCTTCTCCAGGCTCCAACTTCAGCTGGTGAGCTTTTTATACTAAATACAGATGGCTTTGGTTTTGCTCTATCCTAGTTATATCACATAGATACGAATTAACTTCTTTGAAAGGTTTTTCACAAGTGAGGGCTTTTTTTTTTTTTTTTTTTTTTTTTTAAATAAAGGGTCATACATTCTGACCAAAATACCAACTAAAAGAGCATATTGTTTAAGGGTCATTGTCATTGGTTTTGTAATCCCTTCTGTAGAATAACGGCAAAGAACCTAGGAATTAATTAGTATTTCTCCCCAGAGCATATGATTGCTGCTCCCAGTAAACAGTGAGGTAAACTCTTGATTTTCTTTCTAGATAACATTAAGTAGAAGGTGTGTTTTTTTTCTCCCTCAAGCATGACTTTTATTTAAAGTTTTTATCAGTTTTAGACTCTAACAAATACTGAATACATCTGATTGTCTACTACGTGACTTCTAATTGTTCGCTTAGGATAATCTATATTTTCAGTTCTACTTAGTCTGAATAAATGCTTTTTGTAATGAGTGCTCATGGTCAGAAATGGATTAAATGAGCTCTGGGAAAATTACCTCTAAATCTTTTGGGATTTTTGTATTGTTTAGATGTCACTGATCTATTTTCTTTTTTTTTTTTTATCCTTAGTCTTAAGTTTTATTTTAAGGGATCATCTTCATTTTCTTTTGTAACCAGCTTAGAAGATAGCCACCCATTTGGTCAGATTTATTTATTCTTCAGCAGTTGAAGCATTTAAGATGACAGTTTTTACTCTAAATCCTTAATGATATTATATATACTATACTTGAGAATGTTTTGCTTTGTCGTGGAGAAAAAAAGCCCAAACATAAACCTTTAGATTATCCATCTACTAGACTGCAGCACAATCTTAATAAGAAAGTTTTACTGATAACTGGAAAATGTATCCGTTATGGCAGGGATATAACAAGAGTGGTTGTAAAGTGGCCAGTCTTGTAAGTCAGGAGCTATGATCCTTGATCCACTGCTCAATCCACTTCAATATCTGATTGATATTATCCTCTAGATCTTCTGGTTTATTGCTGGGCAGTTGATGTACTATTTCTTCCTTGTAGGATGCTAATGCTTCTTCATAAAGAACTTGAAAAATTTCACACTGACTATTGTCTTTTAGTTTCTTTTCATTATAACCCCTTGTTTCAAGTCTTTTGTACAATACACTGTTATCTGCTTGCAGCACAAAACTATATGAAACCAGCGTTCAGGAAAAAAATCACAACCATGGTAATCAACAATAACTCCACCTTCTCTCTTCTGTCTATCACTCAGTCACCCCATCCCTCCCACCCCCCACCACTCCAGTAACCCTCTGTTTGTTTCCTGAGATTGAGAGCTTTCCCCCTAAGGTCAGGAACGCGGCATGGATGTCCACTATCACCATTGCTATTCAACATAGTATTAGAAGTCCTAGCCACAACAATCAGACAACAAAAAGAAATAAAAGGCATCCAGATTGGCAAAGAAGAAGTCAAACTCTCACTCTTTGCAGATGACATGATACTTTATTTGGAAAACCCAAAAGACTCCACCCCAAAACTGCTAGAACTCATACAGGAATTCATTAAAGTGGCAGGATATAAAATCAATGCACAGAAATTGGTGGCATTCCTATACACCAACAAGACAAGAGAGAGAAATTAAGGAGTCAATCCCATTTACAATTGCACCCAAAACCATAAGCTACCTAGGAATAAATCTAACCAAAGAGGCAAAGGATCTGTACTCAGAAAACTATAAAATACTCATGAAAGAAATTGAAGAAGACACAAAGAAATGGAAAAATGTTCCATGCTCATGGATTGGAAGAACAAATATTGTGAAGATGTCAATGCTACCTAGAGCAATCTACACATTCAATGCAATCCCCATCAAAATACCATCCACCTTTTTCAAAGAAATGGAACAAATAATCCTAAAATTTGTATGGAACCAGAAAAGACCTCGAGTAGCCAGAGGAATGTTGAAAAAGCAAAGCAAAGCTGGTGGCATCAAAATTCCAGACCTCCAGTTCTATTACAAAGCTGTCATCATCAAGACAGTGTGGTACTGGCACAAAAACAGACACATAGACCAATGGAACAGAATAGAGAGCCCAGAAATGGACCCTCAACTCTATGGTCAACTAATCTTTGACAAAGCAGGAAAGAATGTCCAATGGAAACAAGACAGTCTCTTCAACAAATGGTGTTGGGAAAATTGGACAGCTGCATGCAGAAGAATGAAACTGGACCATTTCCTTACACCACGCACAAAAATAGACTCCAAATGGTTGAAAGACCTAAACGTGAGACAGGAGTCCATCAAAATCCTAAAGGAGAACACAGGTAGCAACCTCTTCGACCTCAGCTTCAGCAACTTCTTCCTAGAAACATCACTAAAGGCAAGGGAAGCAAGGGCAAAAACGAACTATTGGGACCTCATCAAGATAAAAAGCTTTTGCACAGCAAAAGAAACAGTCCACAAAACCAAAAGACAACCGACAGAATGGGAGAAGATATTTGCAAATGACATATCAGATAAAGGGCTAGTACCCAAAATCTATAAAGAACTTATCAAACTCAACACCCAAAGAACAAATGATCCAATCAAGAAATGGGCAGAAGACATGAACAGACATTTTTCCCAAAGAAGACATCCAAATGGCCAACAGACACATGAAAAAGTGCTCAACATCGCTGGGCATCAGGGAAATCCAAATCAAAACCTCAATGAGATATCACCTCAGACCAGTCAGAATGGCTAAAATTAACAAGTCAGGGAATGACAGATGTTGGCAGGGATGTGGAGAAAGGGGAACCCTCCTACACTGTTGGTGGGAATGCAAGCTGGTGCAGCCACTCTGGAGAACACTATGGAGGTTCTTCAAAAAGTTGAAAATAGAGCTACCATACAATCCAGCAATTGCACTACTGGGTATTTATTTACCCCAAAGATACAAATGTAGGGATCCGAAGGGGTGTGTGCACCCCGATATTTATAGCAGCAATGTCCACAATAGCCAAACTGTGGAAAGAGCCAAGATGTCCATCGACAGATGAATGGATAAAGAAGAGGTGGTATATATATACGATGGAATATTATGCGGCCATCAAAAGGAATGAAATCTTGCCATTTGCAATGACATGGATGGAACTGGAGGGTATTATGCTGAGCGAAATAACGCAATCAGAGAAAGACGTGTCATATGACCTCACTGATATGAGGAATTCTTAATCTCAGGGATTTTTTCTGATCAAAGCATTCCTGTTCATTCCAGTAGAATAACAAAGGTGATCTCTTCAGTAGGCAATAGGCGCTTGTGCTCTCAATGATTATTCCCTTACAATAAAACACCTCTAGCACACACAAAGATATTTCTCTAGCTTTTAGTGGCTTTTTAAAAAATGTAAAACAAAAAAGTAGCTGCAAAGAATAATTTAGATTTTCTCTAGCAGTTTTCTATATTGAAGTACAATCTATATGTCCTTAATTTATACTCCATGCTACAAAAAAGTGCTTTATTTATATATACCTTTCCTTATACTAAGCTAGATTGAAAGAATGGGCAAAACAATAAAAAAGTATAAATCAGCAACAGAAAATCAAGGGTCCTTTGTTCTTTTACATTCAAAATGAAGCAGTTATATAGTTTGATCATAGTATGATTCAACATTAGGAATTTTTGTTTAGATTTATAGGCTCTGTGGTTATTTTTACTTTTTTGCACATTTCTGTAATTATTCTTAGCAAAATCTGAAGAAATTTGAAGTCAATATGACAGTGGAATTAGCTTTAGAGTTGTATAGATTTAGCTTTAAAGTTTAATTTCAGACTCTACTGCTGGGTAGCTGAGGGTTCTTGGACTACTTAATTTCTCTGAACATCAAATTTTTAGTTGTAAAATAGGTATGTTAAACTTTATCTTATTGAATTGTTGGAGGATCAAATGAAATTATGTAGGTGAACTACTTACCAAAGCACTTAGTAATGTATAAATGTTAGCTGCTCTCCTTGCCTTCCTTTAATTTTATAAAGTCATTATAATCAGTGTGGACAACTTATGGTATTAGCCTATAATGAACCTGTTCATGTAACCCCAAGGGGGGAAATATAAAACACCACAAACCCAATGCATTCTAATATTTATATATCTTAAATGGAAGCATTTTTACACAGATTTTACTCTAACAAGTTATTTGAAGGAATCTTGATACTAGTAATAGCAAATGTGTTTTCTTAAAATGGACTTCCCAGTATATAGGATAAGCACCAGATTTTTGCAAATAAACTTCCAGGCCTCTGCCAGATTATTCCTTGTCATTTTGGAAAATGCTGAAGGGCTACGAATTGTTCATAAATATGTTCAAAGAAAGTGTTCTTTTTTTTTTTTTTAAAGATTTTATTTATTTGACAGAGACAGCCAGAGCAGGAACACAAGCAGGGGGAGTGGGAGAGGGAGAAACAGGCTTCCCGCCGAGCAGGGAGCCCGATGTGGGACTCGATCTCAGGACCCTGGGATCATGACCTGAGCTGAAGGCAGACGCTTAACGACTGAGCCACCCAGGCACCCTCAAAGAAAGTGTTCTTTGTTGCTTTCAAACTTCTACACTTTTTTTCTCAGGTATATCTCATAGGCATTTTGTTTCTGTCATTTATTTCATGTTCTTATGATGTAGTTTCTTTCTGGCAAAAGTCTAGTTTCTATTTTCTTCTTGGTAAGTTTCTGTTTAACTGAAGCTCGTGTTAGCTCATTAGATCTGAACCAGATGATTTTTTATTCTTGCCAATGATCCTTGAAGATATATTTGAAGGTCTTCCCTTATAAGGTAAAATGAACAGTGCTGAACAATGCATGTGCATATCGTGCTGAAATGAGTTGACTCCTGATGAAAATAATAAGGTAAGATGGTAGTTTGTTTCTCTGTATTTGGAAAGATTTTCAGACTTCAAAATGTAACATTTTCCTCAATAATTAGAATTTTAAAAATAGGGAGTCAGCTTAAGCTCAAGGTATGTTTTCTGGACATTTTCCCTCTGAGATAATTTTTCCTGATGTGATAAATGCTTGAATATCTTTGAGACAATACATCTCAATTTCCAGGTTGGTAAGAGTTCTGACATGGTCTTCAAGACATACCAATGTGTGGTAAATGCTTTTTAATGAAGATGGCATTTTAAATGTTAGGAGCAAGACACTTTTAGAACTTTATATCCTGTTTCTCTGCCAGTGTTCTTACATGGTAGAGGATGAAGAAATTGAAGGTGAGAGAGGAAAATGGGAGTAAAATGGCAACCAGGTCTAGTGAATACTCAAAAGCCTGAAAAAGATAGAGCTGTAACCCTGATATAATTGAACAACATATCTCCAAGGTGAAGGTAGAGTTTAATCTGAATAAACAATCTGAGATATGTACACTATTTTGGTTTGAAAATTCTCTAGGGATTGAGAGACTCGATAGCTCTCATTCATGGACAGAAACAAGAGGACATAATAATATTTAATAAACTAATGGTATATCCTAAATCTTTGTGGATTCAGTGTTATTTCCTATGTCCTAAGAGTGGGAAAGGGATGACTTAGCTTTCTTTGTAAACTTTCATACCCTTCAATTATGAGGCCTCTGGAATTCCTGCATGTCCATACAGCAGCTCTCAAAGGGATCTTTTAGCCTGGAATCCTTCACATTAACAAAGAGAGGGAGCTTGAGTCATATTCTGCATTTGAAGAGTTCTGATGGATACTTTACTATTCCTAATGATGACTTAACTCAGGCTAAAGAAAATGTCAGGTCACTTTCATTTTAGCTAGAAGGATGTCAATTTAATATTGAAGTTAATTACGATGATTAGAGGACCCAATGGTAGAACACTATTAAAGAAGAGATGGACTATCTTGAATAAAATATGAAAATGAATTGATTTTAATATGTATAATTACTGAATGTTCATTAAGGATGAACTGGACCTGGGCCTGAAAATGGTGGATATAAAAGCATTTTGTGGGATATGATAGGGAATAAGTTGGGCTACTGAGGTACAGAAGATTCTATAGTCATGGAATTTTTGGACGAACTGAAGTGTTTCTTGAAAAGTCTTGAGCTTCATAAGAGTGTTGATGCATTTGTTGATTCAGAAGTTAGACTGAAGAAGAATTTAAAGAAGGGATGGGGTCTGGAAGAAGCTATAAGCAGGTCAAGCATTTGATGGGGAGAGAGTAGTGATAGGGTCTGAGGGCTGCTATGATACATGCTGGAGGAATGAACAGGGTAATACCCATTTGTGGAGAAATTTGAGAAGTACTCCTGTGTCATAACATTACTCAGATTCATTCATACCATATCCTAAAGTGACAAAGCTGTTAGGTGTCTTGGGAGCCTAGGAAGAATTGATTCCAAAAAGACTTGCTGTTGAGAAAAATTCAGTTCCTATAATTATGTCATTGAGAACACAGTTGGCACTAGTTAAAGTCCTGTGTGGAGTCCAGGGGTGTGGAGTCAGGCACCCTGTTGCAAGTAAGGGTCTTGAGTATTTGGGAAACATTGGCCAAGATAGGAAAGTAGAGTGTCCAGATTTTCAGTACACATGATCCCCGTGGGATCTCTAAAAGAATATATGTATTTAGAGTAAATAGCATGTGCCTTATATATAATCGCTAATGGGATGACCCATTTTTTTACAAATAAGGCTTTAGTAGACAACCTCATTTCTCACAGTTTCTGTCTTTTCTCAAACCCTATACTGTAGCCATATTTAAATACCCAGTCCCTTCAGTTTTTCTTGTTCTCTCACCACACTAGTAATTTAAAGTTGTACATCTTCCAAAAATTCTTGCCCTTTCTTCTTTGCTTTTTAGACCACCAAGAAGACTCCTCTGAGGCAAGCCTTCTTTGAGTCATCCTGGCCAGTCCTCTTCTTGATACTCTCTTGGTTCTTTGTGCTTCCACCTATCATAGCATCAGACATATTGTCTTGTTTTAGTAAACAGTCAGTGCTTTCAGATCAGAGGCTGTGTCTTACTCGTTCTCTTATTCACATGATCTTGCTTGGTACTGAGTAGATGCACTCAGTAAATACTTGTTGAGTAAAGGAATGAGTAAATGAATGAAAGTAAGCAGACCCAAGCACTTGCTGGCACTATGTGTACTCATGATAGGATTCTATGGTCTTTTCACCGTGAAACTAAAAATTTTGCAAGTAGAATTCTTTTGTGAACTCAGTTGTGCAAGGATACTTATTCTTACTGAGCATGGAAAAATTTTCTCCTGTCTTCCTGTAATTTATATATGTAGAGAACAAGTTATCTGACAGATAAAACAGTGCATCACATGTCCCAAATAGCTCTGTTTGGAGTGCCTTTCTCCTAAGTTAGACAAATAAGTCTCTAGGAATCTCTAGAGACTAAAGTGTTAAGAGCATGTTTAGTATCAACACTAATAGTGAATTTGGACACATATTTTCAATGTTCTATAGCTATGTCCATATTAAAGAGTTATATTTTTTAATAAGCTGCCTCAAAATCATTTTAGAAAGAAGTATGTAAATAAATTCAGTACAACTACAACATCAACCTTGTTCTCTAGAGATAGTTTGGGGAACTGTGTTGCAGCCTAACCATCTGAGTAATAAAATTCTGCTTTTGGAATCTACTGGAAAAAAAAATCTTATCCATAAATTACCCATTTCACTGGAGAATATTTACCTTCCAGAGTGAGCCCCAATTGGGTTGGGTTCCCATATCTCAATGTTCTGCTCTTATCTGGTAACTCCTTCCTCCTCTCCTGTCACTCACATGATTATAAGAATAGCAGCTTGGCACCCTCATGTGATCTTGCCCTATGGCTTCAAGTGACTCAAGAGGGGCTAATAGTATGGAATCGAGTCCAAGAGATTTCATTGTCCAAATATATTCTAGTGTGTGGCTGAATTTGGAATGGAGGAGATGTATGCTGGAGAACTGTTGACAGTAGTGATGATCTCTACATAAACTAAGAAATGGAAAAAGCCAGTCTGCCCTGAGGAAGAAGAATGAAACAAATTAACAGAGCAAAGAGGAACAGAGACAGAGGGCTTGCTGGGTTATCTATAGCCCATGAGGAGTTGGTTCATGCTACTCCTGAGAATTTCCCCAGATACCCTGGATTCTTATAATAATGAAATCCCGTTTTGTGAATCACGTTCCAGCTCAAGGACATCTGTGTTGCTTGCAGCCAAAGAATCTAATTCTCAGACCAGCCTTGCGCTACTAGTCACAGAAACATACCTTGTGCTGTCACTGCAGTAGATGTAATCAAGTAGGGTGATACATGTTGAGATCAGAGTGCTGCAGTTGGGGTACTGTGAATCAGGTTCTCTTTTTGTCAAAATTTGCTCTTAGGAAAGAACTAGAAATTCATTCATAGTACACACACATGATTAATAATCTCTCAGAAGCCTGTCTGTCCCTTACCAAGCATTTTCATGTTTAAGGAATTCAAAATCCAATCTAAAGACATGACAATAAAAAGTCAGGAATTCTGAGTTGCTTCATTCCCACCCTACTCACCTTCCTGTCCTTTTTCTTTGAAAGAGTCGGTGGAGAGAAAATGTTGGGCCTCTGAACTCAGGGCACTAATTGGCCTCTCATTTTGCCTGAGGACAATCCCCCCCCCCCCCCCAACGTTGCAAATCCTGAGTCCCTAACTGACAAAGCAGTATCAATTCCTGCTTCTCCACATCTGTGGATGGTAACCATGCCGTGTGGCATAGTGAAGAAAGAAACTTGGGGGTCATGCCACTGATCCTTTGTATGACATTCTGCCAGTTGCATTGCTGATTCTCAGTATCCTCAGTACAATGAAAGTAATTTTATCTACACTTTAGGGCTATTGTGATAACAGATTGAGTTGGAAAGACAAGATCACAGATTGGAGTGGAAAGGGAGCCGAGAAGTCTAGCATGTTTCTCTGTTAAGGAATATGAGAATAATGGTGAAAACCTGGTCTAAATGCTGAGTAACTAGTACAGAGTCACTTTCAAGTAACATTTTCCTATTGGTGTACCCGTGGAACAGAAGGTCCCAAAGTTAATACGGCCTGTCTTGCTGGGTTTCTTAAAAATCCTTCAGGCCAGTGCTTGTCCAACTTTTGTCCCAGGACATTTCTGAAGGCAGAGGAGAGAGAAGGCATATTTTAGGAGCCTAGAAGATAAAATGTTCTCAAAACTACTTCTTTGATGTTGTGCTTTGTCTTTTAGAATTATTCAAATTTTACATTTTTGTCCAAAATATAGCCATGTCTAGTTTTAAAATGAAAGAGATGTTTTAAGTGCCTCACTGTTGAATAAAATTGTTGTTCCATTTATTTCTCCAAATTGAAAAATAAAGCATTTGGATGTCTTGTTCTAATATGATGGTTATTTCCACCACTGCCATCCATGTATTCAGAGGAAGACTAGAAAGACTGAATCTAATAGTAGCTTACCTTAGAGGAGTAACAGCAGTAAAACAACAGTTATAAGTAGATTGCAAAATATAAGTACCACATCAACAGCAATGCTAGTGTTATAATCTCCCATCTCTTGAGTCTGGTGCTTTGGAAATATCACTGGACTAAAGCTATTTCCTGGTCCTAATTTATCCATTTATTTTAAGACCTTTAATAGTCATATATATTATGAAAATAGTACAGCAAAAGTTTAAAAGTGGAAACTAAATTAATTATTTTTGAATCCTGGAACGAATAGGTTGAGTGTTGAAAAGAATGGGGATATTGGTCCTTGAACCGAACAGAAAAGGAATAAATTTAACAAACTCAGCAAATTGCAGCAGGTACTGCCACTTAGTTGTTGTGAACTTCTATGCATGGATTCTTCATTATAGAGAGAGCTAATGTAGGTAGCAGAACATTTTTTAAAAGTGCACATCAATCGAAGGGATGAAATGCAGCCATGACATAAGCTTCTAAAGTTCCGGAAACCATAAATTCCCAATGCTATAACTTAATCTTCTGGATATTCTCCAAATAGCAACCCTGAGTTCGCCTGAGTGAAATGCTCTTATTTTCTCCCCATGTGCATTTAACTCTTCTTTATTGAATAAAAAAGGGATTTTTTAAAAAAAACTTGGTTTATTGTCTCTAATAAAAGAAATGTAATCTGAATACTCAAGGATATAATCAGATCATAGCATTTCAATTGTATTACTAATACAGCCATAAAATAAGTTGTGCACTAAAAAAAGCTCACCATGCAAGCTCATCTTGTCACTCTGTCCCATCCATCTTTTCTTGCCATTTCCAGTCTGTCAGCATTTTTTTCTCTGCTCTTTGGGTTGCACCTAGTGATTTTTCACACATCCTTCACTGCTGTCTTGTTACCTTCTAGTTTAATATATAGAGATAGGAAGAATCCGTTGTACCCCATTTATGCTGCTTTAGTTTTTGGACTCCCGATCTGTCACCTGACCGCTCTGCCTGCTCCTTTCTAGTCTTGCTCGTTAAATCAGGTGCTAATGCATGAAAGTGGATGTTTCTCATATTGATGTTTCTGAACAATTGGTCTTTAAACTCTTTGAACCTTTCAAGGTGAAGTTCATCCCTGACGATAATCTCGAATAGAAAAATGAAGCAGTAGCAAATGTTTTTTCTTTTAGCCTCTTAAGTTTGAAATCCTAGAAAAGAATTTTCTTACAAAGTTTTTAAAGGAGTCAAGAAATAATTTAATTGGTACTTTTTTTGAGGGGAAGAGGGTGAGTAATCTTTTTTTCTTAGCTGTGGAAGGTTTGTATTTGGAAGAGTTTATTTAAAAAAATCATCTTACATGTTAGATCATTAAAATTTTGACAAATATTAAACCTAACACCCAGGTTTACCACAGCACAAATAATACAGATCTATAGATCTTTGCTCAATAAACATGTAAGCAGTGCTATATAAATTTTATTAAGAGGAAGATTAGGGGAGAAGGAAAGATGGTGGAGGAGTAGGGGACCCTATTTCAGCTGGTCCCCAGAATTGGGCTGGATATCTACCAGACCACTCTGAGCACCCACAAAACCAGCCTGAGATGTAAGAAGATCTGGATCTCTACAAACAGAATATCGCAGGCGGTTCATTTTGAGGTCTGAAGTGGGGAGCCCTGATTCCGCAGGCAGATATTGGAGGATAAACGGCAGCAGGAGGGTGCCTGGCCGTGGGGATCCTACATCGCTGGTGAGTGACAGCCTCATGCACTGGGGACTGGGTACGGACTCGCAGACCAGTAGCGGTGGGGAAAGGACTTTAGGGCAGCCCCTGGGGTGGAAACCTGGAGCTGTGGGGGTCATGCGTGCAAACTGGGAGCGGCTGGTGGTTTTAGAAGCACAAAGGGCAGAGATGTGCCCCGACCTGGAGGCAGGACTGGGAGCACTGTGGAGGGGTGCACAACCCAGGATGCTGCAGTTGATAGCACCACGAATAGAAATGGAGACATTGTGGCCTGGAGAGCTCACTGAAGAACAGTCTCTCTGCTCTGAGGCAGAGGGTGGGAAACAGTCTCTTCTGCTCTGACTCGCAGAGGAGACACGGAAAGCCACCAGAGAACAAAACCCCAAAAACTGATTCCTGCTGAGCCCATCCCCCGCCACAGGGGTGCAGGGCAACTCTGCCCAAACAGGGTTGCCTGAGTAACAGCATGGCAGGCACCTCCCCCAGAAGGCAGGCTGGGAAAACAATAGGCCAGCAACCCTAATGTCCCAAGAAAACAAGTGCATCTTGCTTGGGTTCTGGTCAATAATTTGGACTCTGTACATTCCCTCAAACACCCATCAACAGAATGACTAGGAGGAGGAACCCCCAAAATAGAAAAGACTCAGAGATTATGACTTACGCTGCAGATTTACAAATGCATGCCGATATAACCAAGATGTCGGAGATGGAATTCAGGCTAGCAATTGTGAAGACAATGGCTAGAATGGAGAAATCAATTAATGGCAACATAGAGTCTCTAAAGGCAGAAATGAAGCTGAATTGGCAGAACTTAAAAATGCTATCAGTGAGATCCAATCCAATCTAGATAATCTAACAGCTAGGGTCACTGAGGCAGAAGAATGAATAAGTGACCTGAAAGACAATATAATAGATAAAAAGGGAAAAGAGGAGGCCAGGGAAAAACAACTCAGAATCCATGAAAATAGAATCAGAGAAATAAGTGACACCATGAAGCGTTCCAATGTCAGAATAATTGGAATCCCCGAGGGAGGAGAGAGAGAGAGAGAGAGAGAGAGAGAGAGAGAGAACTAGAACTAGAACTAGAACTAGAACTAGAACTAGAAGATGTATTTGAGCAAATTGTAGCTGAGAACTTCCCTAATCTGGGGGAATGAAACAAACATTCGTGTCCTAGAGGCAGAGAGGACCCTTCCCAAGATCAAGGAAAACAGGCCAATACCCCAGCATGTAAGAGTAAAACTTGCAAATCTTAGGACCAAGGAAACCATCTTAAGGGCAGTTAGGGGGAAGAGATTCCTTACGTACAGAGGGAGGAACATCAGAATAACACCTACCTTTCCACAGAGACCTAAGACCATCTAAGCAGAAAATCAGCAAGGAAACAAGAGCTTTGAATGATACACTGGACCAGATGGACCTCATAGATATTTACAGAACATTCCACCCTAAAACAACAGAATACTCATTCTTCTCGAGCACACAAGGAACTTTCTCCAGAATAGACCACATACTGGGTCACAATCAGGTCTCAACCGATACCAAAAGACTGAGATTATTCCCTGCATATTCTCAGACCACAATGCTTTAAAACTGGAACTCAATCACAAGAAAAAATTTGGCAGAAATTCAAACACTTGGAAGCTAAAGACCACTCTGCTCAAGAATGTTTGGGTCAACCAGGAAATCAAAGAAGAACTTAAACAATTCATGGAAACCGTTAAGAAGGAAAACACATCGGTCCAAAACCTATGGGATACTGCAAAGGCGGTCCTAAGGGGGAAATACATAGCCATCCAAGCCTCACTCAAAAAAATAGAAAAATCCCAAATTCACCAACTATATACCTTAAAGAACTAGAGAAAAAGCAACAAACGATGCCTACGCCACACATTAGAAGATAAATAATTAAAATTAGAGCAGAAATCAATGAATTAGAAACCAGAAACACAGTAGATCAACGAAACTAGAAGTTGGTTCTTTGAAAGAATTAATAAGATCGATAAACCACTGGCCAGACTTATCCAAAAGAAAAGAGAACGAACCCAAATTAATAAAATGATGAATGAAAGGGGAGAGATCACAACTAACACCAAGGAAATAGAAACAATTATTAGAAATTATTATCAACAACTATATGCCAATAAACTGAACGATCCGGATGAAATGGAGGCCTTCCTGGAAACCTATAAGCTGCCAAGACTGAAACAGGAAGAGATTGACAACCTGAATAGGCCAATAACCAGTAACGAGATTGAAGCAGTGATCAAAAACCTCCCAAAAATGAGAGTCCAGGGCCTGATGGATTCCCTGGGGAATTCTACCAAACATTCAAAGAAGAAGTAGTACCTATTCTACTGAAGCTGTTTCAAAAAATAGAAGGAAAATTTCCAAACTCATTCTATGAGGCCAGCATTACCTTAATCCCCAAACCAGGCAAAGACCCCATCAAAAAGGAGAATTTCAGACCAATATCCCTGACGAATATGGATTCCAAAATCCTCAACAAAATGGTAGCTAATAGGATCCAACAATACATTAAAAGGATCATCCACCACGACCAAGTGGGATTTATCCCCGGGATGCAAGGTGGTTCAACATTTGCAAATCAATCAATGTGATAGAACACATTAATAAGAGGAGGGAGAAGAAGCATATGGTCCTCTCAATTGATGCAGAAAAAGCATTTGATAAAATACAACATCCTTTCCTGATTAAAACTCTTCAGAGTATAGGGATAGAGGGAACATTCCTCAGGTTCATAAATTCCATCTATGGGAAACCCACAGCGAATATCATCTTTAATGGGGAAAAGCTGAGAGTCTTTCCCTTAAGATCAGGAACATGTCAAGGATGCCCACTCTCGCCACTATTGTTCAACATAGTACTTGAAGTCCTAGCAACAGCAATCAGACAAAAAGAAAAGGTATTTAAATTGGCAAAGAAGAAGTCAAACTCTCTTTTCACAGACGACATGATACTTTATGTGGAAAACCCAAAAGACTCCACCCCCAAATTACTAGAACTCATACAGCAATTTGGCAGGATACAAAATCAATGCACAGAAATCAGTTGCTTTCTTATACACTAACAACGCAATTGTAGAAAGAGAAATTAGAGAAATGATTCCATTACAATAGCACCCAAAACCATAAGATACCTCGGAATAAACCTAACCAAAGAGGTAAAGGATCTATACTCTAGGAACTACAGAACACTCATGAAAGAAATTGAAGAAGACACAAAAAGATGGAAAAATATTCCATGCTCATAGATTGGAAGAATAAACGTTGTTAAAATGTCTATGCTACCCAGAGCAATCTATACCTTCAATGCCATCCCGATCAAAATTCCAATGACATTTTTCAAAGTGCTGGAACAAACAATCCTAAAATTTGTATGGAATCAGAAAAGACCCTGAATCGCCAAGGAAATGTTGAAAAAGAAAAAGCTGGAGGCATCACGTTGCCCGATTTCAAGCTATATTACAAAGCAGTGATCACCAAGACAGCATGGTACTGGCACAAAAACAGACATACAGACCAATGGAACAGAATAGAGAACCCAGATATGGACCCTCAACTCTGTGGTCGAATAATCTTTGACAAAGCAGGAAAAAACTTGCAATACAGTCTCTTCAATAAACGGTGCTGGGAAAATTGGACAGCCACATGCAGAAGAATGAAACTCAACCATTCTCTAACACCATTCACAAAGATAAACTCAAAGTGGATGAAAGACCTCAATGTGAGACAGGAATCCATCAAAATCCTAGAGGAGAACATAGGCAGTAACCTCTTGGACATCGCCCACAGCAACTTCTTTCAAGATACGTCTCCAAAAGCTAGTGAAACAAAAGCAAAAATGAACTTTTGGGACTTCATCAAGATATAAAGCTTCTGCACAGCAAAGGAAACAGTCAACAAAACCAAGAGGCAACCCACAGAATGGGAGAAGATATTTGCAAATGACGCTACAGATAAAGGGCTGGTAACCAAGATCTATAAAGAACTTCTCAAACTCAACACCCAAAAAACAATCAAGTCAAAAAGTGGGCAGCAGATATGAAAAGACACTTCTCTGAAGAAGACATACAAATGGCTAACAGACACATGAAAAAATGTTCATCATCATTAGCCGTCAGGGAAATTCAAATCAAAACCACACTGAGATACCACCTTACACCAATGAGAATGGCCAAAATGGACAGGGAAAGAAACAACAAATGTTGGAGAGGTTGTGGAGAAAGGGGAACCCTCTTACACTGTTGGTGGGAATGCAAGTTGGTACAGCCACTTTGGAAAACAGTGTGTAGTTTCCTCAAAAATTTAAAAATAGAGCTACCCTATGACCCAGCAATTGCACTCCTGGGTATTTACCCCAAAGACACAGATGTAGTGAAAAGAAGGGCCCTGTGCACCCCAATGTTCATAGCACCAATGTCCGCAATAGCCCAACTGTGGAAAAAGCCGAGATGCCCTTCAACAGATGAATGGATAAAGATGTGGTCCATATACACAATGGAATATTACTCAGCCATCAGAAAGGATGAATACCCAACTTTTACATCCACATAGATGGGACTGGAGGAGATGATGCTAAGTGAAATAAGTCAAGCAGAGAAAGTCAATTATCATATGGTTTCACTTATTTGTGGAACATAAGGAATAGCAGGGAGGACATTAGGCGAAGGAAGGAAAAATGAGGGGAGGTATCGGAGGGAGAAATGAACCATGAGAGACTATGGACTCTGAGAAACAAACAGGGTTTTCAAGGGGAGGGGGGAGGAGGATTGGTTAGTCTGGTGATGGGTATTAAGGAGGGCACGTACTGCATGGAGCACTGGGTGTTATTCAAAAACAATGGGTCGTGGATCACCACATCAAAAACTAATGATGTACTGCATGGTGACTAACATAACATAAAAAAAAAAAAAAAAAAAAAAGGCCCTCTCTGGAAAGAAAGAGGGACCCAGCTAAACTGAGTCTTCTAACTGCCTTTTCCTAGGCGCCAGTTATATGAGTGAAGCCATGTGGACCCTCTAATCCAGCCACTAGGAGAATACCATCGAGTAACTGTGGTCAGTGTCACATGGAGAGGAAGAATTGGCCAGCCAGACTTTTCCTGAATCCCTGATACGCTAAACTGAGATATAAAGAAAATGGTGGTTGTTTTAAGCCAAAAAAAAAAAAAAAAAGGTTAGGTTCAAAAGTGGTCACAGCATTCACCAATGGACATTAAATCACTAAGTGAGAAATCTTATTTAATAACCTAATTTATATTATTCAATAAAGAAATCAGGATTTTAGAAAAAATATTTTATTTTTGTACTGATATCTAGAGTGACTTTCTCTTCCGCTTTTTCCTGCCATGTGGGCCCTAGAAGAGAGCCATTTGACAACAGAGTTGAGTTATGGCTCTAGTTGTTTAACCCCTGGTAGCAAATGAGGTGCACCTTGGAATTTACTGAATCATCATGAGTATTTTCCCAGCCAGAAAGATTTAGGGCAAATGCCTTTTTCCCTCTATTTTAGTTAAAAAATCACCAATTTACGATAATGTTCCTAATACACTACAGTCTTGAGGTCTTGTTCTTTGAAGCAGTCCCTTTGTAATGTTCTTTCATTCAAAAACTTAGTGTTTCTTTTGGAATTGAGTGTACTCCGCACTAAAAACAACCCCTGTCTGCAAAGGGTTGTGGATGTAACTTTTGTTACCAAAATATTCAATTCAGTCCAATAAACCTTTGAACACATTTCCCCTCCCCACCTTGGGATAGATTTGTAGTTTGCCTGACTTGAAGGGATCGTTGTTGTTATGGTAAAATTTGGGTAAAGCCACTGCTACCATAGTGAGGAACCCCCCACCCCCCGAGGTATGGCTGTGTAGTTGAAAGACAGATGAGTTTCACATATGCACAGTCCTGCCTTAAATCTCACATGTTAACCCATTTGAGCTAGGAGTTCAACTTGTTCAACTCGTTCAACTATTTGTGAGTAATTACCAGTTTCCAGTTAAAGTGGTGGAAGGTCTGAGATGGCTCCCCAAAACCAGCTTTTCTGGTTTATCAAAGAGCTTGCACGGATGTTTCTGGTGTTCAAACTGCATGCACATAATAGATGCTTATTTGGAGAGAGAAATGTTAACTATCCCACAGATGCTTACTCTTGTGGATTCCCTGGCCCTTTGGGTTTCCAAGCTCCCCACTCTTGTTCGAGCTCCTCTGGTGAACAGTCATAATCCTCTTTGCTCAGGATTACAAGGACTTTCTGTGATTATATTATTAGGGTGGCTATGTTGTTTATACCAGAGAATCTCTATGAAAGACAGGTGCTTTGAATGTGGGTGCAATTGATCTTTGACAAAGCAAGAAAACAAAATCAAAACCAAACAAAACAGTAAGCAAAATGAGATTTCCTAGGTAGGAAGAAAAAAGGATTCTGTCCAATAGTATGGAAAAATCAAAGTGAATAATTATATTGCAGCATGGGTTGAAAAGGTGGACACAGGCATGAAAAGAGAAGAGCTAGAGAGACTATTCCTACTCTGGCCTCTTTATCTGGTGCTTTACCTTGGGCATGGCCTTGATTCAGATGGCTTGGCAAATGAATTGACAGGGAGAGAACCAATAAGAAAATACATTGAACACTACTGAGCTTGATGCTGAATTTTGAAGTCCTTTTTTTTTTTTTTTTTTATGTTACAGAGAGAATAGCCCAGCTGGGAACACATGTTACTTTTAATAACAGCTCCATTTGTCATTTCCTGACTTACTTCTTGTGCTTGTTATATGCAAAGGCTGTACAGGTAACAGGTATTCTTGATTTTAGTGCTATCGATAGTACTCATTTTAGATAAACTTGAAGTACAAATTTTATTTTTTCATATTGAAAAATACATTACCAAATTGTTTCAGATACTTGGTTTCTGAATATTGTACATTTTATTCGGGAAAAAATCTTATTACCTGCATACTAATTTGTAAACTTAAATGAGAAGGCTTAATCTCTCTGAAAGACAGAAAATTTCAAACTTTGAAGGGATAATCTGTTTGATATTGAAGTCATTACTGTGTATTAAGTACATCCTGCCTACTTACCTGTCCTGTATAGTAGCTTTAAGTTTTGTTCTGTTCTGTTGGTATTTTAAGAGTTATTTACAGAATACTTAACATGTACCAGGCACTGTATAATTTCTTTATCCAGACTATCTTACATAATGTCCAGAACAATCCTGGACATTATGTGAGTTAGATAAGGTATTTTTGCTATTTGACTAGTGATGAAATGAGCACAACGAGCTTAAATAACATGACCAAATTTACATATTAAATAAATGACGAGCCAAAATTTGAAACTAAGTCTGTCAAACTCTAAAAAAGCTTATACTTCTAACCTCTGTTTTATTGCTCAAATTATCCAGAGTGGAATGCCTAATCTCAGAGCTGTATATTAAGAACAATTTTGAAAAAAAATTTTTTTAAACAACTGCAATAATGGATACCCAGGAGAGACTAGCATCTATTTTAATATCCTGGAATCTATTAGCAGGAATTTTTAATATGGATACACACACAAAACATTCATTCATTCATCTTCCAACAAATTGAGTAGTTACCTGGTAGTCAGTTTTCACTATGCGGTAGCCATTGCACCTATTCTACTAGTTCTCTTTGGTACAGAGGAAACAAATAATACAAATGTAGCACATACTTTAATGAGCAAAGAAGTCTACTTAGTTAAATATGTTTTTACCTTAAGCGTTGATTGATAGTTCCAGAGTTGCTTATAGTAGTTTCACTCTTTGTCCAAAGGACCGATTCCTAACAACCCTATCTTTTTAACAAATCCATCTTCTCTTGGATAGTTTGAGTTAAATTGATGGTTGAATTTTACATGTGCCAGTTTTGATTATTTCACTAAATTGAAGGGTCAATATGGGATAAGTAAATGACTAATTTATTCGAGTAACTCATTAATGAGTTGTTACCAACAGAATAATTTAGATAAAAAGGTTGTACCTGTCTTAAATGTAGATTCACCCCAAGTAACAAACACCACAGAACAAGCAATTAACAGTGGCATGTCTTAAATTTTTGTACTAAGCAGTTGGAAGGCTTGGGAAAGACTTAAATTACTTAGAGATATAAACAGTACGTTCTCAAATGAAATTTTTTCCAAATTCCTCCTATAAAATCTCAAGGAAGCTTAAATTAGAAGTGTCTGAAATATGAGGTGAATAATAAAATTTTTGAACTAAAAAAATTTAATGCATTTTTTTGAGCACCTACTATACAATGGTGCTTACATTAATCCATTAATATAGCCAACAAAGTTATAAAGACCTTAAAGGTTTACATACATTTTGAGTAAGCAGCAGCGTAAAACTCTTATTTGAGTTCAAATCCTTGGTCATTATTTATATTTTCTGGTCCATTTGTTTTTCAAAAGCACTCAAATAGTCCAGTTAGCTTTTTTTTTCTTTCTTCTTCTTTTTTTGAATGATAGAATAGATAAGATTTAATTAATACTGGCTTTCAGGAAGTGATTGTATAAAGAAAGGATTTGGAGGTGGAAAACCAAGAAACACCTTATTGAAATTGCCTTTTTAAAAGACAGTTTAATGGAGTAATTAATTTCATACCTGTCAGCCACAGGGTCCATAACCTAGAATGGTACTGATTCCTATTAAGGAAGGCACACATTTGTGGCATGCACACCGTGACTGGAGGATTTGATTCCTTCAGACAAAAGAGTTTCTGTTAGATTCTCTCAAAATTAACCCTGAGTTCCAAGGCTGTTCTGAACAAAGTGCGTCTGACTTCTTTAATACTGAATAGTTTCCAGTTTGGAAATTGTGACTGAGTGTGACCAAGTCTCCTGGCCAAATTAGTCTAAACTCTGAATGCCCTAATCCTTGAATATTTCTATAGGGATGCCAGGGGAGCAGTCTTGAGGTCAGTGAGCTTACCCAAGATGTCCACAAACCAGAATACAGCATGCCAACACATCTGCTCAGTGTTTGACCTCTAAGTGTGCATGTCCCAGTGCAGAGTTGGAATTAAAACGAGAGGCGCAGTCACTCGAAGTATTTTGAGACAGAAAGTACTGGTACATTGGCATTCATCTCAGGTAACAGTTGTTCTCTCAAACAGGTGCTGTTCCAAATCATAGACTTTGGAGAACAGTACACTTTTTGTTTCCTGAGGTATAACTGTTAATCTGATTTTTCTAGACCACAGGTACCTCGGAGGTAAAACTAAGACTTTTTATCATCACCATTGTAGATGAGTAATTGAAATGCATTAGTTGGCTTTTTCATACCGTCATTATAAAGAGTGATTTCCTAATAAGTAAGGCAGTATTCATGTCTTAGTGCTTAATTTTTTGCTTAAACCTGATTCAATTATATTTTCCATAAATTGGGGGTGATAAGTCTTGGGGTTCAATTGCCCACAAGCAGTTAGCATCCTGTATATTAGAGGTCATCTGGTTTCCTCACAGATCAGTAATGGTTTTATGCTTTTTCATCTAAATGTCAGAATTTTAGCCGTGGCTAGCAGTTGAAGACTTGTCAACTTTTCTGCACATTTTCAATCCTATAATAGCTCAGCAATTACATAGCACGTAGATTGGTATTTTTCTTTCAGATGGTAGTCTCCTCCAAAGGAATGGTGTCATTTTTAGAAGACTTAAACACAGGAGCTTCAGGATAAGACCTTAAATATACAAATATTTTCTTCATGTGCTTTTGTTTTTCCTCCCTTGAATGGAGAATGGTATAAAGAGAAATGTCAAGACAGGTGATTCAGGAAAAGAGCAAAACCACACACGCTAGGAATATTGGTAACATTTCAGTTTTTTGTTTTTTGTTTTTTTTTTTTTTAGAGTGAGAACAAGTATGGGAGGGAAGAGCAGAGGGAGAGTGAGAGAATCTCAAGCACACTCTCTGCTGAGCGGGGAGAGCCATGTGGGGCTCAATCTAACAACCTTGAGATCATGACCTGAGCTGAAATAAAGAGTCAGATGCTTAACCCCTGAGCCACCCAGGTGCCCCCATTTGAGTTATTTATAAATCAAAATGAGCATTGTAAAAGAGAAAGTTTTTGTTAGTAGCTTGGGAGTACATGAAGAGAGCAAAAGAAAGAACACAGAAATAAGAGAATAGGAGTAAAGATCATCAAGACCATCACGTGTAGCATAAAGAGGGGAGGAAAAAAAAGGAAAATCATGACACTCATGCCTGTTTCTCTAAAATATTTGTTATCTTGGAACCTCTAGAATATGTTAAGTTTTTGATATTAGAAATATTAGAGCTGGAAATGGCTTTAGACCACATTTAGTACAATCACCTTATTTTAGAGGACAGTGAAGAGAGAGGAAGGCAGAAAATGGAGGAAGTGGTAAAAACAAACAAAGCAAAACAAAACAAAACAAGAAACCCAGAAGATTGAGGAAGAAAACAGTCTGATAGGCTTTCTTCCAGTAAGCTTTTCTGGAACTTCTTGCTTTTTAATTCTGAAATTCAGTATATAAAATTAAAAGAGGTGGTAGAGAAAGGAAGTTTATATTCATTTTGTATAATTGTTAATCTGTTTTTTTTTCCTGCCAGCATATAATATTTTGGCTTCCAGCTGTTTATTATCCAAATCATTTCCTGCACTAGATAAAGCACTACCAGCAGGACTCTGAGATGTGTTATGCTAATGAGGGGGAAAAATCTTGGACAAGTTGCAAAGCATAGATTTTTGAGTGACATGACAAAATAATCAGAATCTAAATGAAAAGAAAACTTGGGTAACAGCCATTATACTTAATATGCCAAAATAAATGATTGACATTTTAATTAGATGAGAAAATATAATTATATTTTTAACTTTGAAAGGCACTCTTAAAAGAAAGATGGACATTAAATAAAAAAACTTGCAAGAACACAAAGGAGTACAAAAAATAAAAAGATGCACTCAATTTTCAGTGTTCATGACATGAGTTATTAATTCCATGGATCATGAAGCAAAACTTTTAAAAAAGTTAACTTGCATTTACCCTTTTGACAACAGTTTGCATTATAGTGATTGAATTTTATTAAGAGAATTGTTTGCTAGAGCTATTTGTCTTCGTTTTGGCAGCTCTGGCATAAATATTTAATTTAATTTATGTTCCAAATTAAAAAAGTTTCATAAAAACCGAGCAGCTGAGCTGTACCTGCTCAATATAAAAAAAAAATGAGGCTTACATATTGCTGCACATAATATAAAGTACATCTACTTGAAAAGAGACTTTGTATGACTTGAAGACATTAACCATTTCCAAGGTCTGTGGAGAAAAAGGGCTAGTAAAAAAACATGAGAGAGAGAGAGAACAATTTCAGCTACAAGTCATGACTTCTCTGAGCTAATTTTGCTTTAGAAAGTTTTCCTCTCGTGAGATGCTTCTGATTAATATTAAACACAGATGCTATCCTGAAAATAGTTAAGTAGAAAATTTAAGTGCAGGAAAGTAATGATGATACTTCCTTTTGAAACCATACTTGCTTTCATGTTTAAACTTGACTTTGAATTCGTTACCTGTTGTTTTATTTCTATTTTCCCTTAGTCATGCCACTTATAATTTGGATCCTCAAAATGGGAATATGTAGAAAACACTTATATATTATGTTCTTAAGATTTTAGATGAGAGTGCTGTAATTCGATTCTAGAGTATAGATTGTGGTTTCTACTACATGAAGTAGACAGTACAACCATGCAAAAATTTTGTTCTTTGTAGAACATGATAAGGAAGAATGCAGTGAGTTATAGAAATACACAAGGGAGCTGATTGTAAGATAGTGTCATAGTCTTCCTCTCAAGTACTGTATTGTGTATCCCTATATGCCCGCACACTTTGTAAATCATAGAAGGGTTCTGGCAGTGTGTATTTTTCAAAGGGTTCTGGCCACAATAATGTCTCCCATACTCTTGTGCAATGTGATCGTGTTGCTATCCCTCCAAGAGGTGGAGCCTAATTATCCCTCCCTTGAATCTAAGTTGGTCTTTGTGATTCACTTGTCAGAATTAAAATATGGATAAAGAAACATTATGTGACTTCTGGAGCTAGGTGAGGTTTCTCCTTGTCCTTTTGGAATGCTTGCTCTTGGGATACTCTCTATTGGGACACTCTCTCAGACGCGGCTCCCAGGTTATGAAAAGGCCAGCCCACCTGCAGAGGCTATGTGTGGGTACTCTGGTCAACCCTCTCAGTTGAATTTGGCCTTTAACTCATCCCAGTCTTTGGACTGGATGTGATAGTGAAAACATTTCCAAGTTAGGGCTTGGCAAACTGTAACCTGTGGACCAAATCTAGCTTGCAGTTTGTTTTTGTGAGACCTAGGAGCTAAAATTAATGTTTACATTTTAAAGGATTATAAGCAGACAAAAAATAGGCAACGGACACTCAGTTTGACCCACAAAGTATAAAATATTTATTATCTGGCCTTTCAAAGAAAAAGTTGACTGACCTCTGTTCCAGATGATTCCAGCCCCAAACATCATGGAGCCAGGAGTGTCATCTCTGTTGTGCCCTTGTCCAAATGCCTGTACCACAGCGTATCTGAGAATAATAAAAAAGTGTTGTTTTACTTCAGAAAGTTTGGAGTGATTTGTTAGGCATCAGTTGGTAACCAGAGAAGGAAGGAAGCTGCTTTTTACTAAAAAGTGAAAATCTACATACTGGTTTCCATAATAACAAATTGTTCTTTATAGATGATGCCCAAGTTACTTGGATAACATGATCTTGTTATTTTGGGTCTGGTTTATCCTTAAGAAGTTGAACTTGTATTTTTAGAAAACCTGTTCAGCATTAACTGTTAAATGAAAACTAAATTTGTTGTGTTGAGAGTCTTACATATTTATTTTTTATTTTTATTTTTTTTAAAGATTTATGTATTAGAGAGTGCACGAGCGAGCACAACTGGAGGGTGGGAAGCAGAGGCAGAGGGGGAGGGAGAAGGAGAATTCCCCACTGAGCTCAGAGTCCTCGAGGCTGGATCCAAGGACCCTGAGATCATGACTTGACCTGAAGTCAGATGCTTAACTGGCTGAGCCACCCAGGCATCCTGAGAGTCTTACAAACTAAAAGGTATTGAAGAACCTCTCCTAACAGGTTACTTAATTGCAATAATTGGGAGATACATGATACAGCAAAATCCACCTTGTTGGATATATTATTTGTGATGTTACACAAACCCAGGTATTATCCCTTGGCCATGAGACCATTCTTCTCTGAGTTCTCTTCATGTCCGATATTGAACCTTGAGTATATGAGCTTCCCAGTAAGTATTAGCCAAAGCATTAGCATAGACCCTGAAACTTCTTTTCAATAACACATTGGCCTTACCCAGTTCTTTCCTTATGATGGACCTTTGTCAGAGTAATATATTTTAGGCTTCTATAGTTTCATAAGAAAATATCAACTTTATTACCTCATAAATCTAAGGTATGTGGATATTGTTTAACACCTATGGCTGCTCTTGAGGCACTTAACAATAAGTCCTTAACTGACAATCAATTGTCTGTTGATAAAGAGATGGCATTTCGGTCATTTTATTTTTTTTCAGATAAATGTTATACAAACTTACATCTGCATTTATTTATATAATATATAACTTTTATCTTACACATAGAATATGCATCTGTTCCTCAAATTTACATTTTTAGAATATCTTTCAATATCAACACATTTCATTTTTGATAGTTATATAATTTGATGATGTATAATTGTGCCAAAATGTATTTTACTAGCCCTGTATTATTGAAAAATAAGGTAGTTTTCATGAACAATTTTTAAAGTAACCTTGCCAGGCCCTAATTAAATGTTTGATTAAGTGCCAAAGACTTTTGGTCTGGGGTCTGAATGTTCTGTGTATTCATTCATGTGAATTAGACAGCTGTGGAAGTCTCCACATGGAATGGGCAAAGTGGACCAAGTTTAAGGTAGTATTTATAACAAGTAAAATACTGAATGGTTTGACTCTTACAGCCAAGGTCATGGAAAGGACCCTCAGGTGGACTGGCAATGTGGTTTGACACTCACAGTAGCCCAAATATTGCATCTTTTGTTTGACCAGAACTGGACCGCTATTAGGAGAATGTTTTATGCGGGCGTAGACAAGAGCAGCAGAAAGGTCAATTTGTTTCCAGTCATGGTGTGTGAGTCTAGACACATGATTCAGTGTTCTCATACGTGTCCACAGGCTGTGCCAATCTGTTCTGAAACTTTACCCGCTGAGCAGCACATTGAGAAAAGTAAGGATAGTGTAGTGAGTTTTCCATGAGATTTAATATAATTGTTCAAGTCAATTGGTCTGTTTAAGGACTATTCTGTATTTTGGGATTAAGTCTTTTCTAATTTTGGTGGCTAAAATGTCTTTCCTATCATGGATTGATATTGAACAGTAAATTGTAGGTGTTTTTTTTTTCAAGTGTGCTTGTGAAATCTAAATGCTGTGAATCAATGTTGTGATCATCTCATATTCACCCTGTTAGTGAAGAAGGATTCTCTTATCACAGTATGTAATGGCTGAACACATTACATCTGATACCTGACAGGTGACATTGACAGTGGTTCAGTCACACAGCGTGGGAGCGGAGGACATTGCACACCATGCAAAGACATACGGGGGAACCAGAATGGGTTGTTGGAGAATGCTCTTGCAGTATCAGGAGGGAAGGGTGCCCTCTGATTCCTGGAGGGGGGTGTGATTTAATTAAAAAATTCTGTGGGTTGGTAGAGAAGTGAAACTCATTAGTTGAGAATCCAGTGGAACGAAGCTGGTCTGGCTGATAGGTTAACTAGCCAGGAGGGAAGCCTTTCCCACTGGATGAAGTCTGGGTGGGTATGTCTGTTGAGAGTAGAGGGACTCACGTTCAGGTCTTTGGGAGCCTGTGAGGTTCAAAGATGTCAAGGCAGCGCTTAAAATTTTAGGTCTTAAAATAAACCACTGACTTTCGTTATGACTCAATCCAATTATGGTGGTGAGAGAATTTGGATTTTTTCACCAGATGTACACATTTTGAGTTGTACTCACTGCCTCAGGCATTGCTTCCAGGGTTTGAGATAGGAGACTTAACAAGAATCAAGTGTTGAGGATCAGAGTATCTCTTCAACAGAAACAGACAACCTGAAGCGGATTAGAGAGAATAGGCTGCTGACTGGTAATGAGCAAAAGGCTAGGACAACATCTCCAAAAGTGTGAGCACTTGTGGAGTTAATGACCAAAACTCCATGGAGCTGCAGAAGATGGTTTCTTGCTGCATATGCACAGTAAAAAGACATATCATCCACTGTCATGTCTAGAAGAGGTGAAGGTCAGGAAGAGAAATTGATAAGAACACAGACCCATATGTATGTGCATAGATGCACACACATACGCACATACATAATTGATGACAGTAGAGAGAAGGGACAATTTTACATTTGCTGCAGAAATAGACCATAGCGAGTCTCTTGTCTGCATGCACATTATTGACAAATCTCATTTGGAGAAGAAAGGTCATGGGCTTTAGAGTTAAGAACAGTGACTGAATATCTTTTTAGCTTTCTCTTATGTAAGCTAGTAGCAGTGATCACTATCTACCTCATAGGGTTGTCATAAGGAGTGAATGAAATAGCATATGCAAAGTGCTCTACAAAATTGGTTCACAGTAGGCATTCAATAAAAGGGAGACTTAGACAATGAGACCCATTGGCAAAGTGACATGGATTCTTGGATTTTAAAGTTGCAGCCAAATTTTCAGGAACGTTTCTGTTCTAAACGTAGAGGCTACCACTGTAAAGCTTTTGCAAATTACACTCTAAAAAGAGTTGAATTAATGTCAAGAAGCCAACAAGTATATATGTATATATAAACCTCCTTAGATGCTCATTTCAAAGTGTGAAATGCACACAGGGTAATTCAAAACAAATTTGAGGGTGTTTCAGACCATAAATTTCCTCTGCCTAGATCAATGGCTCCACTCCACTGCTGCTCATTTTTAGTTTAAATTGGGTTTTGCTAAAGAGGAATTTTTTTTAAAAAATCAACGCATCCTGACTTACTTTGGAATTACTTCACACACATTTTAATAAGAATTAAATTGTCAACAGGCTTTTTGCTATCCCACTCATTTTTTATAGATACAGGTGGGCAGTGGTTATCTGACTGTCACCAGTGTACTTTGTCGGGATTATACAAAATTTCTGTGAGCCATAGATTTGTTCTAATGTATCCAGAGAGAATTTCACGTTGGAGCTTAAATTTTATCACATAAACTCAAATGACATTATAATCATGTTAATTCCTCAAACTGTATTTCAAATTGTTTTACTGTATGTGTCAAAAAGAGCTGGATGAAAAGAAATGGTGATTTCAATAATAAAAAATATCCTCTGAGAAACAACTGCACATTATCAGTATAAAGTCAGTTACTATCCTAGAAGGTGTTTATTCTGTTACACATGATTGCGAAAGGGTCAAGAATGTAAAGGCTGAAATGTCAAGACTGGACCCATTTGCATCTCCCTGCTGACCAGAGAGGAGGGAGAACCAACCTGGTAAGTGCCAGACACCATATTAAATTGCATTGAGGTTTTTATAGTCATTAACCTATTTCATACCTCAATAATTCTTTAAAGTAGGTATTTATATTAGGGTAGGCTAACTGCCATAAATAATCACAATATATTACTGGTTCAACACAGTAAAATTTTCTCACTCATATCACAGTTCAGTATGGGTGAGTGGGAGTTGGGGAGAGAAGGCCTGAACAAGCAAGTTCTGTTCATTAGAATCGTTTAGAATCTAGGCTTCTTAATTGTATGGTTCCATCTTCCTCTGTGCTTGAAGTCATCCACTGGAAGACTGATAAGCAGGTGAAGGAAGCATGAGAAAGAATTAAAGATTACGTTGGAGATTTTAAGGAACCAGAGTAGCTGATGAATGACTTATTTACCTTCTATCAACATTTCATTGGTAAATTCAGTCATATCCCTAAACTACAAAGGAGGCTGGGGAATGTAGTTACGCAGTCTTCTCAAGGTAAAAATGTTTCTGGCTTTTGTGAGTAGGTTGCCTTGTTTCTGACATAGTATAATTAATCCAGTTTTATGTATAAGAACACTGAAACTTGCAGAAGGTAAATAATCAAGATAACATAGCTAGTACATCATAGGACTGGTTTGCTTATCTGGAAAACCAATGTAATCTTATTACATCAGAAATTCTGTTGAGAAAAATTTGAGGAAGGTAGATTTTCAAATGTAGTAACTTTAATAAAATTGTGTCTTGATTGAAACAAACACATCAAAACATTTTAGCTTTTAGTAGAAAATTCTAGACAAATCTAACGTACCACTTGAGTTTAAAGGGTGAAATATGTATGATACATACATGTCTTAAATTATATATATCTTTATCTGGCATTCATTATTTCCCCTAAATCACTGTATGGCTTTTTAGAGACATTATGAATTAGGTTATCAAGGTGTTCAGCCAACTTTCTTACAGTGTTTCCATTTATGTAGCAATTGGATGGATGTATTATCCCCATACTTTCTTTTAATGTCTCATGATAACTCAGGCTAGGTTGTGGTTTTTGCGCTGGCATGAAATTCAGCTATTATAAATCTGAGCTATTCACTCAGTAACCTTAATGTGTAGGCAAAGATGCTGACTGATCGTTTGTGTAATGATCTACTGCATTCATTCTCCATGATCCATTTGCTTCAGTCCTAAAACCAAAAACTTAAAAAAATACAGGAATCATTTGACACTAGTTGGAGAATTTCACCTATGCATTTTTCTGTGACCTAAGATTATATAAAATATGGAATGAGGACATAATAAGTCAGACATCTTAATCTGGAAAACCATTTTTCTTTTTACATCCCAATATGAACAGTATATTCAAACAACTACAGTGCTTCGATCTTTAATTTCTCAGAGTAGAAAATACTGTGCAGTTGGTTTGAGAAGTCCGGAGTTTGGGTTTTGGCTATGTAAGCATTGGCTGTAGATTTTGATTGATTCATTCATGTAGCACACTTCATGCATTAATTCATTTGGCACATGTCCATTGAGTGCCTCTATGTGTCAGACACTGCATACAAAATATTTAAGAATTTAGAAACAAAAGGAAAAAATATTCCATAATAGCAAATGCCTAAGACCTACAAATACATAAAGGATTGGAATAGAGCTACATATAGATTTAGAGACAGATGAATCC
Organism: Callorhinus ursinus; assembly: GCF_003265705.2. NCBI lineage: Eukaryota > Metazoa > Chordata > Mammalia > Carnivora > Otariidae > Callorhinus > Callorhinus ursinus. The sequence continues at coordinate 9,425,997 of NW_027397104.1, forward strand.
CCAAGTACATTGACTAATAGTAGAATGAAGTATATAAATAAAGGCCTAATACAAGACTTAATGTAGTTATCCTTGTCTTTAGAATCTTGTATCTGGATGCAATGTAAGAATTATAGGAGCATCCTAAGCTGTTGTACTCAAAGTAAAGACTTTGAAAGTATATCCTTAAGATAGAAGAGGGGAGGGGGCAGCATGATTAGATCACCTATATCCACCTTTATTATCTTGATGTCTAGATGTATTTGGGCTGTCCAAAGCTGTAGCATAAGAGGGCCTAAAGGGGCATTGAAGGTGTATGGGAATGATACACACCAACTTCTAAAGATTATCTCCTGGTAAATTAGGTTAATTTGAGGGATAGTGAATTGGATCTTAACTGTATTTGTAATCCTTTACTTAAAAAAGGGTACTTCAATAAAATACAGCACATTTTTATCATCTGTTTAACATCAATGGAGAAGACATATGTTGGGTATTTTTTGGAATTATATGTGTATTTGAAATGTTTCATAAAGTAGAAAAAATTTTAGCAAAGATTTATCATAAAATGGACTATATAAAGTGTTAATTTTTTTTTTACTATCAGTACTAGATTTCATAATGGGTCAAAAACATGTCTTTACTCTTAGCCAGCCAGAAACTTACTGAAAATGAGGGCACAACTTCAAGTGTGTGCCACATAAACGGTGTATCTGGAAACAACATGAAAGGATAGACATTTAATGAAGCCTCCTGCTATTAGGTTATTCAAATTTTCAAATATATTTTTGTTAATATATAGTGTTCTCTTCCTTTGTCTTATCCTCTTTCTCCACCTCCCTTTCTTCCTCCAGCTTGTCTTTCTATTCCATTTTGTTTTCTCTCCTCCTTTCTTGCTTGCTTTACCTTTTTTCTCTCTACTTAACTGTTCTTGCCGTCATCATCACTCTCCAAGGTCCTGAAACCTCTGTTGCCCATACTTAATACTGGACTTAAATCTTTACCTAATATTCAATAGTAATTGAAAAATACTAGAGTGTGCTATGAGGGTGGGAGAGGTCAAGATTTACACCGAGAGAGAGAAAAATATGATAGAGTGTGGTCTCTTTTACCCATGAAACATGCAGACACTTTTCCTGCCAGCACATTTCTCTAAAATTCCCAGAGAAGCTCTGTTATATCTCTTCTCCCACTCTCAGCCTTTTTAAGAGAATGAAATGGGAGTGGCAAAGAAATGTTACCCAAATAACTTCCCATTTTGGGTGTATTGAATGCTAAGCTCCGTCAAAGTCAAGGTGGGAAGACAGTTTCTTAAAGTCACTGTGTCACAAATGCACTACCACGCACCATGCAAAGATTGGTTTAGTTTTATAATGACTTTGTTTAAGACTGAAAGGTTATGTGCCTTGTGACCTTCTAAAGAAACACTGTAAATGCTTTTTAGAATTTTAAATCTCCCCTTTCCCCCCACTTATAATCAAGTTAATGGATTATTCATTTGCTTAATAGCATGTCTTTTGCAATTTTGTCTTTTTCCTCACCTTGGGAAGAAGGGACAGGAAAGAGGTGTGCAGAAAGGAAAGATAAAAGGAAATGTAAGATGGCTTTTCCACATAGGAAGCTATTTGATACAGCAAAAGAAGCGTGCTGAATAGAATCAGAGAATTTGGATTCAAATCTCTTTTCCAGCCATATGAGGTTGTACAAGTTGCTTGTTTTTCCTTATCCTAGTTTATTTTATCCTTATAGAGAGTTATTTAATAATCCCCATCTTGTGGGTTGTAGTGAGAATTGAAGAAGGAAACATATAAGGCGCCTACCGTAGGTATTTGCTCATTATAGTGGTTAAACTATCTTAGTATTTTTTTTCTCCTCCCCCCGCCCAAAAGTTCTCAATTTAGCCCAGGTATTGTTGCCCATGGAGGTTTGCAAAAATCCATATTCTAGAGACACACTTTTGGATTGAGTTTTAAAAGAACACTGATGATTGTTTTGGTGCTTATACATTCATTCAGCCTCTTATTTTAGTAATAAAACAATAAGAATATTACATGAATTTTTGATTTACAAAGCCCCTAGAAATAAACTATACATCATGTTACATTACAGTTGTAGGAAATATTAGACATCATTCAACCATCTCATTTTGAAATTGAAGAAGTCGAGGCTTAAAACTAAGATAGACTTAAGGTAATGCAGCTAGTTGGGGAAGAGTTGGGGTATAAACTCAGTTCTCCTGATTTCAATTGTGCTAGCTCTCTAATATGCCATTCTACCTACTTGAAACAGGGACTTGAGCATTAAATGCTTTTGATGCTTCTCCATGAGTGTATGGATCATTGTTGTATTACCAGTGCCTAATCTGGTAAATGATATGCTATAGACACTCAATCAATTTAGGATAAATGAATAATTTAATGGTATAAAGTTATTCTCTTATATACCTTGACTGAACAGAATATTTCAAGTCCTGTTTACTATGCTAGATAAAATACGGATATAAATTCTAACAGATAATATCTCCAATTCCATCCCCATGGTCAATCTCCTCTCTGGCTCTCATTTATGTAAGTGATCTGAGTTTTCGCTTTTTCTTAAGATCAAGATTAATTTGGGGATGCCTGGGTGGCTTGGTTGGTTGAGCGCCCAACTCTTGATTTTGGCTCAGGTTATGATCTCAGGGTTGTGCGATTGAGCCCTGCACTGGGCTCCACACTCAGTACAGAGTCTGCTTGGGATTCTCTCTCTCTCTTTTTCCCTCTCCCTCTGCCCTGTCCTCCACTCATTCGCTTGCTCTCTAATAAATAAAATCTTTAAAAAATCTAGATTAAGTTGGATTAAATAACTCCTATCAGTTCCATTACTTAGACACAAAGCCCTCTTCAATACCTTGGGATACCTTGATCTCTTGGTTCTTGTTTCTATTCATGCACACTTTATTCTTCATTCTATCCATCCTGATGGAAAATTCCATGTTTGCCTTGATTGATACATGAAACACAATGTTAAACACACAGACACACAGAGAAACATTTAAAGTAGCCTTGTTTAAGATTTGGAAGGGAAAAAAACAGCCCTATAATGCAAATAACTTTGAAAAATTTGGGCATCATTGTTAAAAGTCTTTTAGTCATTTTATGCCATGGAATTTCACTGGTCCTCCTTAATCTGCTGAGCCACCATCCGTCTTGGTGAGCTTTCCTGTCACTTTTGGCTTTTTAAATTCTCTCTCTACTTTATTTCTAGAGTTAAAATTATAATATTCTTCTTGTCTCATGCAAAGCAGACTTGTCCTTTCAACTGACGTCAACCCCAATCCTGGGGGTACAGAAAGGACTGAGAAGGAGGGTGAGTGTAGATGGTACATGTTATCTTCCGTCCCAGGTCTTAGGCTTCTTTTCCCTTCTCATGTCTGTATGGAAAGATGTTCCTGGAGTAACATCTCTGGCCTCTCTGTCATTCCTGTTTATTTCACCTCTTGGGGGAGCAGACACTTAACTGATTGATGTCTGAAAAATTAAACCAAATGAGATTGCCTCAACCTTTTTTTTTCTGTTGCATTTATTAGACATGCCTGCAGAGAGAGACACATATCTAAACATAATTATGAGCATATCAAACATTGCTTAGTATCCTACTTTGTCCTTTAACGTTAAATTGAGGACATTTTAAAAAAGAGTTCTTTTTAACTTTGGGCTTTTTAAAAGCAACAAAGTATGAATTGTGAGGAACCAATGGTATATCAAACATCACCCTACCTGCAGAACCTGACAAAGATGATCTATTAGCTTCTCTATAGGATTTAACATGTTTTATTTCCTATTATATGTAAACTACATTCATACAGAAATTAATATATGCTCATTTCCTTCCTTTGAAAAGGAAATGGGTGTATTTACTATATACCTTTTTCTATTTTTTTGTTTTTCTATTCTTACTCTTATTTTTGCCTTCTTCTAACATGCTGTTTCTGTGAAGTCAGTCAGACAAAGAATGCACAAAGATACACAGGTGTTTGCCCTGGGTTACGGGAAAAGTATCCAGCTTTGAAATGATTAACATACCAAGGCTCTGGATCCAACCAAATAAGAGATAGAGTATCAAATAATCTAGTGTAGCATGACCTAGAGAGGGTATGCCCAAAGGTGCATCTGGGAGCTCAGCAAGGAGTAATCAATAAGAGTGGGAGGCAAGAGTATGTGCAAAGCCAGTACTACATAAGACCAAGGCCAAAGAACCAATTAGATTATAGAGCTTGCCATAGGGGAAGAAAGTGGTGAGCTCAGACTTGATCTAGAGCTGTCCCTTATCCAGGGGAGTCCAGTAGGATGAGTCATAGTTAGAAGTCTCCAGGTGGTAATAATTAAAGATAGCATTAGGGGTATACGTGGTCTGTCAAGTTTGAGATTACTTGCTGGCTAGTGGTGAGGGATATGAGATCAAAGTTTAATTTCTAAGAATTCTGGGTTGGAATGGGCCAGGGAGGTTGTTGGAATTCCTTCTGAGCAGGCTAAGTTCCATTTAACCAGAGCACAAATCAGGAATGGAGGTTGAAGTCAGGTGCCTGCCATGAGCAACTATTCACCGCATGAGATAGGGGCAAGGCCAAGGTCTAATGACCTTGACATATACCTAGAATTCACCCCAGGCACATGACATTCTGTGATCAAAGAAACATTGTTCTTATACTTAGAAATTTTACTTATCTCCAAATCTATTATTTGTATTTGTTTCCTTCTTTACTTTATCCTGGATATTGTGATTACTTTTCTTCTACCTTAAATTTAAAAAATAGAGTTGGGTATGGAGGTGTAAATGAGTACTTTTGGTATGTTAGATGTAAAAAAAATCAAGCATACACAAATAACAGTAATCCATCTTCAGAGGAAATCACCCAGGGTCCAAAGAACTGGGTTATATGGAAGTGGAATAGAATCTTGTTTCAATCACATTAGTAGGAAGGGGCCTATCGTAAAACAGTCTTTTGTGTTAATCTTAGCCATAAATGTCGTGTTCAAGTCATGTAAATTGGCTGAACACTATTTGAAAAATACATTGGTTTATGTTTTAATATTTGATGCCTGTCAGAATATATATTCATTAATTTTCTTGTACCGTTGAGGAATATGCTATTTGACCATTACAACCATCCATAGCTCTTTTGGTCATTGCTACTCCTTCCTTTAGGATTTTAGAAACTGGCTCACCGGGCCTCATCAACATTTCTCCTGTCATAAATTTTGAACATTTCAATATCCACAGAGAAGATGCTCACCATAAGCTGTCCTCTGAGCTTTTGGAGCATCTCTTTTCCAATTATTTTCTCTTGTACTTCACCCTAACTACCCACACTCATGGTCATACTAGGCTCTTTTTATTACTAATAACTCCAGCTCTTCCGTAATCCAAATTTCAAACACTTGCCAGTCACAACCCCCCATCTTTTCATCTAACTTCTTTTCATGTCCTCCTATAAACAATTCTTCAAATCCACTGCTTCCTTCAAACTTTTGACTGTTTCCATTTTTCACTCTTTGGCCATTCTTTAACCTCACTTCCTTCTTTGCTTGGCATACATTACAAGGTCTATCCTTACAGTCATTTTCTTGCATACATTCCCAATTCCTCTGTCCCTCACTGTCTCCCTCTGTCATCCTCACCTGGTTACATTGAAATTCTAGTCTATTCTTAGCTGTACTGACACAGAAATAAGAATGGAAAAAAAAATCACACAACCACTTTGTCTTGTCTCACTTTAAATTCATGGCAGATATGCTTTGCCCAGTTATCCCATTACATCTCCCTAGTTTCATGCTGTCAGGCAAATATTTTGCACCTTCTCCTATGCCTTCAAACCACCAATATCTTCTTCGCCTTTCTTCTTCTTCTTCTTTTTTTTTTTTTGATTGCTTAGTGTTTTACCAAAGAAACAGAAACAAATGTAAGAAAACTTGCACGTTTCTACTACCAATATACCTTTTTTTCTGAGTTGAACCCTGTATTTTGCCTTTCTTGTTAAGATACTATTTTTATTCCTTTTTACGCCTGGTGCCTCTGTTACCCTGGAATTCATTTTCTCTTCTCTGGTTATGATGGCTACCTTCCCTCTCTTTCCCATATTATCAAAGTTTCTCTTTTTCCTGCATCATTTAATAAGCATATGCAATAATACCTTCCATTAAAATATTCTGTTGGCCTCCCTCCCTAGTTTCTTAGCTCTCTTGTTCTCTTGTTTAGCAAAACATTCTCTCTTCACTTTCCATCACTCTTACTACTCCCAGAAACTGATCTTAATAAGGCATCAGTGGCATTATCTGGGCCACATTTGGTCAAGCCTCAGTCTTCATCTTACTCTTCTTATCACCAGCTGGGCAGAGCTGAAGACTCTTTTCTTGAAACACTTCTTTATTTGACCTCTTGAAACTTCTCTCTCATAGTTCTCCTACTTCACTGCTGGTTCTTTAAAGTTCCTCTATTGATTCTTCTTGATCTTTGGGACTGTTAAGCATGGATGTGTTCCAGGATCCACCTGTTGGCTTCTGTATTCTCACTTTCTAGTTGATCACACCCAACCTCATGACTATACATACTTTACCATTATATCTTCTGACACAATCTTTCTTCTGAATTCTAGACTCATATGTTTGTCAGTTTAGATCCCCATCTGGATTTCTAATGGGCAAACTTAAAATGTCTGGAAATGGACTCTTGATTCACAACCATCTTCTAAAAAAACCTGTTACTCCCATAATCTATCTATCTCTGCAAGTAACATCTCTAATCTCCCAGTTTCTTAGGACAAAAAAAATTAAGTCATCTTCTCTTTCATGCCCTGTGTCTGATCCTCAACCAAATAACAAATCTTGTTAGCTTTAAAAAAATTTGGAACCTGACTTTTCCATTGCTTTTACTACTATTAACCTGTTATAAGTAAATTATCCAATACATATGTATGCGTACACACGCACACATAACTATCAAACTCTGATTTACACACAATTTCAGTGGTTTCAAGATATATAACTAATTTTAAGAAATGTAATTTTTGGGATGGTTAGAATCTATACTGGTATAAATTAATAACCACAGATTGGTCTCTTAGTTGTACTTGAGGAATAGGTATGCTTTTTTTCCTTGGGCTGATACATTTCGCTATTAGGTCACAAACAAGAGTTCTGGACTGGGAGTCAGAAGAATTATTTGTAGCAGTGCCATTATCAACAAATTGTGTAATCCAGATATATTTGTTCTGCAACTTTGCCTCTGTTTAGGCCACCAAATAGGGCCTGAACTGTATTCATCTTTCTCCTTTACAAAATTTGGCTCCTTGTAATTACAAGAAAATATTTTGAGAAACTAAAGAAATCAAGATACAGGTTAAAATATGCATCCAATGGGAATGTTGGAGGAAAGTAATTCTATTTCCCACCTTTACCCCAGCTCTGCTTCCCTGGATTGCACAATTTAGCACCACAATCTGATGCCCAAGAAGTAAACTTGTACTGTATTTATTTATCTGGCCACTCAAAAGCAAAGTAAAATTCAATCCCACCCAGCGAATGAAATGAAAAGAGAGAGAGTGAGAGAGAAAGACCTGGTTGTGAGAATTGGGGAGGAAGAGAACTGTTTGAAGATTATTAATATCAAAGACTTAATTTTGTCATTTTACAGAGTTGAGTTAATGGATTAAACTTGTGGCTGTTTTATGTAGTTTTGTCGGAAAGTGATGTGTCAGAATTTTTACATCTGAGATACTTGCTCTTTTAAGTTGACTGGAAGCATCAATCATAGGTAAAATTTTCCTGCTGATAGTTCTCTTTTCTCTCGTTATCAAAAAAGAGGAATTTATATGTGATTTTTCAATGAAATAGGAGTAGAAGAAAGCCAGTTCATTTCAAAGACACTTTAAAGGTGCCTGAGTTTCTATTTAACTTTGAAAATAAACCTTAACTGATATTCTGAATTCTATTAGCAATCACAACTGCACAAGGCCCCATTATCATTCCTTACACCTTGGCTTAGGTGTTCTCACATGAAACCTTCCAAAGGATGAGGCTGTGTTTATTTTGGGGTTTGATTCTGCAGACTCTGAGAGAGAGGAACTTAACTTTTTTATGGACTTACTAGATTCTCAGCACTATTCTAATTTAGCTCTTTGCATTCAGAGTTAATCTCATATATAATCATCACAGTAATTATTTGAGATAGATGTTACATTTCCCATTTAACAAATGAGGTTATGGAGGCTCAGAGAGATTAAAATGACTTGCCCAAGGTTATTCAGCTAATAAATAGCAGATTCAGGAATCAAGCTCAAATCTTTTTCTTTCAAAGTCTTATCTCTTTGGCATAATCTATTTGTAGTTATGATTCCTTTCTGAAAATTAAGAAGTGACTTTAAGCCCAAATTTAGATCTACATTTATAGTCATTAATTCTAAATTGAAATATGCAAACATAAAAAAAGAGTTAGAAAAGAAATCTACCCAAATTAGTGTGATATAATACAAAATGGCTTAAAGTGAGATTCTGAAGACATCCTTTTTGGTCTCAACTGTCTCACTAACCAGCTCTGCGGCCTGGGGCACCACTTGGGACCTTAGATTTCTCATCTGTAAAATGAGGATGTTGAACTCAATGATCTTTACATCCCTTCCAGCATAAAAATATTCTGTGTTTCTGAGTGGGAATTAGTTGAAGAGCATTTTCCTCTTTTCAAAGCCATATTAGTAAAGCACCTGAAGGGAAAAAAATATCAGGAAGAGGAACAAACCCACATGCTATGCCATGTATTTATGTCCATAATCTCATTAAATTCCCACAACCAGCATATGTCAGGTGTCAACCCCATTTCACTGAAGGGGAAAGACTTAGAAGTGAACAGTTGACCCAAGTGAGCGAGGTTTGGTCCAACATGTTTTCCAACGTTGATGAAGGCCCAAATCCTAGTTCTCAGTTTGGTGAATCAAATTTATTATTTTCAATTTTTTTTGCAAAATATGTAACTTCATTAGCTCATTGCAAGGTAATTGGAGGAGAGGAGCTATTGTAGCTTACAACTGAAGCATACATTCTTGTTGAAATTGGTACAGAAGGCTAGGAGAAGAATAAAACCAGACAGACTTTGGAGAGGTTGGGAGCTAGGCCCTGCAAGGTCTGCCCCTACCTATCGGCCATGCTGAGGGTTTTTATCTTTTCCATAAGGAAAATAGGGTATGCATAAGGGTCATATGATCCAGACTGCAATCCAAAAAAAAAAAAAAAAAACCTGATTTGTACTGCATTAGGAGAATGGATTGTTGCAGAGCCAGAGATGAACTGGTTTTGATGGTATTGCAGTAAACCAGGTAAGAAAGAAAGTGACTTAGGTTACGATGGTAGTTATGGGTGTGGAATGAGATGGAGTGACTTGACAAATGTCTAGGAGATGAAACTGACAGAACTTGGCTACAGATGGTGAGGCAAGAAAGATGTGAAGAATAACGACTAAGTTTCACATAGAGCTGGACAGTAGTTCTGGAAATAGACCAGGTTGGGGGTTGATAGTAGTGGGAAATGGGTATTGCAGTAAATACATTATAGAGCGTGGTGCTTTGCAGCTGAAATATCTTAAAAAATGCTTTCTGATAGATCCTCTTGTGATTGTCACTAGCTTCCTTAGAAGACAAAATTCCCAAAAGGAGAATGCACATAATAAACATAATGATGTATGGTTGAGAGAAAAAGTCTTTTGATAACTTATTATTATTCTCTATTTCAGACTAGCATTTGTACTTTCCTCTTAATAGGCTTGTCACAAAATGTGAAATCCAATTTATTGTGGATAACTACCAGCTGGCGTTTCTGAGGAATGAGAGAAATACAGGTGCCTTTGGCTTGATTAGAACCATTAAACATACATGATTATCAACTCAGTTTTTGGATTAAAAGTAGTTCCTCAAAAGAAGAAAGTATTTGGGGGTTGTATGTATTTTAAATTCAGGGTCATTTATGCTTTAGCTTCCAAATGGCCCAAGAAGATGTGTCCTTTCAGCATGTCTGTCTCGTTTAGCTAGTAGTGTCTTTTGGTTGGAATACTCAAGTAACTTTTTTTTTAATAGTGGGCCTTAAATGGTATGAGCATGTCAGTGATTCCAAAATAAGAAAAGCCTGATACATATAATACTGTTTATTATTAAACTACTGACTACAGGGTATTCACTGAATCATGGCATGAATTAATTCATTAATCCTGCCTTATGTTTCAGCAATTTCCATTTGAAATTGGGACTCTAAGAGGTTGACGTCAAATTCATATTGGAAACACCCAGACTCCTCTTACATGCTGTGGGTGTGCTATGAGTACAGTGAATATTTACTAAGCCCTACTGTGCCCCAGATCTAAAGCTCTGTGCCTTTCAAGTATCATCCCATTTACTTCCTACAAGAATGATCTAAGGCAGATACTAGTTTTCTAGCCATTTTACACAAGAAGCAAAGCACAGTTGATGATGAATGATTCTGGGTCATTATATTTGTACCTTGTTATAGCCCAGACATTTATGTAAGAAGGAAAGAAAGAGGGAGGAAATGGACAAAGGGATAAGAAGGGAGTTTCTGCAATTATTTCAGAATATGAAAGTGCGTTCTCTTGTAAACACCTGCCAAAAATCATAGCTCTTCATATTTTGTTCATCATTATTCTCTTCAACTTACTTGAGATGTTCCTTCTATTCCATAGATATTGGAAGATATTCCATAAGTGACCAGAGAAAGCCAAAGAACAGAGAATGCAGGCATCTATGTTAAAAGGTGATCTGGTTGAGTAAATCCACAGACAAATCCACTTAACTAAGAAAAGCTACCCCATATCATCATGGAAGTAAATCATTCTTCTGGGGACGCAAAAATGTGTTTGAAGTATCCCGTACTGTAACACTTCTTCCAATTCTGAAGTTCTCCCCAAAGCCCCGAGCAGCTTTGATCATATTTCAGTGAGTTTTCAAAGCTCCACTCCTCTGGCTTCTTAACCATAGTCAGATGCTTGTTAACACATGTGGGCTGCCTACTTCATTCAAAATCCTGTGCTGCATACGGGGACTAAATGAAAGGCATTTTCAAGCTGAAATTAAATGTAAGCCTTGGATAAATAGATGAGCAAAAGAAACACGAGGTAGGAAGGGGCAGGGATAGGGAAGTGGAGATGGGGGAAGACTTTGATCAGGCTTAGATTTGTCTAATTCTGCCAGTCTGTAGTGTTTTAGGTCACGAAACTAGAATCTTTTATATTTCTTGTCCACCCCTTGTTGCTTTCGGGGGATTATACTCTATGTGTTTCTCAGAATATTACATTCTGATGTGGAAATATGGGACAGTGCCCATGAATCTGCATTTTAAACAAAATCATCCAAGTCATTTGAGACACACTAGAGTGAGAACGAGTTGTCCAAAGAAGTCACTTTACGTCTGCCATGAATCTTTTGTAAGGAACACCAGTCAGCCAAGCCTCAAAAATACAAGGAGTTTAAATAGAAGAAAATATACTTGTCTGGATTGAGTAGTCACTGGGATATAACTTCCCAGTGAGTTGCACTTGAGAGCTGACCTCCTTCACATTTTTAGTTGGGATGAAACACTTAATGCAAAAAAAAAAAAGAAGGAAAAAAAAAAAGAACGAGACTTAGTCTTTTTGCTGTTCTAGCTGTTAACAATCTGAAGCATATTCTGCCTCCTGGAGGTTAAAATTTACTAGTAGATCAGAAACTGGGGTGGGGAGTAAGGTGGGAAATGAAAGCAGTCATAAAACAGCTCAAGATTTTAAATGTTGGAAGGTCGTTCACTCAGATACAATTTATTTTTATCTCCTCCTCGGAATATTTAGATCTGACCAGTGTGCCTGATGGCCTCTCTCCCGATGCCTCTGTGGGCTGCCTTAAAAGGAAAATGCTTATGTAAAGAAGACAAGTGTGGGCAGGCAGGCATCAGCTTAACCGACCAAGGAGCTCAGCAGTTCCACCCACTGCTTCTTTCCCAGAGCCAACTCCCTAGAGATGCTCTCCTAGTGAGATGTCTGGTGCTTTCCAATGCTTCCCCAGCCCTTTCTGATGTGATGATTTCCTCCTGATAGCTTCATTTTATTAGATCATAGGTGCACAGTCTGTAAATGTGAAAACTTAAAGGGAAAGAGAAACTTTCAAAGCAGCTGTTTAATGTAGGGCTTAAAAAAAAAAAACCTGGGAGGGGGAAAAAAAGAAAACTCAATCTAAAATCTTACAAAATAAAAACAATTGAGGCAGGCTAGTTTTCCCTTTCCCCCTGTAAGTAAAATATTCGTGAATTTTGCCGCTATGGTATTGTATGCTAAATGCAATCAAAATTCTTTTACAGAGTAAAAATCATAGAGAAGTGTACTGTTATCTTACAGTGCTTCCTGGAAGAACCATGAAATCTGCATTGCAAGGCACTGTCTCTTACTGTAGCAACATTGCTTCACCAATTTCCAGGAGAAGGAACAATGATCTTGACTTTCTGTAATGCTTTTCCTAACAAGATGCTTGGAGGAGGTAGCTGGCTGCTGTAAGGGCTAAGGATTCTGTATAAGGATTCTGATGGGAGGAGAAAGCATTGAAAGGGAGCAGATAATCACATTCAGGGCCTACTCAGTGGCAGTGTCCTATGCTCATTGCCCTATCAAAGGAAACACTTGGTGAGCAGAAGAGCAGATGCATTTCTTCACAGGGCATAAAGACCAGTCTAAGGACTTGCTGCTTCAAAAGACGACTGACCCCTTGTTAGATAATGGATCACACAGTCTCTTTAGGCCACCAAAAAGGTGCCGTCTCTCACGTGTCTAAACATGTGATCCTGCCTCCATTGATTTATCTGTTCGTGGATTTATCTATTCATTTAGTGAATATTTTAGAGTGCCTACCTCGTTCTGTGCACCATACCCTAGAAACACAGGGGCCGATACAATTCCTCCACTACACACACACACACACACACACGCGCGCGCGTGCGCGCGCGCACACACACACACACACACACACACAAATCACATTTAAATAGAAAGATAGGTTGACATATTTCTGGTTAAAAATGGTAGGTTGAACACATTCTCCTTAGGTTGAGCTCATAAAAAAGATGAACAGAATAGGAGGGAATGAGTGGTAATTAATTTAGAAATCCCCAGAAAGTAGACTCATCCGTTGACAGTAGGAAGATCGGAAAAATTACCCGTTTTGTATGAAGGGACCCTTAAGGCACTCCTGAGTCATGGTCGAAAGGCTGTTTCAGAAGCAATTATAACACCAAAACTTCCTCCTGAATATTTCCCGGCAAGGGGATGGCCTTTCTCTCTCAAAGTAAACAGGAGATGTATTCTCTGGCAAGGGATCCCAGAAGATCTTTGCACTGTAAGACAAAAGGAACAGAACAGAGTTCCCAGCTGAAGATCTGGGAAGTTAGTATTATACACTGAAGGGTGAGACCCTTCCTCTCCTGCTGTTTTCCTTTATCATGTCTCTGGATACATTTAGCAAGATTTATACATTCCAGTCAGATCTTGGAAAATTGTTTTCTACTCCATCTAACAACTTGAATGAACTTACATGGGGATTCTCTAATTTAAAAAATAGACAGGCAAACACCATTTCATTCACTGCAGTGTGTAATAAAGACCATCATCCTCAAGCCCTACCCACAAGCACAGACTTCTGTTCGGTTATAAATTCCCACATTCTTATATGTGGGGGGAGGGGGAAAGTCAAGGATCAAATTAGAGAGACATCTCTAATATGAAAAAGACCAAAGCAAAAATAGAAAAAGCATCTTGAAGAAAATGTCTATGTGGGATCAAAAGAATCCTAAAATGAACAAAACTATTCTTTAACCAAACTGAGATCAGAGAAGATACTGTAACCGTTGGGGGAAAAAAGCGTACAGGATTTCTCAGGCGATGCTGGAAGCGGCCAGGGCTGTTACTCTGAAGTCTGCAGTGTGCAATACAGTAGCCTCAAGCCACATGTAACTATTTAAATTTACATTAATGAAAATGTAATAAAATTAAAAATTCCGTTTCTTTGTCATGCTAGCCACCTTTCAAGGGCTCAGCAGCCACTTATGGCTAGAGGCTGACACCGGGCATTGCAGATAGGACATTTCATCTGCACAGAAATTCTGTGCAGTGCTGCTCTAAAGAGAAGCTTCTTGAACTGGAAACAGAAAGTGAGAACACAGCATTTCTTCTTAAGTGTTTGAGAGAGATGATGACAGCATTAACAAAATGATGGAAGAAGACCGAAGAGGGTGTTAGTAATTTTTGCTCAGGGAGTTGACGAGGAGGCATTTCACCGGAGTCGTGTTTTGACAAACTGGAAATGGGATAGAGGAAATTGTCAAGTCTGAGACCAGGTCGGTCTTCCATCCTGTCAGACTTTGTGGTCCCACCTGTGCTCTTTCCTGTGACTGCAGAGTCTGAAGAGCCTGTAAAAGGGAGGAGATTCGGGCATAGGAAATCTGAGGAGACAAGGGGAGATTTAATGGTGAAAATCTGAGTAGTTGGTTTAGTGAAAGCAGAAGTGAAATACTGTCAGAGGAATACTGGGGAAGAATGTAAAGACAACAGGAGAAGGGGTAGTGTGACCAGAGTTGAAATGAGCAAAATGTGTTTGGTTTGGTTCCTCTTCAGAGAATCCTGTTCCTCCTAACTCTGTCCATGAGATATTTAGCATTCCATTAAAACCTAAGTTTCACGCCTGCATGTTAGAAAGTAGTTTTAAAAGCCACAGGAATAAAACAGGATGTTGCTCTCTTTCCTCACTTTCAAAACCATCGACAAAAATCTCACGTGTGCTTTGTCAAGTCAGTTGTCTGGTCCATGATCCACAAAAAAGAACATGGGAAAGACCAGAAGGGCAGATGCCAGATGGAATTGGAATAATGAACTTTAAGGCAGAGAAGATGAGACAAGTCAGCATCAAGTTAAAAAACGCGAAAATTGGGGTCTTTCTGAACTCTCACTTATCATATGTGGGTGTCCTATCTTATTCATAAGTTGAGAGTAAGAACAACTTAAAGTGAAACCAGAAAGGCATTTGTGATCTTCTAACACAACAGTAATATTATTAATGCCAATAGTTTAACACTGGTTATTTATGATTTTAATAAGTTTAGCACATTTGCAATTCATATTAACACCATTCAGGATATAGGCATTATAGTCCTTAACTATAAAAGGTGTCGTTGGCCCTATTAGAGAATGTCTATTGTAGGAGTCATTAATTAATTAGCATGCCTTTTTTGAGTACTTATCAAGAACTGTGTTTCTAGGCTGTAAAGACATGTGCGTCTAAGACAGGGTAGTTGTTCATCATTGAAGGTAAATCGGTATTTTACCATTAAGAAAGTTAGGTGTGTGAGGGGAGAATTCAACTGTTTCTGGTAGTAAAGGTAAAATTTCCTGAACTACCTTTCAACTGCAGACACTATACTGTTACTGTATATAATTAGTATACTATACTAATTAACTGTTAGTTAATTGTCTTAACTACCTTGAGAAAGAGCTGTGGTTTTTTTCTTAGAGTATTGAATGAACCTGAGGCTCTATATTTAGTGGAGGTGGAGAATTCTACAAGGTAAAATGTAAAGGTACTAAAATATATCTTGAGCTACTATTTATTTAATCCTATTACCTAAAAATAACATATTTATTCACCAAACATTCATGGTCATTTACCAAGTGCCTGGCTCCATTTTAGAAGCTGCAAAACAAAGCAGACTAAATAGCTATTCTCATATTCTAATGGGAGAGAGAAGATAATTAACAAAAGGATACCGTGGCAGGTAGTGGTAAGTGTACTGATGAAAAAGAAAGCAGGCTAAGAGGCTTTCTAAGGGAGTTAGAAAAATCAAGCAGAGTGAGACTCCACATTTTCTGCATTTCCAAGGCGACTGGAGTATCCAGTAGGAAAGTACATTCCTATGCCGCTGGACAGCGGAGCATTACTCTCCACTTTCCTCTAGAGGGCAATTCACAGCAGTGTGACAGTCTTCTCTTAAAATGAGTCTTAGGTATAAAGTTACAGTTACACATGATGAGTGAGTTCCAGAAATCTGTGCAACATTGTGCCTATAGTTGACAGTAAAGTATCGTGCACTTAAAAATTTGTTCAAATAGTAGATCCCATGTTAAATATTCTACACACACACACACACACCCCCCCACGCCCACCCCAATAGCAACAAAGGGACATAAGGAAACTTTTGGAGGTGATGGCTATGTTGATCGCTTTGATGTGGTGGGGGTAACACAAGTATATACATATGTTCCGATTGCATACATTAGTTGTATACAAATTGCATCCATAATTTATGTGCGGGTTTTTTTTTTTTTTTTGGCATACCAATTCTATGTCAGTAAAGCTGAAAAAACTAAAAAAAGAATCTTCTGGAGCTGGATTCACGGAAGTCCTGGGTAATAGCTAATAGCATCACACTTCCGGGTTCCCTCTCAGATGGCCTCAGCCGTGTTTTGTGTGGGGGTTTCTCCTAAAGCTTATTTGTCATGGTCCAGTCTGGTGTAGCTGCCCCAGCCCTCCGGCACATCCCTGGATTCTGTTGATTCCATCAGCCCCTGGAACTCATGTTTCCCCCGTAGATGCAGAGGCACGAGTGCACATTGGGTTTAAGGACTGACACATAGGTAGCTTATATTTCTCTGAGGTAAGAATGTGAAGGTATGTGTCTGATGTATGTTTTCTTGTCATTTGCACATGAGTTTAGTGTCTCCATAGCTAAGTGGGAGTCCTTCGGGGTAGGACAGTTTTCTTTTTCTTTTTTTACTTTTACTTTTTTCTTTTAATTATCTCCTTTCCCTAATCTCCCTCTCTTGTGCTTTGAGTACAATCTGTTTCCCCTGAAAGAGGTCTACTTAATTATCCAGCAGAACATGGTTGAGTGTGTACTGCAATCCTCCCCACGGTTTGAAGGCTTTAGAGCCACAGAGAGGTGGACATATTGGTGGTTGCTCTTAAAATGCCCACGATCAATTTGTGGAGGTAAAAGCAATACATGTGTGAATCATTATAGGACATCTGAAGGTAGTATGGGGACAGGAAAAGAATTGCAGTGAGACTTTTAAAGGTCAATATGAGCTTAATGAAAACAAAGAATTTGAATTGAGTCCATTCCCAGTGTGAGGAGTTGTCATAAAGGTGTGACTTCTGGAAAGAGTTAAATGTATGTGGAATATAGGATGTCTGTCATCCTGGCTAAATTAGAGAGTTCCATGAGTAGGGAGAGACAAGTTCGGGTGGGTTAATTGGGACCAGTTAATGGAAGGCATAGAGCCCAAAAAGAAGGATATAGTTTTATTCTAACAGGTAACAGGAGCTGCTCTCCATTTTTAAACTGGAGACTTACTCAGGAAAATGAGAACCTGAAAACATTTTAGAAGGCATTCACAGTGACAAGTTGGTCCTTTTTATGTCGTTCTGAAATAATAGTGATAGAGTATTTTGTGTATGTAACCAGAATGCTACTGTGGCAGCCCAGAACTTGAGCTCCTAGTGAGGGTGACTTGATTGCCTGTCCCATGCCTGGAATGAGCCAGTTTAACACTCCTTATCCCCACGCACACACGTGTGTACACACACACGCAGATTTCTGCTCAGATGAGACCTTTATGTGAAGCAGATCTTTGCCAAGTTTGAGGAGATGGAGAGCTTCAATTCATAGCACACAAGCCACTTGACATTGAACGTTAGATGTTCTGCCTCGAAAGTTCTTGTTTAGTGACCCTCTTATTCCCAAAGAACTACAGCTCCCTGGGCTCTCCTTGGAAACAAAAATTGACTAGAAATTTAAAATAAGCACCTAATATGTCTCCTGGCCCCATTCCCTTTCGGGTCCCCCTGCAATGGGTGGGACTACCTTGCCGGCGGAGGGGAGGGGGTAGGTAGAACTCTATGTTTGTGTACTGCACTCTCCCTGGCCCTGTACTCTCTCCAGGTTTTCCTACCAACTTGGCAGTGTCTGGTCAATACAGCGGAGGGAGGGCATGTCTGTCCCTCAAATTATTCCCTGGAGAGTTCGGTCTGAAGTCCGATTTACAGGAATTAAGAGCTTGTCATACATTCAGCTCTAGAGGCCACTGGGTAAAAGCCGATTCTCCGTGTCATTCCTTTTGCTGGCAAAACCATCTCTTCATCCCTTTACCCCTACACAGATTTTTGTTAATTTGTAAGGGCAGGATTTGCCCATTTTTTTTTATTTTGAATGTCATCTTAATACTGAAAACCCTTTTGGTATCTTAATGAAGTAGATGATTTAACAAATGATCTCGATTTCAGAATCATTCCACCTCATTGTTCAGGAAATTTCTAACCTGTTATCACTGGACAGTCTATAGTCCTTAATTTCAATAGTAGAGTATCTTTGCAGAAGGGCTTTTGTGTCCTTCCAGAGCGATTCCTACTGGCTCTTTGATTTCAGTTACACGGTTTGTCTGCTGTTAGTCTCCCTCTCTGATTTGTAGAACTCAGCATTCTCGAGAAGACAGATGTTGGCAGAGGGTTTGAGGCCAGTCTCTAATATCTGGACTGTGTCCAGACTGACTCCCTCTGAAGGAGGGAAGGGAGAGAGAGAGAGAGTAGAGTCCTTTTCTCCCCTCTGACTGAGGGGTGGGTCTGAGTGTTCATTGCTGCTGATGCAGAACTCAGCTTAAATGATATAGGACGTGAGGCAGTGGCAGCAAGTACAAAACACTGAAATAAATTACCATATATATCATGTTCTGGTGGGTAAGATAGAAGTGATGTGTGTAATGAATCAAAGCTGGAAGCAGTTGTGGTGTGTGGTGATAGTGAGGGAGACCGAGTTTGCTGTGGCTCAGCCTCAGCTTCAGAGGGCTCGGTGTGAGGAATATGTGAGGAAGCAGAAACCACTCACTGTAATGGGACAAGGGAGGACATTTGTGAGGGCACAGGAGACCTTTTGTTAGTACAGCAGGGATCTGTTATTTCGCCAGCCCAGCTCTCTGATTTTCCTGTTTGGGGACGTGCCCTCCCCTGCTGCAGGCAGTCTGGCATGCGCTCAATTACGGAGCCTTCCCCTGCCTTGCCAAGCAAGGTGTGGGCACGTGACCCAGGCCAGACTGCAGTCTCCCTCCGTTCCTGAACCTGAATTTGAGTGGTGTAATAGAATGATGGAAGTCATCTGTAGCTGATTCATCCTGCAAAGTAGAGCCTCCATGACCTGGCCCTTTTGTTTCTGCTCCCCAGAGTTAATCTGGTTGCTGTCTTTCTTCGAACCCTGGCTGTCCCTGTTTCTCTTGATGATGTAAGCTATCACACATGCCTGGGAGAAGTTCTGTGTTGTGCTCAAGCTAGCCCGCATCCGTTTCTTGTGTTGGCAGTGAACTATG
This sequence comes from Callorhinus ursinus, assembly GCF_003265705.2. Classification (NCBI taxonomy): domain Eukaryota; kingdom Metazoa; phylum Chordata; class Mammalia; order Carnivora; family Otariidae; genus Callorhinus; species Callorhinus ursinus. The sequence goes on from NW_027397104.1 coordinate 9,445,377, forward strand.
TCACTTGGTGAAAACTTCAGAATATTTGGGCCGTCAGCTTCTTGGTGGTGTGTCGTGCTAACACGCAGGCTGTTTGCTTCAACATTATTTGCAACATTATATGGAGTCAGACTGGAAAAGAGAGACATGGGAAAATAGAGTAATGTTAGGGTTATGTTTATACTTAGGGTATTGCTCTGAGGGCTTCTATAAACACAAGGAAGCAAACAGGGTCTCTCCAGTGGATGATGTCACAGGCTAGTTGTAGGACAAGTTTGTAAACTCTGAGTCCTCCTTCCTCATTTGTTGAAAGAGTGATGATCAGTCATTCTTCTCTGTAGAAGTGAGAGAAGTCAGATGACGTTGTTACATCCCTGGAACAAGCCCTGGTACATTGAAGGTGCTTAATTAAACTTTGATCCTGTTCTTTCCCTTCCACAATCTCTCTCCGTCTCCCTTCAGAGATTCTGATGAAGCTGGCAGATTAGACAATATGTTGAGGTATGTTTTGTTTCAGGCTTTTTTAATAGGACTGCTTTCCATAGTGGATCATGATGTGGAACTTCTAGATGTAGGTATGTTTGTCTTCCTTTGGAAACTTACCAGTTTGAAACATTTTATTGGCAATGGTCAAAAGGAGAGTCTTAAACTTGATGGCTGGGCGCCTGGGTGGCTCATTTGGTTAAGCGACTGCCTTTGGCTCAGGTCATGATCCTGGAGTGCCGGGATCGAGTCCCGCATCAGGCTCCCTGCTCAGCAGGGAGTCTGCTTCTCCCTCTGACCCTCTTCACTCTCGTGCTCTCTGTCTCTCATTCTCTCTCTCTCTCTCAAATAAATAAAATCTTAAAAAAAAAAAAGAAACCTGATGGCTTCAAGATGGTAGAAGTACAACATGTATAAATTTCAGGGCCCTAGGCCTGACTGAAGATGGGTAGAAGTTATATTCCATTAACATGATTCTCTTCCTTTCATTAACTCTAATTCCTCTCGCTGGTGAACAATTAATCCCCTACTGATGTCTCCCCAGGGCGCGTGAGATCTGCCTCGGGCCACACCTCTGTTGTAGGACGTGGCTGCAGCTTGCTGTCCTATTGCTGCTTGGCAGGGGGGATTTCATTTTGGGGCTCTCTTTGGCCCTGACGTGAAGAGGCTCTCTGTCCCGTCTACCTGCCCAACACCCATCCCATCCTGAACTCATGCTTCCCTTGCTCACTGTGTTCCAAAGCTGTCCTGATTGTCATCTGAGTCAGCCTCTTCATTTCTGGATCCTTCCTTCTCTTCGAAGCTTAAAATGGGTCCATCAGGCCACACTGAGGATGGACATGGGGATGGACAGTGGCCGTGCCACTGATGGCATTATTCCTGTAATGTCCTATCCATGGGTCTGTCGTTTAGCCCCTTCATTCTTTATGTATAAATATAAATAGCTTTGAGTGTCACATTAATAGACTGATATACTTTGGTATCTTAGTGAAGTAAGTGATTTCAAGAAATGATCTCAATTTCAGCATCCCAAAGTCGGCCACAAATTCGTTGTTCAGGAAATTTCTAAACTATTATCTCTGGACAGTCTACAGTGCTTAATTTCAATAACAGAGTATCTTTGTGTGCTTTCAGAGAAATTCTTATTGGCTCTTCGATTTCAGTTATACAATTTGTCTGCTGATTTTGTCCCTCTCTGATTTGTAGAATTCAGCATTCTACATTCCAGGCATATCCAGTTTCAAACCTGGACTGATTAGGATACTATGCTACTACATCTCTCAGAAAAAGCTAACTCAGAGGATATTGTTTTAGTAGTGAACTATTTTTGTTTTCAATCATGATTTGATTGAAATTCTATACTTTTTTCAAAAACAACTATTTTGACGATTAAATATAATCCTTTAAAGAGTAAAATAAGGGGAGCCTGGGTGGCTCAGTCGGTTAAGCGTCTGCCTCCGGCTGGGGTCATGATCCCAGGGTCCTGGGATGGAGCTCCCCTCAGCGGGAAGCCTGCTTCTCCATCTCCCACACCCCTGCTTGTGTTCCTGCTCTCACTGTCTCTCTCTCTCTCTCTCTCTCTCTGTCAAATAAATAAAATCTTTAAAAAAATAAAGAGTAAAATAACTATTGATAACACATTTTGCCATCTTTTGCCGAGAGTTTGGTTAATGATTAACAAACTCATAATCTTCAGGTACTGAGAATTTGATATTAGCAAAAGAAGTAGCATTCTTTAAAGTAAAGAAATGATAGTTGCTGTGACTGTCTTCTGTCCAGTGTAATTTATGTAATTTGATAATGAGATATGTTCTTAAAAATTAAGAATCAGTTGTTTGCTACTGCTCTACTGAGATGAATTATTATTTATAAATTGTAGTATTTTACTTTTTTCCTTTTGTTAAGACAAACATCTGGTGATTATTCCTAAACTTAGGAAAACAAATTGAGTTCATGTAAGTTCAACTTTTGGTGATCTATGAAATTATTGTCATTTCATTACAGTTATTCCAGGAAGCATATTATCCAGGCTGGTAGGGCTTTTTATTTTTTGTTTTTGCTTTCTTGAGAGGAAGTTTTGGCAAATAAAGCTGGTAATTTTGCAGTTTAGTATGACTTTGTCTTGTTTTCTTTCTCTATTCATTGAGTCTAGATTCTGAAGTTTTCTATGAATTTTTTAAAAAATCTGCCATCTGCTTGTTCAGTGACAAGTTCTTACATCTCCTGCAGTGCCCTCTTTTCTTCTAGTGGTTATGAAATTACAGTTAATTTGATGCACAGTTACTTTTCAAAGTAAGGAGCAGAAAATCGCCTCTGGGTTCTGCATCCTACTATAATGAAGAGAACAGGGATTTTGAAATCCCACAGTGATGAGTGCAGATTCTGGATCTGCCACGTGCTTGCTGTACAGTTCCCTAGCACCTCATTTCCTTTACACATAAAATGGCAAAATGTCAATCCAGCTTAAAAGGCAAACTTTTGATTTTGGAAAAATTCAAAAGAAGTCTTGGTTCATCATCCCCTCTAATAGAGGAAAATAAAATATTTTACTCTGTCTTCATCTTGGAGGCACACTCACTTTTTCAAGCCACCGCCCAACTGCAATATGGAAAATGATCTCTTCAGAAGAGCTATGGACCATTCAAATCTGAAGCTCTTGGTCCTTTTACAGAAGGAGCAGCTCTAATCATTAGGAGCTGGGGGATTAATGCTCCATATTTCTGTGAATTGAACAGTTGGCCAGTTTGTGGATGTTCTTGAGCCGAATTCTGAACTCAGGATTTACTAGTTAGGACTGAACATTCCTTTTTCTAGGCATTTGGTCTGTTGAATGCATGCTGCTGGTTACTAGATATATTCTCTATGTGCATTTTAAATTGTAAGAAATGCACTAATTGAATAGGTTTGTGTCTCCAGTGCATGCATGTATACGTTTTTGAAGGCAGTATTTAATATTTTTTTTTCTCTTTGTCCTACAGAGAACACTGTCACAATTGATGTGGTTAAAAACAAAAATGCTTGAAAACTCCATTGATAAGAATGTGCATTGCAAAATTATTTAAAGTAGGATGATTTTCAAAACTTAATGTCCAGTGGTGGAGGAGAGTTGGTAAATTATTCTGTATTTTTATGACAGCTTATTGTAAGGCTTTTTAAGTTGTGTGTATGTTGTGAGAACAGATACAAATTAAAAATAAGAGGTTTAATTCTCCCTCTTGTAAATAAGTGATTTCCCTCCCCTTCTGGTTTTAGAGCATTGACTTCAGAAAACTTAGAATTACAAGTACTTTCTTCTTTCTTTGAAATGTATTTAAATCCTTTTGGAAACTAGTAGAACTTGTGTCAGCTTTATGACCTAGAAATATCTTTCTCAAGGACTTGGGAGCCATGTCTTTGAGATGTAAACATTAAGGGAGAGAGCATTCTATCTCCCAGTTTCTGTGGGATGGTGGGAACCTGACTCTCATAGGAACCTTTTATGAAGTAGCAGAAGTACCTCCTGTGGTTGAGACAGAAGGAGTTCGTTTTTCCTTTGGATAAAGCCCATTAGTTCACAGATGGTCACCTCAACTACCAGGTAAAGTTAGGATGAACTATGTGTGAGAAATGATGCTGTTAAGTCCTCTTCCTTGAGGATGAGTTGTTACTTATCTTGAAAACTTGTATGTAATGGGTTGTATCTGCTTGGCTATGTAAGGGTGAGGTTTCTTTCTGTCTTCGCAATCTCTTAGCAGATTACTTATGAAGTGTATCACATTTTAGTTAAGGCTTCTTCAATAATAAAAGTGTCTTCCTTCTCCTATCTTTGTGGAGAGGATTTCCATGGGAAAAGGTTTTGTTTTTCATTCTATTTCCCCAACATATGCTAAGGTCCTTATCATGGTAGAAAGTAGGTATGAAATGGTAAGTTAAAAATCCATACAAAATTATGTATGTATGTATTTTTCAATACAGAGCACATATATTCTGAACATATGTAAAAGGACTAGAAAGACATACACATATTTTTAAAAGCTGGTATTATGCGTGATTCTCATTTTTATCTCTTTGTTTTCAGTATTTTTCTATAGTTGTATCTCTACAGCTAGGGAATAAATTATTTTTTAAAAAATAACTTGAGATCTTTAAGTGGTACACTAGAACTCAAATGTAATTATCTTTAGTTGAGAATAAATTGCAACTATGTATTTTTTTTTCCCTTCCAAACACCATGCACGTTTCATAAAGTTTTTATTTCATGAGTTGTGGAGGAGGACCTGTCTTTAGAACTGGGGAACAGAAGTTGTGGGTGAGAACATGAGTAAGCTACAGTCTAATGGTCTCATCTATTGTTCTAGCATGTAGAAGAGATGTCTTCCAGATGCTTCGCTTCAGAAAGGGAGAACGGAAAACAAAAGGTGTCAGGGAGTAGGCAGCAAAAGTCGTGCAGCTCTTCAGTGTCCTATTCCCTTAACCTGGTCTGGCTTCTCTCTGGTAGTGACCACGTCTAAATTTAAAGTGTTGGATGCTTGAAAATAGGGGACCGAGCTGACTGTGCCAATGACAGCAATGAGTTAAAAACAGAAGAGAGAACATGGATTCTGGCACAAGAGAAAATCCAGTAGCAATTCTCTACAGGCAGCAAATAATTTGTTTGAGTGCATAATTAATAGATTTGTCAGAAAGTACTTAGATTGTAAAATATTGTGCGTAGCCCTCTTTCCAGATGGATTAAGATGAATGGGTCCTCCAGCAGCGTATGAAACCTCATTGCTCAGCGGCTAGAGAATTGCTGCATCTAGAGTTGTTTGAGTCTCTGCCTCTGCACTCCTTTCTCTTTCCTTGGCTGCAGGGGGAAAATGAATAGAATGCTTCTAATTCTGATATTGAATGGTGTCCTTTACCTAAAGGGCATCCAAGCAGACAAAATTAAATCAGATGCTCAATGGGGAAACTTTCCACTAAGCAGGAATTTAAAATAGGGAAATGTATTAACATGTTGAAAAATGGTTAAATTAAGCCGATCTGTGGATCAGAGGTGTGACTTTTCAGCAACGAGCCACAGAGGTATTTCATGTGCAATTGCCTGCACATTGAGAGTTGACACATGCCTTCTTTACCCTTGGAAATATCCATGTCATACATACCTGGGAGACTCTGATATAAATTGGCTGGTTTAAAACAGTACGTTGAGAATCCAGGTTCTGTTTCTTTGTAGGGTGTGATTGATTTGAAGGAATTACCTATCAACAGCTTCCATCTGAAAACTCTTCTTTCAGATGAGGATGATAGGCCTTAATGCAAGGGTGAGGAGGTAGGTGAGCCTTGGGAAGTCCCTTTCGTGACCTTGGGTGCCCAGAACGGTTAACAGAAAAGTAAATGTGATTATTTTATTTTCTAAATTTTCTTTTATGGTAAAAATTAGGCTGTATTTTAAGGGAAATGGGTGATATTTGGCTCAGCATCTCTCCAGGGGCCTGATGCCATGCCCTCACATGACTCCTTAGTCCTTCCTCCTAAACAGCTATTTAGCAGAGCTGAGAAGGTCAAAGCTACTTCTGGTCTCAAGCGGAAGGGATTACAAAACCGGTGGTTGTTAGTGGCTTGTACAGATTATTTTTCAGGGGAAACAACTATGAATGATACTTGGAAGCACTTAATAAATTGTTGCTGTTATTTTGTCTTCCAGTTGAAAGCATTGGCCTATCCCCAGTAAAGCCAAAGCAGTGGAGCCTAACCAGGGCCAGCATTCGTCAAATTTTATTCATTCACTCAACATTTATTGAAGGTCCATTTTACTGCTTTTTTTGTTTGTTTTTTTAAGATTCATTTATTTGAGAAAGAGAGAATAGGAAGGGGAGGGACAGAGGCAGAGGGGGAGAGAGTCTTAAGCCGACTCCCAGCTCAGTGCGAAGCCTGACTCAGGGCTCGATCTCGCAACCCTGAGGTCACAACCTGAGTCAAAACCAAGAGTCTGACTGTACCACCCAGGTGCCCCGTTGTATTGTTTTTTATTTATTATTTATTTTTATTTTTTTTAAAGATTTTATTTATTTGACAGAGAAAGACACAGCGAGAGAGGGAACACAAGCAGGGGGAGTGGGAGAGGGAGAAGCAGGCTTCTTGCTGAGCAGGGAGCCCGATGTGGGGCTCGATACCAGGACCCAGGACCCTGGGACCATGACCTGAGCCCAATGTTGGGCTCAATCCTAGGACCCTGGGACCAACAACTGAGCCACCCAGGCGCCCCTTGTATTGTTTTTTTAAAATGAGATTTCAAGATGATCTGAATCCAGTTCACTTGAGGTATTTTGTTAAAAATGTAGATTTTTTTTTCTATCCCTAAATTACTGGATCAGATTCTTTGGTTCATAGGACTGAGAATCAGCATTTACCAAGTTTATCTGAGAGTACTTTCACGTACTAAAAGCCTAGAACCTTTGGTTATAGGGTGGGTGGACTGTTTTACCCCTTTAGCTGTTCCTGAGCCACTGCATTAGAACTTGAACCAGGTGATCTCTGATGAAAGGGATTTTGGGATGATTTTAGGATTTAGAGAAGCCTTTTAAAGTACACATAGCTTCTTTTTAAAAATTTGTTTATTTCCCCTTTCTGTTGTATTTCAAAAAAACTTATTTTTTAAAAAGATTTTATTTATTTATTTGACAGAGAAAGACACAAAGACACAGGGAACACAAGCAGGGGGAGTGGGAGAGGGAGAAGCAAACTCTCGCTGAGCAGGGAGCCCGATGTGGGGCTCGATCCCAGGACCCTGGGATCATGACCCGAGCCGAAGGCAGATGCTTAACTGACTGAGCCACCCAGGCGCCCCCATAAAATACTTATTGAGAACCTGTTTTGTATCAGATACATGCCAAGTACTGGAGATATGAAGGAACTACAGCATAATGTTCCTTCCACCTTTTGCTCATGAATCGATGCAGTTAAAATTCTGGGAGGCTCAGAAAGCATACCTGGCTTTCATATCTGACCAGATTCCTGTTTCTGGACTCCTGCTTCCTGTCCTGTTTTAGAAATTTCTCTAGACTCTAATTCTGAGGTTTCTGAATGTCAGCTTTCCTGTAGATTTATACTTCTCTTCAGGTTCTTCTATTTTGTTTCCTATCTTGGTTGCCCCAGAGTCTCAGAGGTTGGGCAGTTGGGACCTGACAGGGAGGAAGAGAAGACATTATATAACGTGATCATAAAACTCAGTAAACCACAGATTCACATAAGAAAATTTGTTTTAGATCAGAGATACCAAAATAACTGGGGTTAAGTTTTAAGAGTAAGTTGGTATTAAAATTAAAAATGGACACCTGTAATATTTTGAGATCTATTCAGTGTAGGACACAAGAACTTATTTCCTGTATGGTAAATTTGAAATGTTAAATATCACCATTTTCTGTTTTCCCACACTTTGCTGGTTAGAATCATATAGAACTCTGGATTTATTCAAATGGATATAGCCATGATGCTGAATTCCTAAAGGTCTAGTCAAATAAATTATCTTGACACAAGGGTTTCTGATAGATGAAATGAAAATATTCTGGAAATAGAAGAAGTGTGGGCATTAGATGACCTTTTTAAGTCACTTTGGGAGAAAAATTAAATAGCAAATGAATTCTAATTCTTATCTCTCTCAATATATCACAGCAAACTATATGGAAATATATTCCCCTGGTAAGCTAGAGGGAATGGCTTAATGATTTAAAACATCAGGTTTGCAATGATTAGAAACCATGGAACAGTCGGTTTGAATCTCAAAACACTTAGCTTAATCTTCCCTTCTTCCAAAACATGTCAATAGAATATCTAATTCAGGGTGTGTGTGTGTGTGCGCGTGTGTGTGTGTGCGTGCGCACGTGCACTTGTGAGAGAGAGAGAAATGAAGTGATACCGTGAAAGATCAAAACCTAAGGATTTTTAAGAAAGTCCGTTTCATCGCACTGTTTTCTTCTAGAACCAACTTATGATTTCTGTAAGGCACTTGACAAAACTGGAAAAATTCATTGTTTATTTACCTTCATTCCAGGAGAGGGAACGGAGACTTCTCTGCATAATATTACAGTGTCCATTTTTAATTAACCTCAAGGAATCTTGAGACTGTGCAATCAGTCTAAAGGGTTTTCCTGCTGCCTAAGCCCACCGCACATGATGAAATAGTATTTTCTAAGTCTAGGGAAAGAGATGATGACAGTTCCTCTTAAAAACATCATGGTTTTGAAAGACCTTGAAAAATATCAATAATCATCCAGTGGTGTATTAAATGCCTATGGAGCAAATGTAATTTTTGGATATAACTATTGCAAAAAAGTTCTAAAAAATAGAACTAATGTAAGTGTAAATTGTGTCAGATAAGCATGACTTGGTGCTAGAGAAGGTGTGGATGCACAGTTATGCTTTCTACCCATCAGAAATCCATTTTCTCTTTGACATGTTGAGTTTGCTGTTTTCTTCAGCACAAAAAATCCTGCCATTAAAAAGAAAATCAGACTATATCATTTTAAGAGCCTAGTATCATGAGGAACACTTAGAAAAGTCCTCCCTATAACTTTAGGCAAACAAATATCAGTCAAGACCAGGCAAGAGACACTGATCTGATGTTAGCAAAGCAAACTGCCTCAATTATATAGTTGAAGTTGATCTTTAGAAATATAGAGGAAAAAATGCACTAAGTTTGACCATTTGCAATTTTGGGAAGTTTTATTCCTCAGGAACCTAAATTTTAGTTCCAAAAAGAACTCATTCTGTCCCCACTGATTCCAATGATAATGATTCTCAGCATCTATGTCAACAGTTACCAAAGTAAAGGCAGACTACATAATGGGATTAATAGGAATCCAAAATATACTTTTGCTAACTTTTCAAAGAAATGATGCCCTCTCTAGCCATATCACTTTCCGTATGATGGCAGCTTAGTTTCAAAAGAAATCTCTAGAGGAGAGCCCACAATATGCTTTCCTTTTAAATAAAATGAATTTTGCTCTAATAAAACATTCTCATTAAAGAAAAATTAGAAAAAGTTAGATGTAGGGAGAAGTATAAGGCAACTAATGAATCATTGAACACTACACAAAAAACTAATGATGTACTATACAGTGGCTAACTGAACATAAAAAAAAAAACACACAACAAAAATCTGTAATTCCTTCACCTAGAAACAACCATGAATAAATTCTGGCATACTTCCTTTCACCAAAGGGAATCTTTATTTTTAATATGAACTTTTAAAAATCTGGATTATTTCTAATGTACAAAAGACCGTACATAATGACACAACCCTATGTATTCACAGCTCAGATATACCGATAATGAACAGCTTACCATAATTGCTTCTGGTACTTTTTTTAAATTTCAAAATTGCAAATCTATAACCAAAAGCCTGACTATACACCACCTCATTGCCATCCCTCTCCTCTGAGATGTAGCCACTACCCTGAGGTTTGTGTGTATAGTTTTACCACAGACACACATATCAGTGACTAAACAATCTAGAGTTATAATCTGCATGTATTTACACTTTATATAACCATGTCATACAGACGTTTCTGCATCTTCAGTCAACATTGTTTTCCATATTCATCTGTTCAGTTAGGTGAATGCAATTCATTTGCTTGAACTATTTTGAAGTATTTTACTATATAAATATTACACACTGACTCATTCCCCTACTGATGAATACTTAGGTTGTTTCTTTTACCTTGGTTTTAATATTATAAAGAATGTTTTAATGGGCATCATTGTGTAAACATGCACACACTGACTATTTTCAACTTAATCATGCCAAATTGTTCTTTTATTTTTTTAAAAAGATTTTATTTATTTGACAGAGAGAGAAACAGAGAGGGAACACAAGCAGTGGGGAGTGGGAGAGGGAGAAGCAGGCTTCCCGCCGAGCAAGGAGCCCGATGCGGGGCTTGATCCTAGGACCCTGGGATCATGACCTGAGCTGAAGGCAGATGCTTAACGAATGAGCCACCCAGGCGCCCCCCCCCCCCAAATTGTTCTTAATAGCAATTATACAAGGTATACTTCCTCCTGCTTTGGGAGTCATGGTGCATTTCTATACATTCTAGTTAGCAAACGGTATTTTTAGATTTTGATTTATTCAGTTTTGACTGTATCAGTGGTATGTTACTTCAGTATTGTTTTACCTTACATGCCTCAGACTACTAGTGAGGTTAAGTATCTCTTCCTAAATGTAGCAGCCTTTTTTACTTCCTCTTTTATAACCTGTTTTCCATATTCTTGCTTTTTTTCCATACAGTATTCTTACTTTTTATTGATTTCACTGTATATGTAAGTCAGTTGATTTTGATAATTTTATACCTTGCAAATAGCATCTCTCAGTCGGCTCTTGGTGTTTTAAGCTTGACATGTGTCTTTCTGGTACATTAAAATAGTGTAATAAAATTTATAGAAAATTTTGTACATTTAGAATTTTATAAAGTTTATAACATTTTTTATTTATGGTTTGTACTTTTTATGGCTTTTTAAGAAATCCATCTCTTATCCCATTGACAAGGATCTTCTCCGATGTTTTCCTCCAAAAGATCAAAAGGTATACTTCTTTTTCATACCAATAAACTTTGAACTTATTATTTTATTTGGTGAGAGGTAGCGATCTATATTTGAACATGTAAACATTAGCCTACCATCATTTGGTGATTAGACTATCATTGTATGTATGTTTTTAAGGCAATAAATTTCTCTGTAATACAGTCCTAATTACTAGATCCATAGAATTTTCATTATTTTAAAAAGCTCATTGGGGGGCGCCTGGGTGGCTCAGTTGGTTAAGCGACTGCCTTCGGCTCAGGTCATGATCCTGGAGTCCCAGGATCGAGTCCCACATCGGGCTCTCTGCTCGGCAGGGAGTCTGCTTCTCCCTCTGACCCTCTTCCCTCTTGTGCTCTCTGTCTCTCATTCTCTCTCTCTCAAATAAATAAATAAAATCTTTAAAAAAAAAAAAAAAAGCTCATTGGGGTGCCTGGGTGGCTCAGTTGTTAAGCATCTGCCTTAGGCTCAGGTCATGATCCCAGGGTCCTGGGATCAAGCCCCGCATCGCGCTCTCTGCTCGGCGGGAAGCCTGCTTCTCCCTCTCCCACTGCCCCCTGCTTGTGTTCCCTCTCTCGCTGTGTCTCTCTCTGTCAAATAAATAAATAAATAAATAAAAATATTAAAAAAGCTCATTAAATTCTGTTGTAATTTCTTTCTCAATACATTAAACATTTGAAATCATTCTTTAGTTTTTAACTTTTTTATTTACCTTCAATTTCCTGTTTATTACCTATTTGTAACATTATCATCAAAGAATCTATTCTGTAAGGTAGCTGTTCTTTAGTATTAAGATTCTGTTTATAGTTCATGCTCAATTTTTAGGAATTATTTTTGTATGCTTGAAAAAAATGAAACTGTTTTTAATAACGTGAATATTTGTACCTGCACATTAGATCAAGCTTACCATTTTATAAAAATGTGACTCTATTGACCAAATCCATACCGTTATTGAGAACAATTATCCCCTAGCAACAAATAGAAGTAGCAGATGACAAAATTAGTAAGTATATAGAATTTTTGCATTTCAGTATAACAAATATATGAGAAGTCTGAAATCCTCTAACTGACCTTTTAGGACAGATTCATTCTTATCAAAATACAAGTGACATTGACAAAATATGTCCACATATAAGGTCAAAATGAAGATACTACATATACTGAATGGCAACTTCCGTACAATTTTAGAAGCAAAGCAGGAGTTCTATCATTATAGGAGGGAGGAGAATAACATAGAATTAATACTATGTCTTTTTTTTTTTTTTTAAAGATTTGAGAGAGAGAGAGCACATACACACGAGTGGGGTGAGGGGAAGGACATAGGGAGAGGGAAAAGCAGGCTCCTGAGCAGGAAGCCTGATGCAGAACTTGATCCCAGCACCCCAGGATCATGACCTGAGCTGAAACCAGGCACTTAACCAACTGAGCCATCCCAGTGCCCCCATATACTATGCCTTTTGAAATGAGAAGGAAATGCTCTTGTTTCCTCTCATAAGGCTTGGTCTTAATCAAATGGGAAATTTGGAGGAGAAATGCAGTTAGGGTAACTCACAGAATATAAATCTCACCAAATAATACATAGGACAGAGATAGAACAGGCTATTGGAGCTGGAAAGTGAAGGCAGGTTTCAGCAGCCATGGGAACTCCCTGAATATTCTCAAAGCCGCAGAGAGGAGAGAGGTCCAGAGAGCAGGTGCAGGGAAGACCAGCATAAAGGCGAGTATCCTCTGCAGGGACAGCTTCTGAGTACTTTGCAGCTGAGAGGCGAGAGATAGGCCACATGAAGAACTGTTTCTTGTGTTGCCATTAGTTTGATTCGTAGTTAAGTTTTCATGATCACTGTTCCCTTCTGGATCCTAGTTTGGGCATCATACATTAATTCCACTCTTTCTGACCTAAGGCAAAGTATTTTCACCTTTATCTGTCACAATGTTCCTTTTACAAATATATCTTCCTGTTTAATACATAACCATTTCTTAACATCATGTATAACAACAAGAAATAGAAGCAGCACTCTATTTCTTTGTGATGTTATACATGAAACTGAGAGCCAAATGGGGAAGCCTGAGGCCTCCAGAAGGGATTTTCTCTAATACCATTCTCCACTGATGTTATGTTGATTTTTGACATTATGTTTTTGTGTCCATCTTAGTTCAGGATTATATCTTCATGGTGAATTGTTCCTTTAATCATTATGAAACATTTTTCTTTTCCTCTAATAGTGTTTCTTGCTTTAATTTCATGTTCATCATTTTCTATCTATTATTTTCAATCTGGGTTATTATGTCTAGGATGGGTATCTTGATTTTTATGCATAAGGAAAGTATGACTTATCCACAGGTCTTTCAGTTTCTCTGTACACATTACTTAGCCCACATCTTTCTTCAGCGTTTAATTTCCTTTTTCCGTAATATATATTATAGTGATTATCTGTGATTAGTGATTTTTCTGAGTCTTTTTTTTTTCCTTTCTGAAAATGTTTTTATTTTGCCCTTATTCTTGAATGGCGGTTTAGCTGGACATAGACTTGTAGGTTGTATTTCTTTCTCCTTAGTTCTTTGAAGATGAGTCTACTGTCCTATGGCTTTCTGAGTTTGGACTGAGGTATCTGTTTCTCTAATTTTCCTTCCACTGTAGGTAATTTGTCTTTTCTCTTTTATGGTACTTACGATGTTTGTCTTTGTTCTTTGCTGGGTTCTGCCTGCAAAATATGATAGGTGTGTCTGGAATGAGTTTTTGTCTATCACTTATTCTTTTTTTAAGATTGTTTATCTTAGACAGCAAGAGAGAACAAGGGGGGGCAGAGAGAGAGAGAGAGAATCGGACTCCCCACTGAGCAGGGAGTCCCATGCAGGGCTCAATGTGGGGCTCTATCCCAGGATGCTGAAATCATTACCTGAGCTGAAGGCAGACACTTAACTGACTGAGCCACCCAGGCATCCCCTGTCTGTCACTTTTTCTTGAGAATTCATTACAAAGTTTCACATTTTTTCTCTATTTCAATAGAATTATCTTTCATTACTTCTTAATATATTTTTCCAAATTTTACTGGTCTCTCCTTTTGGAGCTGCCATTTAGATTATTTTGAACCTCCTAATTTAATAGTAGGTACCCATTAACATTCAGTATATATTTCCCATCTTATCTTTTTGGGCTGCATTCTAGATGATTTCCTTTTATGAGCTCAGTAGTCTACTAATGCTATCTAATACTTGGTTTACCCTTTCATATGTCCTTCTAGAATTATACCTGTCCACATCTGCCCATTATATTTTTTTTCAGAGCATCATTGTGTTTTGTTCTAGCTTTTAGATTTCTCTTGTTTTAATCATTTCAGATAGACTACTTTTATTGTCCCATGTTATTATTTCTTGCACTTTGAGTGCTGCTTCTATTTCTTGTATTTGCAGACTCTAATTTATGAATTTGTTTTCTGTTTTGTTTGTAACTTTTTAATGATAGCCTCAATTTCAGCTGGGGTTGTTTTCTCTCCGCAAGAACTACCATAAGCAATAGATGAATACCTACATGGGGGATTTTGGTTATTCCCTTCTGCTGGGACCCCAGGTATAGCTTTGCTCTTAGACCAGGATTTCTACACTTGCCAGGTTATAGGCATTTGGACTCCACATACAAGCATGGCAAAGGTTTGAGGATAGTACCCTTTTCCTACCTCTACCCACTCAGATCCTAGAGCAGTTAGCAAGTTTCTTTTTCTGTGGGATTATTTGTAGCTTTTTAATCATTCTCATGGTGGGGATTTATAGAGTCTTAGCTTTATGAAGCAGCCATAGTTTCATCTCAATGATTTGAGGAGACCTACAGCTTTGTGTGGGTGCGTGCCTTATGTCTATGAGCATTAAAGCCTTAGCTCCCTATTCCCAGGGCCTCTGAGTGACACTAGTGCTCTGGGTCTATTAGCATCCATTAGATTATGCTAGCTTTGAGTTCCCTTTTTATTTTGGCATCTGAGGGTTTTCCTTTTACTCTTTCATTGAATTTTAATTTTGACTAAATTACTTACCTTTGTTTTTCATGTATTTTTATCCAGTCTTCCTAAGTATCTGTAGCACAGGAAGTGGTGTGCCTTAAAATATTCCTTCACTTTGCTGGAGATGCTATCTTGTCTGTTCAGTTTTCCCCATGGTTGGAATCATATTCTGTATGCAACTTAAAGTTTTCCACTTAGTATTTTTAAAAAATATTTATTTATTTGAGAGGGAGTGTGAGTAGGAGGAGGGGCAGAGGAAGAGAATCTTAAAGCAGGCTCCCCGCTGAGCCTCTGAGCAGGGAGCTAGATCTCACAACCCTTGAGATCATGACCTGAGGGGAAACCAAGTGTCAGACGCTCAACTGACTGAGCCACCCTGGTGCCCCTCCACATAATACTGTAACAGTAAGATTTTCCATGCTCTTACAAACTATGAATACAACTTAATTTGTTACCCAGTATTTCTTTGCATGCATATACCTTAAGTTATTAACCATTTTACTATGTTTTGACATTTAGATTCTTTCTAAGTTAAGTACTCCCATAAATCTACAGTGAAAATTTTTGTGTTTGATATATTTTTTCAGATTATATCCTAAGGACTGAGTTGAGGACTGAAAATTCTAAGCATTTTATAGTAATTTTTAAAAAGTAGTAATGATGGCATGTGTTTCTATGAATATGCTTAAATTGAACCTTTTAAAATCACTAAAATCTCAAGTAACCTGAAGAGTGTAGTCTGGATGAATATCCACAGATGATAACCAGAAGATATAATTAGCTCTACACCATCATTTTGCAACAGGTGGTTATTTCTGCCTTGAATACCTCTAGTGACAGTCATTATGCAACCTTTCTTGGCAGCTTGTTCCATTACTTAATTTTCTAATATTACTGTTATAAAGATTTTCATAATATTTAATCTAAATTATCCCACACCTTCATTTGAGCTATAAATATGTATCTGTGCCCTCTCACCCACACATTTATTAATTAACAGTTAATTGGTATCTATGTAAAAAAGTGTAGTTCACAGACCAAAAAAAAATCACGTATTAACATTTCTTCACATAAAGAAATAAAAGCTTGAAGAAGTAAAACAGAAAATGTAGCCCAGAAATAGTATCAGAGAACCTCAAAGAGAAATAAATTATCTAGCTGCCCAGCTATAGGCCAAAGCTAGCCAAAGATCAATAGTAGTTAAAAAACATTAAGTCTTCTGCTTTCAGGGAGGCAACTAGAATCTCTACTAACAGTTAAATAGCCCAAAGCAAGAATGTGAACCAATTGATCAAAGTTATAGGGAGGCAGATTTTGGCTTAGTCTAAGACCAACTTTCTAAAAGTTTGAGCTCTCTGAGCATGTGATGAGGTGGTGAATTCCCTAGCATTTAAGGTCCTTCTGCAGAAGTTGGCTTGTTTCTTTACCAGCATGTTATAGAGGAGATTCTCACATCACTGGACTTCAACATGGCTACCTTCTTACATACCCCAAGTGGGTTCTGAGGCAACATAGAACACGCTTTAAAAATCCTTTGATACAAAGTATTAACCCACAGGACCTCCAGAGTTCATCTATGTGCTGAGATAATGTGAAATTCTCTCTTGTGTGTGTGCTCACGTGTATGTGTTCTGGAGTGGAGTGAGGGAACTGTTTGCTGGAAACCCCATAATATTTTGGAAGGCATAGTCTATACTCTGAGTCATAATCTACATCATCTAGGATTTGTGATTCCAGGTATTGACTCAAAATAATGAGACCAATGGCATAAGCTTGCTTCCTGCATTAACTAACCAAGTTCATCATATTCCTGTTCATAGTCTTTGCACCCTAGCCCTGATAAGAGGCATTTAAAGATAATTATTATAGTGACTATTTATATTTAGCAGAAAATTCATGTACATAGTATAAAAATAAAAAATAGATGGATATAAAGTAAAAAGTAATTCTATATCCAACCATGTTCTGAGCTGTCTAGTTTTCTCCCAAAGTCAACCACTCTTTGTTTTTCTTTAAATTTTTTTATTGTTATGTTAATTACCATACATTACATCATTAGTTTTGATGTAGTGTTCCATCATTCATTGTTTGTGTATAACACACAGTGCTCCATGCAGAACGTGCCCTCTTTAATACCCATCACCAGGCTAACCCATCCCTCCAGCCCCCTTTCCTCTAGAACCCTCAGTTTGTTTTTCAGAGTCCATCATCTCTCATGGTTTGTCTCCCTCTCTGATTTCCCCCCCTTCATTCTTCCCTTCCTGCTACCTTCTTTTTTTTTTTTCTTAACATATATTGCATTATTTGTTTCAGAGTTACAGATCTGTGATTCAACAGTCTTGCACAATTCACAGCGCTCACCATAGCACATACCCTCCCCAGTGTCTATCACTCAGCCACCCCATCCCTCTCACCCCCTGCCACTCCAGCAACACTCAGTTTGTTTCCTGAGATTAAGAATTCCTCATATCTGTGAGGTCATATGATACTTGTCTTTTTCTGATTGCAAAGTCAACCACTCTTCCCAGGTTTTTTTTTTTTATGTATACTTACATGGATATTCTGTGCCTTGGAAAACAAATACATTTTCTTATTTTTCACATAATTAGTATACACACATACATACACACACACACACACACACGTATTTTTTTCCTAGAATTCTGAAAATAATATTCCTTGGTGAATTGTTACTGAGGACACCATGATCTCAACATCTCTTTAGTTGGAACATTATATAGAAACATGAAATCCTGAATGTTCCAAATAGTAATTGTTTAATCAGCCTCAGGGCAAAGCCCCTAGATGATCTAGGATGGACATGTAGAATGAGCAACAAATCATTGTTTTTGGAAGCCACTGATATTTGGGGGTTATTTATTATAGCATAACTTAGCAAATCCTGACTATGTCTCTAAAATCACCCTACACCAGAAGGAGATTAAAATTAAAATCAGAAATTGATAAAACTTTACAGTGAATTTATTTCAATAAAGCTTCCCAATGAGTGGAAAGAAAAAAAGATAAGACATCCTTCATCATTCCAGCAACTGAAAATACAATACAGTGGCTTCTACAATTTTAATGCGATCTCTGATTAATAATAAATAGTGGGCAAAGTAAATATTATTTTTTCTGAATAGACTGTATCAAAAATTGTACCAAGAATGATAATTTTCTTGGCTTGGCTTTGGGCTTAACCCTCTCTAGTCTCAAATTTTAAAGAAATAGGCTGCTAGCCGTCTCTAATGAGAGATAAATAAGTATTCCTACCTTTCTTTGGCTATTTGGGAATTTTATAACGCCTTTTGCTATGACTACATTGTGACTAATGGAAGAAAGTGTTGAAGTTTGCCCTTATCATGAAGTTTCTCTCTGCTCATTTTAGCTGAGGGCTCTCAGTTGTCTATTCTGCAAGCCTCAGTCCCGTTACACTTGGGAACGTATGGCTCCTTCAGAGAAAATGGATAAATAACAGGATAACGAAATTGTTTTGTCTCAGTTCCTAAAGTCTCTCCTTTTTATTAGTGTCTCCCTTCTGTTCTTCTAAATGTTTCTGTTTATTTCTTTATTATCTAAGACCATTCTGATGCTCCCGTTTGTTTATAGTACAGGTCTCTGAAATATATACATTCAAATAAAGCTTCTATACAGTGATCTCTCCCTCACTTCCCTGAACCAAACTTTAATTGAAGGTGCCACTTCCTTCCTCCCACAGAACCTCAGAAGATACTCTGTACTCTCCTCTGCTTGGACATTTGTTGAAACATAGCATGTTTCAGAGGGTGATATACAAAAACTTGTTTAGCTAAAAAAAAAAAAAAAAAAAAAATTTAGGATAGCAAAGAAATTCAATATAAGCTAGTTTAAAAAGATAAGAATGAAGCAGACTCCCAAAGACAGGCAAAGCAAAGAGGGAGCAGGAGGACAGGGAGAAGGGAAAACATGAAACAAACAAATAAAAAAAAAATGAGAGAGAAGGTAGATGTTTCCATTGGATGGAGGGGAAAGGGGAAAGATTTAAGAGAAAGCCAAGAAAGGGACCTCTGTCTAATCAGACATTTGGAACTTGAGGTGGGGAATAAAGGATTCTCTGAGAAGGGCATAAACGATATGGAGGAGTAATTTTGTCTGCCATGGAGTTCTGTCTGTATGGTTGAGATACTCTATGGTTGAGATACTTGAAATATTTCTATAGCCCAGTGATTCCCTCCCTTATAATGGGTTGAAATTTTTACTACATTTAATCACTTGGGCAAAAAGTACAAAAAGGAATACAGTGCCAAATACCAGCTCTTGAAGGAAAAGTAAGCACCATGAGTAGAGAAGATGCCCACAGGGTAGTGAATGAGCATCAGCAGGTGCTGGTGCCACATGAACTTGGGAGGGCCAGTAACTCCCAGGATGGTGTGCGGATTAAGCAGAACCACACATGTGACTGCTGCTTGCCTGGCTCATGATAAGAACTCACTGTCCTTTCCCGAAAAGGCCAGTCCTCATGGTAAGCCAGGAAAGCAGTGTAGGGACAACAGAGACTGCCTTAGGATCCGTCACATAATAAGCCACTCAACGCTCTAAGACATCTCTGCGTCTGGAACATTTTGGGAAAGAGCTTCTACAGTGCAGCAAAGGGCTGAAACTGGCATTTAGTGATGTCTACCACATTCTACTTGGCATTTTCGTCCTCAAACTGCCCATCTTTTTCTAATTGACATGTAATTGACATATATTAGTCTCAGGTGTACAACATAGTGAGTTAACATTACATACATTACATACAAAATGCTCACAAGCATAGTTACCATCTGCCTCCATACAAAGTTATTATAGTACTATTGACTATATACCCTATGCTGCACTATTAATCCCCGTAACTTATTTACCTTGTAACTGGAAGCTGGTACCTCTTACTCCCCTTCACTTATTTTTCCCATCCACCCACCCCACACCGTGCCCCTGGTAGTCACTAGTTCTCTGTATTTATGTCTATTTCTGGTTTTGTTTTATTTTTTGGATTCCACACATAAGTGAAATCATAGGATATTTATCTTTTTCTGTATGACTTAATTCACTTGGCATAAAGCCCTCTAGGTCCATCCACGTTGTCCCAAATGTCAGGATTTCCTTCTTTTTTATGACTGAGTAATATTCTATAGAGCATTTCCATCTTTTAGATATTATCCCCATCATATATGTAGAAATATACTGTATATATAGAAATACATACTGAACTTAGAGTTTAGGTAACCTGCCCAAGATCTCTTCCGGTTTTTCAACTTGAGCTCTGAATAAAACCAGGTCTGCGTTTGAAGTTCAGAATATTTTTTTTTATCACACCATGCTTCCATTTTATGTGGAATTATGATAACCATGACAAAATTGTCAAATTGTCAAAAGAGGCAACATTTTATCCCATCTATTTACCAAGTTACTATTGGGAAATTACATTTCCACCCAAAAGTTTACATCCTAAAATACTTTATAAGCTCCCTTGAAATTTTGAAAATTTCCATTGAATATTCAGTGGCCCCTGGGTTTGTATAAACCTACTTCTTTCAGATCAATATATTTTTTATGGAGATAGTTTTATATATATATATATATATATATATATATATATACTATAAATGTATATAAAATATATATATATATATATATATACACACACACTAAGCTTAGCTTTGTTTCTGATCTTCAAACATTTGCAAGAATTGCTTTCTGAATAGAAACTGTCTACCTTGAACATTTCCACACAGTTTTTGGAAAAACATACACCAGAACATTGGCGTTCTGCACTGAGATGCCTTGTTTGAACAGCCTGCATCTAACCGATCTGTACCAACCCAAATGTCCAAGGTAGGGTTGCACTCCAGTTTAGATCTGTGCAGTTTCTGATGTGCTATAAATCCATAGTTTTGGGGATTATGGGATCTGAAAGAGACGTTAGAGAGGATTCATTCTAACCAGAACACCCAGGAAATAGACTCAGAGAGATGAACTTCTTTGCCTAAGGTCAGGCAGCTAGTTAATGGTAGAGCAAAATGAACTACCTTGTATTAGCATATAAATTTGTAACATTTATGTTACCTTAAAAAGTGAAAATACAAAGAGGGAGAGGGAGGATTTTTCAAACTGCAATTCTTATGAGGTAATTTGTTTACTCTGACATGGTCAATTACTGCAACTGTATTTCCATTTTGAGGTTTTGAGGGAGACAGCCAAGGATTCAGTGACCCGGGAAGCAAAAGTGCTATCAAAATGCAACATGTGTCCACAGGGCACTGATGATTCAGGCGGGCCTTCTTCTGAGGGTGTCTGAACCACAGTCTTGGGCTGACAGGAATCCATTAGAATGGAATCAAACGTTCAAGTCAGGATGTGTGAAAATCTGAGTTCACAAACACAATGAAGGGATCCATCACATGTGTCCTTCAGATGGTGTGTTTCTCTAGTAAATTTAAAATAGGATGTGTTGTCTTTTTTTTTTTCTAAGATATTGACCCCAGTTTTTAGAAGTAGCACTGTGTTTAAAGTGCCTCTCATTTTGTGAGGATATATTGCCTTGAACATATAATTGTAGTGGAAAGAGCACAAGGCTGAGTCAGGATCCTTAGGTCTCAACTGGGGGTATCCATTTACTAGCTTTGTAACACAGGACAAATCACCTTGCTTAATGGGGACCTCCGCTCCCTCTGAAATCAGCATGGGGTATGAGGCATGGTTCTGAGGTTATAAAAGAGAAAAAACCAACCAATATACAAAAAAGGGAGTTTGTTTGTCATGTAACTAAACCCCAGGGATAGATGAAGTGGAACACAGGAGTACTTTCCCCTGCCCTGGGTGCTCTTCTCAGGAAGGCATTTTCAGTTGCTCTTTCAGCAACTTGAGGTTCAATTCCATCCTCTCAGTAATCCTAATAAATAAAGCTAACTTGAATCTGAGAGCCCTGAACAGAGTTTTTTGGGCTCTGTTTGATCTGCCTTGAGTCATACACTTTTTCCCTTTTCCCCGACCCGTTACTGTGGCCCGAGAGACTGAATAAAATAGACAAATTGCCTGGCTAGTTTTACAACTGTAGCCAGTGGCAGGAATAATTCCTCCAAATTACAGCCAGTGGAGGAATCGTGGTACCTTCCATCAGATCAGGGGCCCAGAGAAGAGAAAACAGATGCTGGGGAAGCCAGGCAACAGATTTCCATCACAAATGACTAATCATTCCCTTAAAGGGCCTTCAAATTATTTTTTTTTCACTGGACTAGCATTACATGAGATGTTTTTAAAAATCTGATATGTAAAGCCTATCAAAGTAGAGCTTTTCTTTTTAAAGTTGGAGACTTTTTTGCCAAGCGGGTCTTCCTTCCTTTCCCATGGTAACCTCTGAGTGACTCATGTAGAACTTAGAGGAGGACAATTCAAAAGCCACTAGACCAGATGATCTCTTAGGGCACATCCAAATAGAACATTCTATCATGTCTCTTCTTGACTAGGTCATGAGCTCCCTGTGGCGCAGAGCACAGTCTTTGCCCTGTAGCTCTCATTTGCTCTCGTCCTGTGGTCTGAACATACGCTTAAAAAATACTAGCTGTTTTGATGGGGCTACACCCATTTGTCCACGATATCATCCCCTGAGTACTTTCCCCAGTCTAATCTGCTCCTCGCGGCCACCCAGAGCGCACGCAAGGCCGTAAGATAGATGCAGGTGGCTCCTCCACCCCACTCAACAGGCACAGATTGCTCCTTGCTAGGGAGGTAAATGCTACTCACTAGGCTACTCTTCAGAATTGGGTTTTTTGTTTTGTTTTGTATTTTTGTAAATGGCGAAGGCATTAAATCTCTTCCTAGATGCTCCATTCCATTTTGGCACAATGTGGAGTGAAGACTTAGGGAGAGATTTAGTCCGATCCGGCGCTTGAGACGGCAATGAATCACCTCCCTAAGCATGAAACAGCCGTGTGAAGTGCTCTCCGCAAATCTCCACCAAGTTGGTGCAATGATTTCCTCTTCCCATTCCACAACTTAGACTTAATACTGCAGTTGCTTCTGATAATGCCCGTTTTTAATGGTGTTGGTGGGCTTGATTTTTTCCCCCCAAACTTTTGGGATATTTTAATGTTTAACCAACATGAACCACTTGCTCTCAATATTCTAGTAAGTAAGGCACTGTTTTAGTTTTCTGTATGAGCTATAAGCTGTAAACATTTCACACTGTAACACATTGGGAAAAAGGAAAGAGAAATGTGTTCAGGTAACTCTCATAGTAACATTTGCTTTCTGTTTCCAGAATTCCATATACGAGCACACACATTTATGTATTATGCCTTCCAATACATCATAAAAAATATCACATTGTCATTCTTTTGAGTCTAAAGACTCAAAATAGTCTAAAACAACTGTGAGAGGAAATGAATTTGTTTATATAATAAGGGCCCTTGCTTCAAATGTGCTCTCAGAAAACATAATTATGTTCTATCTGTGTGATCCTGTGTGCCACGCATGCTAGATGCATACGTAGTAGTTATTGAGAAGAAAACCCTGTTTTGTTTGTTTTCACCTTAAAAAGCTCCTAGTCTAGTAGAGGAAGAGAAAAGTAGAGCTATTTTTGGATATGTTTTACTGGTTTTGTATGTTGCTGTGACTGAGTTGAACTTCCGAGTTATGTTTTCATTCACCAGAAAAGCTTGAAGAAACATATTAACAGGAACGTGTTTCTGGATAAGGTGCTAACTGTGGAGATGTTTTTGAGATCCTGGTCTCCTTAGTGGCAGTTTCCTAAGGAATATTTTTAGAATTCTGTGACACAAATTAACTTTGTTTCTCCTTTGCAAGGGAAATATTTTCTTCTCACTTTGAGTGAGAAATGTGCAACAGACACTTTCTTTTTCCAGTTAGCTGTCTGGATGCTCAGACTCAAATTCCGCTTAATAACTAATGTTGGTTTGACCATTGCTTCATGATTTGTTACATTTTTTCTACCTAGATTTTTCTGATCCTGGATTTTTACGTATTTTTATTTTTTATAGAGTGATTATATCACTTGTGAGCTGCTTTAAATACTTTGTGAAAGGAGGTTTACCTATAAAGAAACACAAAAGAATCAGATTGTGTCTCCATTATTTAACACTTACTCAAACACTTGTATCAGGAGTGTTCTGCTTTGTTTGAATCCTTTCTATTTGAAAGGATAGAATGAAGTCACATTTTAGGTCAGATTAAGGTTTTCAAGTCTGTGCCTAAGGCAAGAGGGTTATTGTTGAAAATCCCTCAGGGAGATACCACTTTAGAAACAAAACTGGTGGTTCTCAATAAATATAATAGTTAAATTTGCCTCCAGAATTAAACGCATAGCTGCTTCTTTGATCACACATCATGTGAAGTAGTTGGTTTGTGTTACTGACCATGTGACTGTGCATATAATCTTTAAACCTTTGAATAACATTCAACAGGTGAAGTGCTGAGGCCTTAAGGGACAGACATGTATCTCATATTTTATTCTCACTCCAGAACCTTCAGAATTTACGCTGGTCCTCTTCTCTTGCTCTCTTCCTACTTCTCCCCCCATTTCCTTTATTCACAGCTGTGGAATAAACGCTCTGTAATACCGGTCCAAATTCAGGGGTAGGGAAATTCAATTTCAGCTCTCAGCTGGAAGAGTGTCAAGAATTTGTCATCATCCTTAATCTATCACACCCCTCGTTGCTGTTCTCCTGCCTTCTTCCTTCTATCCCCAAACAGAAGTGACTTAAAACATCATTTAATTTGCTAATTATTTTCTCAACCAGAAGTTTGAGAAGGATTTTGCTGGGCCAGTTGGCAGTTTATACATCATGTCTAGCAGTCTTTCCAAGAAAATCCGAGAGTTCGGTAGGCAAACTTTATTTTCCAGGCCGTGGCAGGCAAGCAGGTTGCCAAGTTTTTGCCACTGCATGACAGCGATTCCCTTTTCTTTGGGATCCAATAATATTTTTCTCCTTGTCCTTCAAGCCTCTACCAGCAGGTTCCTCAAAGTCCTTTTAATTTTTGCCTGCTGCCTCTTCCAAAGCCAAGGCTATATGTTTTAGGTTTTCATTCTGTAGCCCACTTTCAGGTATTGGTTTCTGTTCATGTAATTATGACCATGGAACAAATTACTCCCAAACTTAGTGGCTTGAAACAATTTTACATTGCTCACAGTTGTGTGGATCAGGGATTCTAGAAGGGGTTGGTTAGGCAGATCATCTCTCATCCACAAGGTGTCGGCTTCTGAGATGACCTCTTCACTCACAACCTGTTGCTTCATTTGAGGTGTCTAGCTTTGGATTCTGGCTGTGGACTGGAAGTTCAGCTAGGGCTGTTGATGACTATCCACTTGCGGTTTCTCCACGTGGCTTGTGATTCTCATAGTATGAATGGGAGTGTTGGTTCTCAGAAGGAGCATCTAAAGTGTTATGTGTTTCCTGGGACTGATGGAACAAATTCCCACTAACTGAATAGCTTAAGACAATAGAAATTATTCTCTCACAGCTTTGGAGGCTAGCTGTACGAAATCAAAGTGTTCCCTTTGAAAGTCCAGGGGAGAATCCTTCCTTGCCTCTTCCTAACTTCTGGTGGTTGCCAGCAATCCTTGGCATTCCTTGGCTTGTAGTTGTGATGTAGGAAAGATGTTAAGGTTCTAAGCCAACAGCCAAGAAAGAATTCTTGGGATGTCTTAGGTGCAAAAAGGTGGTTTTATTGAGGAATGGCCCATAATGTACTTTCAAGTTGGGAGGGGGTAAGGATAGCATAAGTCTCTTAAGGAATTTTGGAAGCAAGGTTTCCAGGACCTTGAGGGGGCTATCTGTTGTTGGAAAAGATCATTTATTACTGTCTAATAAAACCTTAGACATGAGACCCTTCAGATGTATATTGACGGGTCATATGCTTGGGGAATGATTGCCAACATGTATCTGGGGCGGGGGGCGGGGGTAGAGATAAAGGAAGCTTCCAAAGGAATTTTTATATGTTAAGGTAGACTTACAGGATCCTGGGGTTGGGCTAACATTGCATTTTTGCCCTTAGCAAAGTATTAACACGGAGGCAGCTGAGTTCCTAGAGGAATGTCACTCTGCGTGTTCTAAGAACTTGTCAGTGGTCTGTAAGTAGTAAGGAAATTTCATAATTTCTCTTCTGCTTTTGTTTCCCACATCAGTTCCATAATCCAGTTCCCAGCTTTGTCTTCACATGGCCATCTTTTCTCTGTGTGTGCCTCAGGGTCTACTAATATCTTTTTCTATATAAGGATACCAGTCATTGAATTTAGGGTCCACAGTAATCCAGTATAACCTCAACTTAATCCCAACTGCAAAGACCTTTTCAAATAATGTCATGTTCACAGGTACTAGGGGTTAGGACTTCAGTACATTTTGGGGGGAATATGATTCAATTCACAACATTAAATGTTCCAAAAGTCCTGGGCTGAAGCTGTAAGGCTTAAACGAATAGTTAGCTACCCTCTGAAGTCCTAGAAGGTCCTTTCTGTTGCCTTGTGTTGATCAAGAAAGTCACTACTGCCAGTTCACATTCACCGGTGGGAAAATTAGACTTCACATCTCAGTGGGAGGAATGTCAAGGATTTACCACCATCTTTAATCCTTCCCTCCCTTTCTCTATCCTTTTCTTCCTCTCACGTATATTTTAAGTTAAATATGCTTATTATGGAACTCCACTAAATGACTGATACTTAAGAACATTTGGGAAAAAAAGAACTTTTTTAAAATAGTAGCTTCTGTGATATTTAATCACAAGTTTTCCTCAGAGATTGTGGGGTATGTTCCTGTGGGGAGTAGAGGGAAGGAGGGAGCAGTGGGAGAGGGAGGGAGGGGAAGGTGTGTGTAGTGAAAGCATTAAAATGAATAGCTTGTGCTACATTCTTCCACAGACCCCCATGATTGATGCAGTGTTTTCTCACCAAGTAGCAAGCACACGTGCTCTTTCTGTTCTTAGAAGTTTATTGGCTTCTTACTCAGAATAGCCTAGAAATCAGGTAGAAACTGAAAAGTTTTTAGAGCTCCCATTTAAGAGATCATGGAACAGAATCTCAGAGAAGGAAAGGAGTTTGTTCATCCTCTCAGAGGAAGGCAGTCATGAAAGAACCGAGATGCCGCATCCATTTGTCTTGTGATGTCTCTGCTATATTAGTGTTTTGGGGTTCTAAAATGGAATGGGTAACAAATCCATTTCTGGCACTTGGCTGCCACATCATGACTGCTTTCTCCAGGAGATACAGATATGGGCAATTTTGAGTAAAAAGCAGGCTCTTTTTCTCTAAGACATTACCTCTTACCACTGTTCACAGTAGTTGTATGAAAGTTGTATTATTGTTCAAAAAATATTTATTGTCTTTCCTCCTAGGACACTCTTTACTTGGCCTACCCCCAACTTGGCCCCTCCTACATGGAGGAGTATAGTTCTGTGTTCACTCACTTTGTACTTGGCTACCTGTCTTGCTTTGACCATGTAAACTGAATGGAAGGGATCTGTGTCACTTCTGAACAGAAACTTAAAACACCATCACTTTGTTTTGTTATCATCCTGCAGAGATTGATATGTCCGCCACAGGTCCTTATCCTTGACCTGCATCCTGGAACGATGGGGCAAAGCCCACGCCACATCACATCATGAGCCAGAAACAAACTTTTGGTGTGTTAAGTCACTAAAAATTGCATATTCCTTATGCCGCAGCATAAGTCAAAATGACTCATGAATTATATAGGAGTAAAAAACTTTCCACGGGAAAGGGTATGTACCTTTTTAAAGGAGTCTTGGGGCACCTGGGTGGCTCAGTCAGTTGGGCATCTAACTTTTGATTTTGGCTTTGGTCGTGATCTTGGGCTGGTGGGATTGAGCCCCATGTCGGGCTCTGTGCTCAGCACGGAGTTTGCTTGTCCCTCTCCCTCTGCTCCTCCCCCTGCTCTCTCTCTCTCTCTCTCTCAAATAAATACATTCTTTAAAAAAAAAAAAAAAGGAGTCTGTCCACTTCAGTATGGCTGTGAAGATCTGTGGATCTGTAGAACTTGATTTTATGTTCCTCTGCGTATTTGAATGAGGTAGTATCATTCAGCAATTAGATTATTGGGATCTGCAGTTGATTTGACTTCCACTTTCTATCTTGGGCAATTTGACCTTGGGCAAATTGCTAAACTCCTTAAGCTTCTGGTCATCTCATCTAGAAAATAGTAACACATAGCTCATGGGATTATGGAGAGAATTGAATTAGCTAAAGGAGTGGTTCTCCACAGGGGCGATTTTGCCATCCGGGAGGCACGTGGCAGTGCCTGAAGGTGTTTTGATTGCCACAACTGGGCAGGGAGGGCTGCTGGCTTCTAGACTGTAGGGGCAGGGATGCTGCAAGACATCCTACAATGCAGAGGACAGCCCCCTCCAGCAAGCGATTTTCTAGCCTCCGATGTCGTGAGTGCTGCAATTGAGAAACCCTGAAGTAAAATACAGTTCTTTGGCACAATTCTTGGCCACAGTAAGGGAAAAATGGATTTCTATCGTGTATGATGTCATCGAGTGGGCTTAAACAACAACCTAGAAATACTTTGCCGTGATTTGTTTATAAATCAATACCAGCTTTGCAAGCTTCCTATGAAGATTTTTGTTCCACTATAGGTATATAACTAGAGAAAAATCATTGCTCCTTCAGATGGTTTGGCAGTGACATTCTGTAAATCCCACTGTAGTTATATCAGTAGTAAAATAGAAGAGGCTGGAAATTCTCTGAAGTTTCATGCAATTTTTTATGACGTGCTTCTATTTCTGGTAATTATTGTCAGTCTACAATGTCCATTAGACAGGGTTTATAAAACATATGCATTTAAAATGTTGTATAAATATGTAATGCATAAAAGTAAACTGCCTGAATAATAAATATATTTAAACCCAAAGAGTAAATAAAACAGCTCATAAGAAGCTGTTCCAATTATTCAGGTAAACACTACCTTCTATGCTTGACTTTCTTTCATTGCTTTGAGTCATGAGAATAAAACCAAGAAATACTGTCTTGCAGTGAAATAGGGAAATGATAGCATATAAAGCATCCCAAAAATCTAATATAAAGTGTCACTGTCCCAACTCTTTGCTTTTGTCAGTGTTCAAGGCCACTTCAGAATTGCTTTAGGAGTCTACTCTTCCTAAGAAGAACTTTTGTAGCTCATAATTAAGGTCAGGAATGAATTGTAGGGAAGGTTACTCGTCTGGGAGGAAAGACAGGCAGATATCTGGCTTCTTGTGTTGGGGACTAACCATCTGGTAACCTTAGAACACACATTTTCTAGGTATGAATTCACTCATCTCTAAGATGAGTGTGTATAGAGCTATAGATTCCCTACATTTTTGTCTGGCTTATAAATTATATGAAATCACATCTCCATATGGTTCACTTTATGTATATTATAACCTTTCAGGTTGATAGGAGCCCTGCCTTTGTTTTGAATGTCATTTAAGTGGGCACAAACCTGCCTAAAGAGTCTTAAAATCATTGCTGATTCACTGCTTTCTCCTATTGTTTTGCTTTTAGGCTGAAGCTGGGTTTTTCTTCTTTTTTTTTTTTTTAATTCATAAATCTAGCAAGAGGCTAGTTTCTAACATAGAAGAATGAGAAAACAGTAAAATATTCATAGTAAAATAGTAAGCTATTTTAAGTAGCAAATAATAATATCATATGTTGTATTCTGGCCCTATGCCACACTCTGTGCTGTATTTTACGTACATTAACTCAGTTACTTGTGACAAAAACTCTGATATGGAGACGTTACTAACCATTCTTCATGTGAGCAAATTGACATTTAACATTCAGAGCCACATAGCATGTATGATTCTAGCCAAGGCTGTCAAGCCAATGCATGCTATTCAGAGCCACACCTTATAGCTAAAATGCCATTACTTGACCAAACCTCTCACTGAAGGTGAAAACAACACGGACATCTTGGAAAGTGAGGACGCATTAATCTTTTCTGGGTATGTGGTTTAAATTTGCTGCTCTGTGGGGGTTCTTCTTGTTCTGTCCATGGATCTTCTCGCGTGTATCCGTCATCGCCAGCTCAGTCTTAGTCTCCCTTTCTCTCCAGCCAACTGTGTGGCAGTGAAGGAGAAGCCATAGTCTGGCCTGAGGATTACGGCAGAACAGGAAGTTGGTGAAATGCTACAGGCAGATAAAACGAGCAGTGGTTCCCTTCATCTTTTTCTCCCGTGTACCATATGGGTTCCATGTGGATTTAAATAATTCAAGTTGGATTGGGAAAATGTAGCTGTTCACTGACAGTGTTGCTCATGTCTTTGGAAATCCTCTTCCTCTAGATGGAAGAAGGAAATAGTTTTTGTGTGTGTTTTGTATTCTTTGTTTTTGTGTTGTTGTTGTTTTCTGTTTGGTGTTTTTGTTTTGTTCTTTTCCCATCCCTATGAAAGTTAAGACTCCAGAAAACATCACTGTTGACTTCAAGTGCCAAGGCCTTAAATCCCATTCAGGAAGATGGCCCTCAAATATGAGAATGCTTATCTTTTCAGGTATATAAATTGCCTATACCGATATCAACTTGTTCTTAGGGGAAAAAAAAACCTTTTCACTTCTATTAGTTATTTAACATTAAAAATATCTAAATAAAATCCTCTGGTGCACAAAAAGTATACTCTAGGATTTTTCTACTTCTACCTTTTTAGACTGTGTACTCTGCACATCTTTTCATGTGTTATGTTTAATCAGTATAACAACTCTCTGGATTAAGTGCTCTTATTATCACCATTTTACAGTTGAAGAGACTGAGGCTCAGAGAAGTTAATAACTTGGCCAGGGATCCACAGCTAAGAGACAGGAAGGACTCAAGTCCAGGCTGCCTGACGATGGTGTCTGTGCCCTTAACCATTATGTCGTTTTACCTGGGAGAAAGAAATCAGATTCACACCCTACTCAAATTCTTCTATCCTCATATTTTTAAAGTCTTGGTGAGAAGATACTGGCTACTCACACTTTGGTACAATTCTTTCAGAGTTCAAATCTGAGTAACATATAGAAAGTTACTTCAAGAATTTGACAACTGTAAATCTATATATGCTTGTAACAGTTGAATTCGTAGAAGTGATTTGTAACTATTTCATACAGGGCTCTCCATGACCTCCACAAACTCTTTTTGCTGTAAGCTAAATATATTACTCTTAACTGCATTGGGGGCATTCCTACCCTGGATCTGAAAGTCAAGCTGTGATATGGCTTTCATTATTATGAGTTATAACAATTGTGCAATTAGAATAGAACAGGTAAACTGTGCCTATTACACTAATAAAAGATGAGTCAAGTTTTTATAGGCTGGTTTGGAGCTAGAGGAGACTATAATCCTGGCACAGTCAATTTAGATATCATCAGAATTCCTATTTGTGTGTACATTGCTCTTACCTACTTTCTTAAATTGCATTGAGAAAGAATTAGTTACACAACGCTTAAAAAAAAAAAAACCAAAGTGAAAGAAGAAATAAACCAGCAATGGTGCTGAAATCTCATGGGGCAAAATGGAATCTGTTTACTCTGCAGTAGTTCGGCAGATTAAATTTTATAATTTGTATCCCTTTCTGTTACTGAATTTAAAGCTGAGTTCTTGAATTTTTTTCATCTTATAATGTCTGCGTTTACCTCTTTGTATAATTAATATAAAATGTTTTCTTTTGGTTTCCTATATTTTATGTAGCAAAGTCCTTTCGGATATTGTTTTATCTTTGAAAAGCAGGAAATTTTCTGTTGAATCTTAGTAAATCCTGATTTACTTCCATTCTTATGAAAAAAGGAGAATCTATCAAAGCAGCAATTCAGTTTGTAAACTTGAAGAACATTTTTTTTCTATTCCTTCCTTTAAGCTCAGTTTTGCTATTTTCTTTCCTTTCGGTCATCCCTGGAATCAGCATGTTCCTGGAATGTACACAGAGGAAGTAGATAAAGGGGGGGCTTGGGGGGAAGGAGGGATTGCTCCTTAGGATTTTTTCCCCCTAAAATTTAACTTTGAGATGTGACCTGAACATAGCTAGAGGGGAGAGCATTAAAGTGCAAATCTGTCTTATTATTAGATACCTCTATTAAGGCCTATCCTGAGCAAAATTTGTTCGGAATGAAAACCTGTCTTGGAGATCCCCAGCGTTTTCTGTCTGTGATCCACACCTACTCGTATCTGCCATTCTCTTTTCTCTAGCGCTCCCACATACCCTGACAGGTTCTCAGAATCCACCCAAAGTCTTATTCATGCTCCATAGGGGACCCACTTTTAGGAAATGATGTCACCCTACATATTTAGTCTTTTAAGCTATTAATGAACAGATTCTGCCTCCAGATAGTGGGATGTGAATTGTGGAATAGAGTGGAACGAAACTTAGTTCTGGAGTTCCAGGGTATTAAAAAGGACTGTTGAGTGGGAGAAAGACACAAATCAGTGTACTGCTTTAATTGTGTCTGCGGGTTCTGTGATACGCTCAGAGCAAGTAGTAAGCATTTGTACGTTTCCACAATATACATCCATTATGTGTGTGTGTATTTTGTGTGTGTGTGTGTGTGTATAAAATGTTTTCTCTTTCCCAGGAATGTTTAGTATATATTAATATTCAGGACATCAATGCTATTTAAGTTAGTCTTTAACAATTTGATCGGTCCCTGAGAGCTTGACAAAAATCAATGAGTAACTAGAATAAACTAAAACGGCCTTTAAAGTTTTATGGGATAACTCCCAGTAGTGATCCAGATTTACAAAGAAATGAGAGGAAAGTGTTGATAAAATAGTGGCTTGAACAAGTTCACAAACAGATCTCTTATAGCAAATATGGACACATGAGGTTAGTTATTGTGTCCTGGAGGCATTAAATGTAAATCATCCAGGCAACTCTCTTGTTTTTTGAGTCCCTATTCTCCAAGCAACTAAATGATTATGATTTAGCATCCAGTGCAGATCTGTTCAAGAGATACACAATATGATTGTTACCGTTTTTTTGTTGTTAATTAATAAATTGATAGTTTGTTTTACATGTCCTTCTCTATAAGCTTGGCTAATGTGAACTGCCCACTTCTCTCCAGATCTGATAAATTAGGTTTGAGCCTTTTTAACTGAAGAGCAGACCTTGGACAGGGATGAATTCAGTAAAGGAAATATCCTCTTATAGCTTCTTGGAAGCCAGCCTGCATGCTTCTCGGTAGACATTGTCACTTTCCTGTATTCCTTTATTTTGAAATTGCACATTTATAATTAGAAGAGAGAACTTAAGACATAAAATGTGTTTTGTTGCAAGGCATTTTTCTCCTCCCAGCTAAATGTGCAGAGATAGGTTTTTCCTTCCTTTCTCCTTGTTTTATTTTTCTAATAAATTTTACATGGATTTTGCCTCTAGAATTAACTGAGGTTAAGAAATGTTGATACCAATATATTGAAAACTGTAAGAAAAATCTACAGGGCTCAATTGCTGGGGGAGCTGGGTGGGGGGTGGGAAAGTGGGAGAAGACAGACCAGGATTTCTATTTTTATATTTTATAAACTAGCTCTTTCCTGGGTAGTTAAAAGATGTGTATTGTTGCTGTTCTTGCTGATGTCAAAGAGGGCAAAGACAGCTTAAGTACTTGGTTAATTTATAAGTATGTTTGATGCAAAGGACAAATAAACATAACTTCATGAATATATAATGTTGCTGATGGCGGCTGAAATTATTTCTGGCCATCATTATGGCTTCTCTCCAAGGTTAATGCTGCCTGTTTGCTGGTAAAATTGTTGAATGGTTTTGTTATTCTACTTGAACTATGTGAAGGCAGCCCCTTGATTTCTGAATCACTTATTCTGGGTCCTGTGCTTTGAGTCACTTCTTTTGCCAACATCCCAAAGAATTCCAGGCCTTGGAAAGACTGACTTGTCCTCCTTCTGTCTCTGGACAGGATCCTCTGTCAAATTCCAAGATGAGGTGGCTTGATTTCCACATTAGAAATAAGCCTGCCTTCTGGTACCTTAGGGACATTTCTCAGGGCACTGATCACAATTTTATGAAAAAATACAGGGAGGTGGGACATCAGAGAGACAATAGAATAATAATAGACAGTGAAGTCATGGTCACAGTAATCTTAATAACATGCTCTTTTATTTCCCCTTTTTTAAGTTATTTTTTTTTCTCTTCCATTTAAATGCAAACCCATATGCCTTAGAGAAAATTTAGAAATGTTTTTGTCCAGTATTTTTTTCCAGGGGCAGAAATATTTTTCCCTTAAGAAATTTATTGTATACATTTTGAATTAGTACTTAAAGGGAACATAAGTGCATACTTCCCAAGTAAACATTCCCAACTGCAAGATTACCATTAATAACCCTCTAGCTTTTACAGCAGTTTATGGTTTACCAAACATTTGCACATATTACTTGCAGGGAAAGGTAATGTTATTCATTCTAAATTCAAATGAAGAGACTAAGATTGATTAGGTGTCTAAGGGCCAGGACCAAAATCACATAGCTTGTGAACACTAGTGGTCAATGTAGTCTTCAGTTATATAGAAAAACCTGGGGGCAGAAGGCCCCCAAAGTCTTTGCATTTGGCTCATAATATTTTCACCCTACTGTACTCCTTTATATTAACATAAGAACACACAAAAAATAAGCTTAAGTGAGAAAAGCATAGTTATTATGCTCTACTGAAATGTTAAAGTGAACTAGCTTATAACAGTAGCCAATAGAACATGGTAGAGGCATGAAAACAGAGAAATATCCAAACATCCTATTACATTTGGTAGTTCCTCATTTAATCATTCAATAAATACTTAAGCTCTCTTTGCCAGTTATTAGTATACTAGGTCCCAAGATACCCTCAGAAATAAAATAGACACAATCCCAGATCTCACTGAGTGTTTAGCCTAGCGGGGAGATAGACATTAATTATATGAGTATATGGTTATAAACTAACACAGAAGCAAGTTGGAAGTAAATCAGTGGGGAGCTTTGAAAGTCAAGAACAGAGGCACCTGATGTAGTCGGAGCTAACAGGGGAGGCTTCCCTGAGGAAGTGGCCTTGGATATGGTGTGTGAAATATGAACTGGAAGCTGTGAGCTGAGGGAATTTGAGAGGTGTTCGTGTGTTCCTGGCAGAGGGGCACACATGAAGATGCTTGGAGTGAGCAAGAAGCATGCTGCTTTGGAGAAAACTGAAAGAAAACCAGTGTGTGGAGGGCAAGATCAAGCAACAGAGCATGTTTGCCAAGGGAGGGAGAGCAGAAGACATAGGGGATCCTGCTGACCACATTGTATCTTTTGAGTCTTAGCCTACAAACAGTGGAAAACTACCAAATGACTTAAATCAGAGGTATAGGTTGATCCAGTGTGTTCTTCAAAAAGATTACTCTGAAGGTCTAGTTCTAGTAAGGCAGAGGGCCTGCTATCAGACTAATCCTCTTGCATATGGTGCTAATAAATCAGGTTAGCCCTTACATCTTTTTAGAAGAAATTTATTAAATAATTAGAATTCTCCTCAAGAAAATTCCAGGCCCAGATGGCCTCCTTGGTGAGTTCTGTCTGAAATTTAAATAGATAAAAATGATCACTCTTGGACAAACCAGTCCAGAAAAAAAGAGAAAGAGGAAACATTCTTCAGTTTGTTTTATGAAGTCCCAAGAGTTTATTTTTGCTTTTTGTTTCCCTTGCCTCAGGAGACAGATCTAGAAAAATGTTGCTACAGCTGATGTCAAAGAGATAACTCCCTGTGTTCACTTCTAGGAGTTTTACGGTTTCAGGTCTCACATTTAGGTCTTTAATCCATTTTGAGTGTATTTTTGTGTAGGATGTTAGAAAGTGGTCCAGTTTCATTCCTTTGTCTGTAGCTGTCCCATTTTCCCAGTACTATTCATTGAAGAGACTGTCTTTTCCCCATTGTATAGTCCTATCTCCTTTATTGACCACATAAGCATGGGTTTATTTCTGGCTCTCTGCTCCGTTCTCTTGGTCTGTGTGTCAGTTCTTGTGCAGTATCACACTGTTTTGATAACTACAGCTTTGTAGTAAATCTTGGAATTTGGAATGGTGATACATCCAGCTCTGTTCCTCTTTATCAAGATGGCTTTGCCGAGAACAAACTGATGATTGCCGGAAGGGAAGAAGGTGGGGTTTGGGCAAAATGGTTGAAGAGGAATAGGAGATACAGGCTTCCAGTTAAGGAATGAGCAAATCATGGGAATAAAAGGTACAGCATAGGAAACAGAGTTAGTTGTATTGTAGCTACACTAATGATGAGCGTAGAATAATGTGTGAGGAAACTAATATAACACTGTGTGTCAATTGTAGGCAAACAAGAATTAGAAAATAAGAAATTTTGTTTTAGGGAGCCGCTACAATCCCTGTATTGACGTGCTCATAACAAGAAAAGTACAGACCAATATCTCTCAAGAACATATGTTTAAAAATCTTTAACAAAGCGTAAGCAATTCAGATAGAGGCATCTATAAAAAGGACAAAGCATCATGCGAAGTAAGGATCATCCCAGGAAGGCAAGGTTGTTTTAATATTTTAAACACAATTGGGGCGCCTGGTTGGCTCAGCCGGGTAAGTGTCTGCCTTCGGCTCAGGTCATGATCCAAAGGTCCTGGGATCAGCAAGGAGCCTGCTTCTCCCTCTCCCTCTGCAGCTTTAAATAAGTACATAAAATGCTTAAAAATTATTTTAATCAATCTAATCACACTGACAAGGTAAAGGAGAAAAAAGTCATATGATTATTTCAGTCAATGGAGAAAAAGCATTTGACACAATTCAACACCCATTTATATAATAAGACCTATCAAAATCTAAGAATAAAAGGGATCTTCCTCAACCTGATAAAGGATATTATAAAAATCTACAAGTTGCATGGTATGTATTCTTAAATTTAAGAATACCATCCTAGCAAAGAGCCAGAAAACCTGAATGCCCTTCCTAGGTCTGCCACTCACTATTGTGACCCTGTTATGGATCACTCAGCAAAGCCCTTGGAAACCTCTTTGTTCATATAGAATGTGGGGACACTAATAATACTTAAACGGTTCTTGAGAGGCTCAAATAATTTCAGTATGGGAAAGTGCTTTAGGTGTTACAAAGTACTAAATAAGCTTGATGTGATGGTGATGATGATGATGAACCTAGAGGATTAAAATTCTGTAACTTTCTTTAACCAGTA
The DNA here is from genome assembly GCF_003265705.2 of Callorhinus ursinus. Lineage (NCBI taxonomy): Eukaryota > Metazoa > Chordata > Mammalia > Carnivora > Otariidae > Callorhinus > Callorhinus ursinus. Next base: position 9,482,525 of record NW_027397104.1, read on the forward strand.
CCCTGAAGGCCCGAGGGTAGGATTCCTCCTAACTTTGTATTACCTCAAAGTAGTTCTGTTACTTTGGGCCTAGCCACTATTACTTTAGTGTCTCCTTTTGAGTTACCTGACTTGTCGGTAGCTCTTTTATCATTGTCAAATGGAAGTTTCTGAACGTGAAGGTCAGTTAGGTTACTGAGGCCACTTGCTTGAACCCCTTGTGGAGGAGTTAATAAAAAAGAAATAAGGAAATAATAGATTCAATTATTATTTGTTAATTTGTTGGTAGATTTTAATTTTATAGACTTTCCCTATCCCTCCACCAGCAAGGGCAATTTACGGTCACTGGTCACTCCATCTCTTTCTCCTGCTAAAAAAGCCACATTCTTCTTACTCTGAAGAACAAGGGAAGGAGGGAGAGGGGGAGGGAGGAGAGGCAGATCCTAGAGAGGTCTGCAAGATAAAGAAAGGGATCTTGATGTTTTCTAATATTCCTCACTCCTTGCACCGTCCTAATTGCAAAGCTCAAATAGTGTCCTTGGTGTTTGATAAAAGTTTACAGCAGAGGAACCTGGAAAGTACATGATATTTATGCAGAAGTTAGCAAGGTCATTATTTTTTAAAACTATTTCTATTATTGATAACATATAAATCTTAATGAGATTTCCCCCCTTAGGGCTTAGGTACTTTTAATTCGGATGTCAAAATGTAAGAAATTGTAATTCCACAACAATAATGAAACAATAAGTCTTTTTTTCACATTGCTCAAAGAAATTCACAAATCTTATGTTAATTCATCGATTGTCACAAGTCCTACATTAGAATCGAGACATATTTCTCTGTTATAATTTGGTTTCAGTCAAAGGAGGGTCTAGATCTGGGACTGTAAATGATGAAACAGGTTTGTAAATAGGCACCTAAAATTGTAGGAAAAGTCTGTGGTTGTTTGGGCAAACTGTTGGTATCTGGAATAGGTAATAAGCTTTGGGATTGACAAGGATTTTAGAAATCACTTCTTTACAATCTCTGATTACAGACCTGAGAAATATTCACCTGCAAGTAGGACCCCAGGCAGTGGCTTGGTTTCAGACCTTAGAGTATGGGGATTAGGTTGGGGCCTAAGATTCAGAGATAGAGTCATCTGGGGCAGAATGGTTAGGCCTGGGGGTGCCTGGATGGCTCAGTTAGTTAAGCGTCTGCATTCAGCTCAGGTCATGATTCTAGGGTCCTGGGACTGAGCCCGGTGTCAGGCTGCCTGCTCAGTGGGGAGCCTGCTTCTCCCTCTCCTCCCTGCTCATGCTCTCTCTTGCTCTCTTTGTCTCTCTCTCTCTCTCTCTCTCAAATAAATAAATAAAATCTTTAAAAAAATGGTTAGGCCTGGGCTAACTCAGGGACTGGGGATGAGTTTTACGGAAGATGTTAACCATATCTAAGGAGACCAGAACACACGTGATGGAATTAGGTGGGTGATCTCAGAGACCCCACAGCAAGATTGGCTTCAGGTGAGTCACAATGTGAGGGACTGGGAGCTCCTTTTACTTCTTCCTGATGTAAGTGGAGTCTGACTCCACCCTGGGAGTTTGGTATTCTGAAGGGAAGATTTAAAGCCTGGAGGTCAGTGGTCTAAGGAGTGGAGGTTAGGGTAAGACTGGAGAAGGCTCCGGATGTTTTTTCCTTACCTGTACCCTACCTCTTGTACTTAGCTGTGTTCCACTAATTCCATTAATGCTTCAAGGGCCAATCCTCTGGAATAATACCGCTTTGGTAAGGTATGAGCCATTGAAATGCTTATAGTGTGAACTGATTTGTTAGACCAGAAGAATTGAATAAACCACTAATACGGCAATGATTGTCACCATGGTGACCTCTCTAATCACAAGGACTGAGTACTAGCTAAGGTCCCAGGCAGATCAGATCCTGTATTGTCACATGCAAAATATAGTCCAGCAACTAAGAGCAGTGCTCTTTCTTAAACTTGAATTGCACCTCTGTGGTTTCTCCATCCCAAATCTCTCATACTCTGTAAATTCCCTAGAGGCTCTTATCCTCTAAATACTGAAAATCTCCCTGTCAACCCCATGGAAATCCCTCTCCAGCTCACTTACCCTTTCTCTACACCACACCCCTTGCTTCTTCCTGGAAGAGAGGCTGGGATTTCAGCTACTTACTACTGGCAATATTGAATCCCTCTAGGATGACCAAAGGACACAGAAGAGTCGCTTGTCCTCTAACCATAATACACAGAACTGCTAGGTATGGTTTTCTGAGTTTGTTGTTCTCGCAAAAATGTTCTGCAAGTATTTCTAGATAATTAAAATTCTCCAACTTATTAGCAATAAAATGAAAGTCAGGGACTCTGAGAAAGGTTCTAAACTTGAAATTGAGTGCATGGACACAGAATGGAAAATGATATGTAGGTTTCCATTTGAATTATTGAAAGGTTACAACATGAATGATACCATGAGTCATGTCTGAACTCCTCAAAACTAGGAGATACTATCAGTGGATGATTCTGTTCTCAGAATTTTCTAGTCTAATTCTTGCTAAACTACTAAGAAAATCCATGACCTTTATTGCTGTTTACTTGACGTTATTCATATTTCATTGAGACGGGTTCTCGCAATTTCTTTTGAATGCTTTTTAAACAAAATGCTCTTAAATGTCTTTTTATGTGATGGCTATCAAATTTGGGAATTATCATTAAATTCCTTTAAGGTGATTGGTTGAAATGAATTGTACACACCTTTTTCCTATAAATGACAAAGAAATATGTATCCCCCTTTCCATGAGTCTTGGTGGTATTCCTTTTAGTTGTAATGCATTATTTTTAGACATGCAACCCTGTTTTCATATTTATTTTCCATGGAAATCAGCCTCATATGACATGTAGGCTTTTAGTAACTTAATGCAATTCAAGTGTTTTGCATAAAACAAGGTTCTTTTTGATTTATTGTTTTAAATTTAAGGCCTAAAGTACTAATACAAAATACAACACCTTCCAAGTAATTCTAGTTATTCGGGCCAGATGAAAAAGGAAAGGCAGTAGGTTGCTTTTTTGAATGAGAATTTGATGTTGCCTCTAGAGTAGGAAGCTTTATTTCCTAAGGACTATAACAGTAGATCTTTGGAGTTTCATGTTTACAACTAAGAAAGTATATAGATACAAAATGGTTTTGAGTTTTATCATTTACTAGGTATGTGATCTTAGGAAAATTACTGAAGCTCTCTAGGCTCAGTTTCTTCAACTAGTAAAAGGTGAAAAATAGCAGTTACCTCAATGGATAATTTAAGGCTAGAGCTAATACATATAAAGTATTAGAACCTAATGAACACTGAATGCGTAATAATGCTGTTTCTTTGAAGGATTTTTCTATGAATTGTTAAGAATAAGTAAAGATTGAATGGTTCTCAGAAAGAGAGGTGGCAAATGGGGCCCCTGTATGGTGATGTGGGAATCATTTCTATTGGATCATCAGTATTTTAATTACATCTATGCTTTTTTCAGAAGCTACAGATAAAGAAAACTGAATTAATGTAGGCATAATTTATTCTTCTATAAACCAAGTGGTTTAAAAGGTATTCAGTTGGCGTGCATTGCCTTACTCTATAAAAACTGATGCATGAAGTAGGTCCAATTATCCAAACTGATGTACATTTACTGTTTTATGGCCTATTTTAAAAAAGCTAATTTGCTACCTATAGAGGAAAGAATGTGTGACTTTTCTGAGGTACTGGGTAAAGGAGGGAGCATATGCTTAGAAGTTAGCGAACTTGAGTTACTCTCCCATCTTTTTTTTTTTTAATTTTTTATTGTTATGTTAATCACCATATATTACATCATTAGTTTTTGATGCAGTGTTCCATGATTCATTGTTTGTTCATAATCTCCCATCTTCTTTATTCATTTTTTCATTGATTTAAGGGCCTCCCATGTTCAAGGTACATGATGAAGTGCTGTTAGAGGCTTTACTATATAATGTGAAGCCAGGCACAGAATACATGGTTATACAATGTTTGGTTAATAAGGTCATAAGGAAGAGGTGTGGAAGATTATAAATGAAAAGAAAATGTGGTTCTTACAAAGTACTTGGGTAGTTCAGAGGAACGAGAGAGCAGATCTTGCTGTTGTGGTCAAGAAGGCTCATTAAGGAGGTGATATTGAGGGACACATTCAGGTATGAGTAGGATTCAAAAGGGGGAAATGGAAGGAAAGAGACACTGTATTCTAGAGGAGAAGATCTTTAAAAGCTTGTGTAATCAGTGGGCAGAGTTATATAGACCTGTGCCAGTTACAAGCAGATGGGCCTGACCAGTAGCTCAGTTCCTCTGTTGCTGCGTCTGGAGCCCTACTGCCCCAGAGGGAGGGTCAATGTCCCTGGCAGTTGCCATTGGACCTTTTACCCCAGATCCTCAGACTGTATCCTTACCTTATTCTCTGCCACAAAGTTCTGTCCTTTCCAGATTTCAAACACTGGCAGCAATCACCCTCTCTCTAGGACATTGTAATGGCTCACTCTTTAACTGGTATTCCTACTCTTCTCCCACTTTTCCCAATTTACTATCAACCTAGCAACCAGAATAATTCTTTCAAAATTAAAGTTATAGCATGTCTCTCCATTGTTCAGCCCTCCAGTAGAAAAGGTAATTTTTCGGAATCTTAGAAGGTGCTACAGGATCTGGCTCCCTGTTACCTCTCAGACTCTTGAGACAATTTCACTTGCAAGACCTCATATTCATTAAGAATAGTCATACCCATCAAGACAGGTCATGGAGTCTTGGTAAATTTCCTTGGTCTCTCCTTTTAAATTTCTGTTAGTGTCCGTGTGCCTCTCCGTAGAACTTCTCAGGGAAGGTGGAACTGGCATCCAGTTGTACACTGTCAGTCTCCAGGAGGGATTAGCTGAGTGGAAATGATGCTTTAGAGTGGGTAATGGTGGTGGCACCGAAGTGTGTAGTTTGCCTCCAAAAATTCCCTCATGGCGATGTCAAATTTGGTCAGGCACTTAACTAGTCTAAATATGCTTGGCTGTATCTATATTTATCTATCTATATGTATAGATACATAGATAAATATATATTTTTTATAAAGCAAGAGTGCCCACGTGCATGCAGATGGGGGGGTGGGGGACGGGCAGAAGGAGAGGGGAGAGAGAGATTGAGTGGGGCTCAATCTCAGGACCCTGAGATCATGACCTGAGCCAAAACCAAGACTCCGATGCTTAACCAACTGAGCCACCCAGGCACCCCATGCTCAGCTGTGTTTGGCCAGGTAAGAAAGAGAGGCATTATTAAAGAAGTAATGAAAATACAAATACTGAGGCCAAGAAGAATGATCTTTGGATGAGAACTTTTTCTTTTCTTTCTATAAAAGAAAAGCAGATCATTGCTTTTTTGACCCAAGACATACCCCGGGGTCATTCTCAGCCCCTGAAATCGTAACATGACTTATTTAAGTATGAAGAAATACCAGAAATCAGATACCTCATAATCAAATGTATTCGGAATTCATGCCTCACTCATTGCCTCTGACTCACAGGTCTTGACCAAATGTAACATTTGGATTTTGCAGCTTTCACTTCCAAAGCAGTGGAAGGGCTCGGGCTCCTGGAGATCTTTGCCGCCTTCCCGACCTTCAGACGCAGCTCTTTACAGTCATGTTGAAATCAGTCTTAGTGATCCGTCTTCAACAACTTGTTTCTTGCCCATGCTTGTGTCGTATCCACTGTTGAAATAAAAGCTGATATCCCAGGTAGAATCAAACAAATAGGGGAGATTTTTGTCTCTTTTCCTGAACTCCGCCTCCATCAGTATCAACATTAATGAAAATACTTTATCTGTGTTACTGTCTTTCCTTTTTTCCTTCACAGAGTAGCCAGGGTTTGAACAGTAGGTGGACAGGAGTCCTACACACCTTGCCTGGTGTTTTGCCTGTGACATCGAGCATCCAGTAGTCCTAGAGCAGTCTGCATCATGACCTTTTCTTCGTTGATAATATAGATAAAGTTGTGTGTATCTTCAGGGAATATTGTGAGCATTTGGTAACGTATTGGGAAAAGCCTAGGAAACCATAGGTTCGTAAAAGGTGTTGGCTTGTTTTCTTTCCCCATTTACACCTTCCTTTCCTCAGTGAATGACAGTGTGATTGTTAAACTATCACAGTTTAGTTCAGTATGATTTTTTGAGAGGGGAGGGGTTAGGGTCTTAATTTCCCATGATAAAACATGCTGACTTATTTACTGAAGACTTTTTTTTTTCTGGCTCAGACATATACCATTTCATTCCGCTTTTTTTTTTTTTAAAGATTTTATTTATTTATTTGAGAGAAAGAATGAGAGAGAGAAAGCACATGAGTGGGGGGAGGGTCAGAGGGAGGAGCAGACTCCCTGCTCGGCAGGGAGCCCGATGCGGGACTCGATCCCGGGACTCCAGGATCATGACCCGAGCCGAAGGCAGTGGCTTAACCAACTGAGCCACCCAGGCGCCCTCATTCCGCTTTTAAACAAGATGCTGCTTTTTCTCTGGACTGGACTATTGCCAGGAAAAGCATTGATCTGAAGATGGGATGCAGAGTCATGGGAATAGCAGGCTTTTTCACTCTCCCCACTAAAACCATGAACACAAATTGGAAAACTGATGCATCCCTTTTATGAATTTTGGCTGATTATTTTCCTAGGAAACTTTACATTTCTGTATTGTGTTTCACGTGGGCCCATTCTCCAACCTGATAATTCTCCACCCCCCCAGAAAACTATTTTTAAAGCTTAACATAGAATTTTCTCTTTTACCATTCCTGTAGTATTATCTTTCAGATTAGAAAGTTTTCAATCTGGTTCAGTGATTCTTGCTGAAAAGTTGTGAAAATTTCAGCAATATCCTCTGACATTTTGCCCAGAATGTATAAAATTATTATTAATAATTATTTATAGAGAACATAGGGCTAGAAAGACTATGTTAAAATATTACTTTATAAAGAACACACATATAAAAATCCTAGCCCCAAAGAACTTTGCTCACAAAACACAATTCTTTTTTTTTTTCCTCTAATGTTTTATTTATTTACTCATGAAAGTCAGAGAGAGAGAGGGGCAGAGGCAGAGGGAGAAGCAGGCTCCCCACCTAGCAGGGAGCCTGTTGCAGGACTTGATCCCAGGACCCTGGGATCATGACCTGAACTGAAGGCAGACGCTTAACCATCTGAGCCACCCAGGCGCCCACAAAACGCAATTCTAAATCAGTGTGAAATGGTGTTATTGAATGGCATTATAAGTTAATAATTACAGTACTGACACTCCTGTGCCAATACTCTGTTATGTATGTGGTTAACTTATTGAATAGGAAACTAGAGGTGAGTTCTTAAAAATCTAAAAGTGGCTAAGGACTTGCAAATGTGTGCTAAGTAACGATTGTTTCTTTTTTTCTTTTTGCATTTTTTTATTTTATTATGTTAATCACCATACATTACATCATTAGTTTTTGATGTAGTGTTCCGTGATTCATTGTTTGCGTATAACACCCAGTGCTCCACACAGAACGTGCCCTCTTTAATACCCATCACCAGGCTAACCCATCCCCCCACCCCCTCGCCTCTAGAACCCTCAGTTTGTTTCTCAGAGTCCATAGTCTCTCCTGGTTCGTCTCCCCCTCTGATTTCCCCCACTTCATTTTCCCCTTCCTGCTATCTTCTTCTTCTTCTTCTTTTTTAAACATATGATATATTATTTGTTTCAGAGGTACAGGCCTGTGATTCAACAGTCTTACATAATTCACAGTGCTCACCATAGCACATACCCTCCCCAATGTCCATCACCCAGCCACCCCATGCCTCCCACCCCCCACCACTCCAGCAACCCTCAGTTTGTTTCCTGAGATTAAGAATTCCTCATATCAGTGAGATTTATATGATACATGTCCTTCTCCGATTGACTTATTTCGCTCAGCATAATACCCTCCAGTTCCATCCACGTCATTGCAAATGGCAAGATGTCATTCCTTTTGATGGCTGCATAATATTCCATTGTGTGTGTGTGTGTGTGTGTGTGTGTGTGTGTGTGTGTGTGTGTGTGTGTGTGTATACCACATCTTCTTTATCCATTCATCTGTCAATGGACATCTTGGCTCTTTCCACAGTTTGGCTATTGTGGACAATTGTTTCTTATGGCTGAATAATCCGATTTTTAAAATATAAAACTTAAAATTCAATCAAAAGGATTTTCCTTGAAAATGAATCTGGAACTTGGCCGAAAAGCTTGATTGTGAGCATGGAGGATGTTGATAAAGTGTGCTAAATGCTGTACTCAGCACATTTATTCACTTAGTAAATAGTTATTAAATGCCTACTATGTATAAAGAACTATACTAGACATTGTGGATTAAAAAAAATGACCAAGAAGTCCCTGTTTTTAGGAGGCTTATAGATAAGTGGAGGTATGTGTGTCTTGTGTCTGTGTGTGCATGCGCACATGCACATGCAAATAGAGTGCAGTAATTTGGAGTAGATACTAAGGTAGAAGTCTTTTTAGGCTTAAACGAATGCACAAAGGAAGCAGAGGGAAATCCATTTTGGTTGACCCTCAGTGGGCCAGACTTGCATTAAAGATAATAATTAAAATAATGCCAGTTATTAAATGCTGGGAAATTTCAGGAACATAGATAAAGATATTATAGAGCTTGGGATAACCCTTAACTCATAAGATTGTATTTTAATGACTCAGAAAATTTTAAGGATAATTCAATGCGGATGAAATTTCAGGGCCCCAATATCTCTCTGCTTCAAGTCAATGGGAGATAGAAGTTCTCAATTAGAATATCTATAAATTCCTTGGGATAGTGGGCCACACTGTATGTGTATGAGCTCAAGTGAATTTTTATGGGTACATGGGCCATAGCTTGCATTAGAGTCCCAAAACTGTTTGTGGTAAAATGTTAAAAAATTTTTGGAATTTTTTAGAGAATTTGGTTAACCCTTAAGAACACGTGTTTCAGGGTGCAGAGTACATAGAGTTTTAGTAATTGATAAATGTCCTAATAGGCAAAGCTGTCTGCTATTCCTAAACTGTTTTCTCTAAAATCCCTAAAGGTAGCACAATTAAGACATTTTTATTTTAATATTTTGACTTTTATACTTTCGGTTAAAAGAAATAAATCTATAGCCGGATTTATTTCCCACCAAATGTAGGATTAACAACCATTTTCCTTCTGTTGATGGTTGAAGACTTAGGAAAATAGTTCTTCCATACTTCTACCTTGAGAATAGTCTCACTGTCTTATAGTAATAAATTAATTTCAATAACGCATTGACTTGTGGTTGGATGTTACAAGTTTACTATTATTTTCTCTGCTTTGTATAATTGAAATTAAGTTATTTAATTTTTACTAAACCTTTGTATAAAGTCATGATAGAAGAGATTTTATCATTGTGTTAATGTGCATTTTTATAATTAAACCTTTAGCACAGGACATGAGGCAATCAGAAGATAAAGTTACTGATGTTTTGAGAAATGTTATTTAAACTACAACACATCTGGATTTATTAAAACAAACTTTGGGTTTCATTAGTGTCCTATTAACTTGGTTTACATCTTGAAAGTGACAATGGCATTTTACAGTGCAGCAGTGTAATAATTTCCTTCAGCTTCTATGACTCAGCGTGGCAAAACATGTTATGAAAAACTTGCAGATGTAGTTATTTTTTCCTTTTTAAATTTTGTCTGGATCAGGTGACCTGGCCAGTCTAAGTGGGACTCAGCATGGCACAGCAAAACAGTATAGACTTTGAAGGTCTCGTCCTGCCACTTACTGGCTGTGTGGCCTTGGGAAGTTCACTGACCTCTCTGAGAATCGGATGCTTCATGTCTAAAAATAACACTGGGACTGTTAGGATGATTATTAATCTGCATAAAGTATTTATTCTAGTGTTTTGTGCACATTGGTGATTACTAATATTATTATTAATTGTCATGTAGGAAGAAACAAATTTGGATGATGATAAACAATATAATCGCATCTACTGAAAAGTACAGGACAAGTCATTCATTTTTCTGTAAACTTTCGTTTTGTCATTTACAGAACGAAATTGTTGGAGTGTCATCCCATCCAACTCTAATTTCCTTGCTTTTATGAAAACCAACTGAGTATTTGTCTGTATCAGAAATAACTATTCACTTATTTTAGCTCAGTGATTTGGGTCAATGGAGTAAATCCAATCAGAGACTAAGAAGTTACATGGTTCCCGTAAGGTAAAATAGATGGAGTGACATTAGATGTCATCGTTACCTAACTAAATGTGCTTTAAAAAATAAATTGTCTAGAGATGTTTTAATCCACTTTTCTAATATAGCTCATGGAGAAACAATACCATTTGTTCATTGTGCCACTTTCTAAAAACATGTTTTCAGCATTTAAACTGTTGCATGTCCCACAGTGTAACTTGAGAGTGTTCTCTTGATAAAATATGATAGTTATTTTATGTCAGAAGCTGCATGAGAGAAGTCAGTCTTCCTTTTAAGCAACTACAGTGTTAGGTATGTTTGATTTTTGCCATTATTCTTTATTCTGTCCTGGACAACATATTATTCTAGGTTGCTTTATTTAGCATGATTCCCTCAAGGAAATGAATCATGCCTGATTGAATGTTTCGATGTATAGGTAGATGAGTAGCAACCTTATCAAGCCAACTTGACAGTGTGGTGTTTCTTGTCTCGAGAGACTGCGGGTGAAGAGAAAGCTATAAATAAAGTAGAGAAATGGAGATGAAAATTGTGCAGTCATTTCAATCAATGTGATTGACAGAAACAAAAGTTTGGTAATGATTGGTAACTAATTTGGTTACTGAATTTATTAATACAAGGTGAAATGACATTGTTTCATGAGCAAAAGTTTTTTCCCATGTTATAATTTTGATTTCTTTCTTTATGTTTTTATAACTTCATTTCAAACTTTCATTGCAAGTAATTTTATTAAGCAAATGGTGTAAATGAGAATAACTATGAAAAAGTTAAGAATGACTAAATATAAAGTGAATCTGTATTGAGGGAAGTCTTGGGAAAAAAACTAAAGTAATCAGTAGGTAAGAATTAATTATTTTAGTCTATAGTGATTTATTTTTTGATTTAAAGAAGTGAACAAAAATATTTCAGTAAGAGAAGGATTTTCATTTGAGGAAAGTGTTAATTTAGGTGTATGAAACATTATTAAGAGAAAATGAACTGATTTTACATTATCAATGTAATACATACTTAGGGTTTTGACTTAAATAGACCGACAGGGCTGATGAAGAAAACCATTAGAATCTTGGCCAAATTCATAGGGTAATTGTCTCTGTCCTTTTCTCTTTTCTTTTTCTTCCTTCCTTCCTTTCTTTCTTCTTCTTCTTTTTTTGTATTGCAGTCATTTCTCTTGGACTTTTCTGCCTCCTTACTCCAATCTCATTTTCCTGATTTTTAGGCTCTTCGCAAGCTGTCTTCCAGGAATATCCATTTACTCATCCTGGGAATTCTTTTGACCTTTCACTGTGTTAATCTTTTTTTTTTTTTTTTTTCCTGGACCTGATGTCTTTTCTTTTTTGGTTTGCCCTCTTGATTCAGTGACTCCCTTCCTCAGTAGTTTTCTAAGACTTAGTGCCTTGATGTTAAAGGTTTAGGTTACTCTCATACATGATTGCTCTTTTGGCTGGGTATACAGTTCTGGATTAAAAAAATTACATATAATTTTAATGGCATTGCTCCATTGATTTCTATTTCAAGAGTTGCAGCTGAAAAGACTGATAGTGTTCTAATATCCAATCTTTTGTATGTGAAGGGATTTTTTTTTCTTTCTGGAAGTTTTGAATGCCTCTTTATTCTTAGTGTTCTGAAATAGAATATGATATTACTTAGGATGGATATATTTTTGGTTTTAGTCACTTTATTGTCCTCAGTGGGCTGTTCCCATCTGGAAACTAATCTCTTTTAGTTTTAGGAAAGTTTCATGTTATTCATCTCCATTTTCTTGTCTTCTTTCTTTCAAATCTGTTAGTCTGATGTCAGCTCTTCTGGATAAATATTCTTTTGCTTATCTATAATTTGTTATTTTTTATCTCTCAGTTTTTCTCTCTTTACCTTTTGGTTTTGCCTGTTTCTGGGAGACTTTCCCAACTGTACAGTATCTTCTAACCCTTCTATGGATTCAAATAACAACCACCACCACAACAGATTTTCTCATCATATTTTTAATTTTCTAGAATTCTTTTTTGTTTCTAAGAAGCTCATATAATATCCTGCTCTTGTTTTATAAACATACAAACATACTGTCATGTCTTACCTCTCTGAGAAGATACTTGAAAGTTTTAAATTTTTTTGTCCTAAATTGATTTTTTCCCCACTTCTGGATGTTCATCAGTCATTATTTTCCATGTAAAAGCTCATACTCAAAGGGCTGGGTATTCTCAGTTGTATATTCCCACTCAAGGTGGAAGCTTTAAAGAGCTAATTGGATGTTCTCTGCATAAGGAAATCAATGGGCTGGTGGTCCTCACAATTGTGTGAACATTTCGAGATCTTCTACTACATTGGGAAGATGCCAAAAGTCCGCACCTAAAATTTTCTTTCTCTCAAGTGGATTAATTTTATTGGAAAGAAATTATGTAAAATCTTTACTATGTGTCATAAGTTCAATTCTCAGCTTTTTGAAAGCCAAGAAAAGGGGCACCTGGCTGGCTCAGTCGGTAGAGCATGTGACTCTTGAGCTACCGACTCTTGAGGTGTGAGTTCAAGCCTCGCCGTGGGAGTAGAGCCTACTTAAGAAAATAATAATAATAAAAAAAAGAAAATGAAAGCCAAGAATAGGAAAGAAATTTCAAAATCCAGTATGCAGAGTTTCACTTTCTGTTCCACTGCTCTCACCTGCCAGATACACCCAAATCCAGAGAGTCTCTGGTTCAATGCCTCCAGAGAATAACCTTCTACCTGGGCAAGTTCCTACCTTCATGGACTTGGGAAGGATTCTGGAGGATTAACACATGCCACCCTACACCCCCCACTATTAGAGTCACCTGGTGCTTCCAGTTCCTGAGCTTTTGTGGGTTTTATGGTCTGGATCAGTTTTTGTAGCTGTCTTTTGATCTTTGTCACTTAGGTTTCAGATTTTTTTTTTCTTGTCAGCTAAGTCTCTACTACACATTCTTTCTTTCCATCTTCTCAAATTTTAAGACTAACTATTATATCTTTTTCCTTTCGCCTGTGGTTTGAATTTTGTTATTAATCTAACAATTGGAATTTCGGAAGAGAACAGAGATAAACAGAATGTTGAATCTGCCATATTTGATTAAAACCTTCATTCTTTATATATTTTATCTCTATTTCTTTTGTTAGTATTCATTATTAAAGTTTTTATTTAAGTTCCAGTTAGTTAACATACAGTGTAATACTAATTTCAGCTGTTCAGTTTAGTGATTCAACACTTCCAGACGACACCCAGTACTCATCACAAATGCATTTCTTAATCCCCATTTCCTGTTTAACCCATCCCCCACCCACGTCCCCTCTAGCAAGCATCAGTGTATTCTCTATAGTTATGAAGCTGTTTCTTAGTTTGCCTTTCTCTCTCTCTTTTTTGCCCTTGCTCATTTGTTTCTTAAAGTCCACATATGAGTGAAATCATAGGTATTTGTCTTTCTCTGACTTATTTTGCTTAGCATAATATACTGTAACTCCATGTTACACTCATATGTGGACTTTAAGAAATAAACAAGCAAACGTTAAAAAAAAGACAGAGAGAGAGAGACCAAGAAACAGCCACTTAAGTATAGAGAAGAAACTGATGGTTTCCAGAGGGAAGGTAGGTGGGGGGATGGGGCAAATAGGGGGTGAGGATTAAAGTGGTATGTATACCATGATGAAAAAAATTTTTGAAGAAATGAGAAAAAAAAAAGACTTGAAAGACATCTTTTATATAATACAGTTTACATATTGGCCAAAAGCTGTAGGGTATTTGAAACTCTGTAGCTCTTGTTTTATGCAGTATATAGTAAATACCTGATTGATTCATAGCGGAGGCATTTTTAGATACCATGACTTGTCTGTACTCCATCCCTGACTAGTAAAGTGTCTTAGGTCAATTCAGTTGTACTTGTGTGAACTGAACATAATTTAGACTTCAGAATTTAAATTTACCAACAGGATTATAATTGAAGGTCGGAAAGATTATTAGAGGGAGTTGATGATTATAAGAATCGTGAGATTTTATATTTCAATATTAAATATTAACAGAGGTCAAGCAAATTGAGGTAAAGTTATTGAAATTATTATAATTTAGAGTAATTTAGGTTTTGCTAGAAATATTTACCCTAAAGTGTTTGCTGTTATTAAATCTTGTCGTAATAGAAAACATTTTAGAGCTGACTATATTATGTCCAAAATACATGTATGAAATAGCCAAGCATTTTCAGATTTTGCTTCATTAGACTTTACTCCATTTTATCCTATTGCTGATTAAAGATCAAACTAGTTATTTTTACTAAAACCTCATCTTTCAAGTAAACAAATTTCACTGTAGTCAACACTTCTGATAAATTTTGATTTGAGTCTTATGGCTGCTTTTTTCACTTTCCCAGTTTGTTATTGGATTTAAAAAAATCTCTGAACAGCTTTTTCAAGCATATAAAACTTACTAAGAGAGACTTTTCATGAAAAAAGTGTTTAATCCCAGAAATAATTTTGTCTGCTTTCCCTGAGCACTCAGGAGCAATTACTTGCTCTGTGTTTGTGCTACATAAATTCAACTTAGACATAATTGAAACAAAAGATGTTACTGCTTCTAGGTTTTAAATGACAGACACAAAGAGATTCTGTTGTTTCATAACATAATATAAATTGATCTTTGAATTTGATGGTGAGTTTGATTCCTCTGTGATGTGGCAATGTACAATAGAAGCTGATGAAACCTCTTTAGTTTGCTATTGGAAACAAACTATTTTGCTCTGTGATTTTAGTTGAATTATTTTAGACTAAAGTTTATTTTTAGTTTTTCTCAGGCATACTGAACCCAACCAGGAACTCCTGTTACATAGAAAGGAAGTAATAATATCATCTGTCGTCTATTACTCTGAAGCCACCGTAGAACAGTGAAAACACTTAATGGAATTTGCTTTTAAAACTCATGTTCTACCTGGAAACTTTTCGTTCAGTCACAAAAAAGTTAAAAAAATATTTGCACTAAAAATAATTGTGATCTAGATTAGACCTAAACTTTCATTTAGGTATTAGTTGTTAATTACAAAGAAAACAGACATTTGTTGAAATTTGTTGAATTCACTTGAGGTGCAATTGTTAGAAATCTGCTCAAAGTGTTTTTGATATGGAAATGATTAGTGCCAAAGCAACCCACTTGTAGTTTTAGTATCTGCTACTTCAAATAATAATAATAAAAACAATAAGAACAACTAGTAAACCACTTATAATAGCATATTTCTTGAAGCCAGAGTCCCAGAACGTAATCTGAAAATGTCTCAAAAATTAGGAATTATTTTTAATCAAACATTGAATTTAGTATAATTAACAAGATTCATATTATTTACTATACCACTGACTCAGGAATTACTCATGGTGTAGAATCTCTAAGACCAGAATATCTTTAAGCATCACAGTTCTTATTCTTCATTTCCCTTTCCCTACTAATTTTACATGCTGCCCATGATAACTGTGTCGGGCACAAGGCATTACACAAATGAATGGTAAAAGGATATATTTCTGGTTTTAATTTGTTAGTGCCGTCTAAATGGATACATGGACATTTTCCCCTTTCAAGCATATTGGTAATATCCAATTATATTACTATAGCACGTTAAAGAGATAAAGGGTTCCCCGATCATGATAATCAGATATACTTGTAAGAAAGTGTTATTTACCTATTTGGGGGCATAAGCTCTTCTAGATATTAAAACAGAGCATACAATATTATGTGTGTATATATATATATATATAAATTATATTTTATATCTCCAGAGTCTAGAAAAATGCTACCAGAACATATTTCTGAAATTTGTTGGGGATTTTTTGAAAATTATTTACAGATTTATTTTGTACTATAGGGTTTTTCTCTTTTGTACTACTAAGTTGGATCAGCAATTTTGCCATTAATGCAGGGAAAAAGAAAGGATGATGAAAAGGTTTTAATTGGAGAAAAATTAAAAATCTTGAGTTCTTTTTAGTCTTTTTCTGTTTAAATTGTTTCTTTGAAATAGAGAAAAGTTATATGATGTAATGAGAATACAGTAAGTCTCAAAATTTCAGTCCCTGTGTTATTGGAAGAAAAGTTTATTTCGGCTTCAGTATAAAATGGTAAAAATATAAAAACACTTAAAATGAATCTTCTCCAGTATCCAAACATATAATTGAGTTTTCTTGTAATATCAAGTAAGGTAGGTAGAAAAGAAATTTCAACACTTTCATAAACTCTTGAAAAATGTGGTTAATAACGGAAGTGCCAACCTACTCTTAAGCTATACAGTAAAAGTTTACATGGAAACATAGCTGAAGTAGGAACAGAGGGTAAGTTTTTGTTATATTTTGTAGAACCCCAGATATTTGTAGTGAGTTACTCATATAAACTTTCTTCTATAACTATAAACTATAAGAAATGAATTTTCTGTAGTGTTAGCTATTTAGGTTTATTTTAGGCCTAGATTTTCAATGCTGGTTTTTTTACTAGACATTCCAAGGGCATTCTTTTTTAAGAACTAAAGATACAAAGAAATGACTATGGCATTGTATATGGTATGAAATCATGTTTACTGGGGAGATGAAATAATACAGTTCCTTTGTATCTTCATTTCTGAAAGGAAAACAAAAGTGGATGGTGGTCACAAGTAAAAATTCAAAGTTGTGTTTGATATTTGTAATTAAACTTTTGGCTTTCTGGAAGTCACCACTTATAACAGAAGATGTACTTTTTTGGGGGGGAAGAAAAGAAATATTAATTTATTCAGATTATATTTTGATCATGTGTTTACCCACAGAAACTGGTTGAATTGATTTCATTTTAAGTTAAATACAATTTTTAAAAGTCATCTTTTTAAATTTCTATATGATCGAGGGAATTTTGGCAGTATTTTTCATAAGGTTGGTTTGGTTTATAAATTAAAAATGTGCATGTTACTGTTTTTTTTTTTTTTATCAGGAGACTATGCTACTGAATCAGGCCATCAAGAGATGTGAAATTAGATAAATGCTTTACTTTGGTTTAGTAAAGTGATTAAATTTTTCTTAATACAAGCTTAACAATAGGACTTTTAAAAAAGAACCTTTTTTTTTTTTTTTTGCCAATAAAATGTCAGGAGAGTTACTTTCTACTCAGAATCTTCAGATACAAGTTCAGTCACCAACTTATTACTTAGTTTCAATCTATAGGGCTTATTATATATACTGTCTATTTTGAAGTGAAACAAAATTCAGCAAAACTATTTGAAGTCATTTATTACTTTTAAAACACATAGTATTGCACGATTAGGTGTGAGATGATCAGTTTTCTCTGTAACCGGCTGCCTATCTCTCAAAATAAGGGATGTTTTGACTCCTTTTCTGAAACATTCAGCCCTTCCCCCAGGCTTCTATTCTGTTGCTTATCTCTCTTCTTGGGCACCCTCATGTCCTTCAATTCTGCTCTGGAGGAAGAGTAACCAGTGTGATTGGTAAGAAGATGGGCATTAATTGGCCCTGGTTTTTTTTTTTATTTTTTTTTAAAGATTTTATTTATTTGACAGAGAAAAACAGCAAGAGAGGGAACACAAGCAGGGGGAGTAGGAGAGGGAGGAGCGGGCTTCCCGCAGAGCAGGGAGCCTGATGCAGGGCTCGATCCCAGGACTCTAATTGGCCCTGTTTTACTAGTGGGTAGGCCTAGTGTGTCTTAGAGTTGAGCCTAAAGTTCAGGGGATGAAGTAAGGGGATGTTTCTTTTCACTTCTGACCTTTTAGATTAAGCAATCTGGCCATCTTTTGGGCGGGGTGGGGGTGGGGGGGGGAGTACACAGGAATCCTTGAGTCTAATCCTTTTTCTCCAGTCCAGTGTTGTTTTGGTACCTTGGTATGGAAGGGGCATTCCAGGGATGTCTTAACATATGTTATTAGTAAAGCAATGAACTTCTTCCCATTAGACAAATTTTCCTCATATTTTTGGTGCCTTAGATGGTAAATGGTAGCATTCAGGGACAACAGCCCACCAACAACATTTAAAACTAATAAATGGAAGTGTTCCTGTTCCCCAGGCTCTTAGAGTCAAGGCATTAAGACCTTGTGTACAGTGTTAGAAGTGGAGAAAGAACCCTCTCTATTTTTTTCTATTCTTGATTCGTTCACATACCCTTTACATGATATAAGGCATACAAATTAGGAATTAGCTTCCTTTTTTATAGGGCTAACACAGCTAAGAATATATTGCCACTTAAGACATCTTTAATATCAAATAATAGCAGGTAATAATTCAGAGCAAAAATTTGAGAAAAATTAGTAAGGCACAGCCAGAAGGTCAGTGCATTTAAAGATTATTCTATTGAGACTTAAAAGGTAAATTGAAATTCTTTGAATGGAAATAAATAATACCATGAAATTAAGTTATTAGGGGATAGTTATTACCATGTAGTACATTACATAGTTAATATAATACATAGTAATATATAATTATTGCCATTATATGTATATCTGTATATATACATAGACAAAATTTTGATGGTTTATAAAGACATACATATATTTATTAATAATTTTTTCTCGGTACTACGTTCTTGAGGGAATTGATTCATTGCCTGGGTGCAAAAATTACTATAATGGGTGAGTTCTCCAACTGTGGACAAACTTAGAAGAAGCCTAAGTTGAGCTTAGTTATTTTATAATGGAGTGAAACATACTAATGGGTCTTCTTTCTGTAGTTTAAGTGTATCACTCAATAACTCTTCATATCTATTTTGTAAGTGACCCTGTGCTAGAGATACAGTAGAGAAATTGATTCAATTCATGTCATCATGGTATAGTAGTGAGTGAAAATAAAGGCGAGAAAAGTGCCATAGGATAAGTTGAAGTCATTGGTTTCTAGTGTAAAATTGCAGCAGGAATTACTGAGGGGAGTAATTCAGTGATGAAATCTGAACCAAAAAAATTCCTACTATATGCAAACAATGAATCGTGGAGCACTACATCAAAAACTAATGATGTAATATATGGTGATTAACATAACATAATAAAATTAAATTTAACTATTTAAAAAATTCCTACTGGAGTGACATCATCAAGATGTCAATATAGATCATTCCTGACTTCAGTCCCTCTCACAAGAAGTCTAACTAGCAACTATCCATGGACAAGATACTGTTGTGAAAATCCCAGAACCCAGGGGTGAGGCTGAAGCGCTCCCTTGCATCTCAGAGATAGAGAGGGACTGCAGTAGAATGGTAAGAGGCATGGCTCCACTGTGACTGAATCACCCTTCCCCCAGGCTAGCACAGTGCCACACCAAGAAGACCCCTCTGGGCCTACACTTTCTCCAGTGGGAGAAAGAGAACCCAAGTGGACATCCAGCTCCATCATTGTTGTAGGACACTATCCCAGAAGCCCCCCTTAGGTCTCACCCCACAGGGTCTTGAACACTAGGTGGCAGATGGAGACAGAGAAGGGGGCAGGGCTTAAACCAGCACTCAGATCTTGGCAGTTGACATTCCTGCTTGCAACAGAACCCAAGCAGAAATCCCAACCACTGGCTCTGTCTGCAGAGCTGAACTGGTGGCACATCTGGCACACTCAGGAGCTTGATTAGCAGTTCTGCCTAATTTGAGTCCCAGCCAATGAACTGTATTGGCTTTGGAGACTATTCTTTACCTTTGCTTAGGCAGGAAAGTAAATTCACAGCTCTGCCCAGCTACTAAGTAAAGCTTCCAGTCTAGCCCAACCAGAAAGACTGGCCAGAAAACCTGAGCACCTGTGCATCCTTTCTTATGGCCCTGCTTGTCCAAGGAGCCAAGCCAGTAGTCCAGGCCAACTGTTAAGTATAACCTCTAGCCCTGTGAAACCAGGGAGCCCAAACAATGACACCAGGCACCCTTGAGCCCACCCTACAGTACCGTCCAGCCTACAGTCCTGTTTTGCAACAGAGCCCAAACTATGGTCTTGACCGATTGCTGAACATAGCCTGTAGCCTTGTCCAAGAAGGGAGCCCAGCCAGTGATCTCACCCAATTACAGAGCATAACCTGAGGCTCCATCTGACAAGGGGAGCCCAGACAGAGACCCTGCCTGACCATGGAGCCACAGTCTCTAGCCCCACCCAAATGCAGGATACAGCTTGAGGCCCCTTGCAACCAGAGAACCCAGCCAGCAACCTTGCCCAACAGGTAGCAGCCTACCTGATGAAAAAGCCCAGCCAATAGACCTGCCTAACTATTCAGCTAACCAATAGTCTGTAGCTCAACCTGATCACAGAAGACATCCTGAGGCTCCATCCAAATGTAAAGTCCAAACATGGATTCCAGCCAGTGCCACCATCCAGTCAGGGAGAATACTCTGAGACCCCACTTACCAGGAGCAATTGCAGAGCCTAGCCCATAACCCTTCCCAGTCATAGACTTCAACCAGTGGCACCACCCTACTAGAGAACACAATCTGTGACCTCACCCAACCAGAGGTGATGCAGAACTGAGCTAGTGAGAACACTTGACCATGGAACATAACCAGCAGCCAGCCTGCCTGATCCAGGAGCTCACTCAGTGGCCCCACTTGGAAATAATCCAGCCAGCAGGCCTGTTCAACTGTGGAGGCCAGCCAGTGGCATTTCCGTGACCCCAGAGCATGGCCAGTGACCTTGTCCAATTAGAGACCCTCATAGCAAGCCTTGTCTGCCCACAGATGGTACCAACTGACTTGGTGATGGTCTTTTCCTACTAAAGTGAACTTGTAAAATCTGGAAGAGGAAAATGCTTAATCAAATGAATACATGCTGATTAAGGAATCAGGGATCCTGGAGAGTCAGGTAATCATGATGCCACCAAAGAAAACGCCTAAAGCTCTAATAACTGATACTAAAGAAATAGACATCTATGAATTGTCAGAGTAATCCTCTTAAAGAAGTTCAGTGAACTACAAAAAGACAAAGACAACTAAATGACATTAGGAAAGCAGTGCATGAACAAAATGAGAACTCCAGCAAAGAAACAGATACCATCAACAAACACACAGAAGTCCTAAAAATTCTTCAGAATCCTGAAGAATTTGGTAAAGAGCTTCAACAGCAGACTCAACGAAGCAGAAGAATCAGTGAACTGAAAGAGAGGTCATTTGAAATTATCCAGTCAGTGGAGAAAAAATAAAAAAGAATAAAAAAAGAGTGAAGAGAGCCTATGGGATTTATGGGAGAGCAGCAACACACAGAAACTGTGTTTCTATACACTAACAGCAAAATATCTGGAAAAGAAAATAATCTTCAGAATGCTATCAAAACAACAAAAAACTTGGAAGAAAATTTAAGCAAGGAAACGAAAGAGGTGTACAAAGAAACTAAAGGACTTTGATGAAAGAAATTGAAGAAGACAAACAAATGGAAAGATATCCTGTGTTTATGGATCAGAAGGATTAATACTGTTAAAATGCCCATAATACCCAAGTCATCTGTCAGTGCAGTCCCTATCTAGATTTCAATGTCATCTTTTTTCACCAATAGAAAAAGCAATCTTAGGATTCATATGGACTCACAACCCCCCCTCAAACATCCAAAGCAATTCTGAGGAAGAACAAAGCTGGAAGTGTCACAAGTCCTGATTTCAAACTGTATTACAAAGCTAGAGTAATCAAACCAGTATGGTACTGGCATAAAAACAAACACATAGACCAATGAAATAGCATTGAGAACCAAGAAATAAACCCATACATACATGGTCAACTAATATTTGACAAGAGAGCAAAGAATACTCAATGGGGAAAAAATAGTCTCTTCAATAAATGTTTTTTTAGGACACAGAATATTCACATACAAAAGAATGAAGCCTGAAACCATAAAACCATTTCTCTCTTAGGAGAAAACTTAGGGAAAAAGCGCCTTGGCCTTGGTCCTGGCCATGATTTCTTGGATATGACATCAAAATGACAAGCAACAAAAGCAAAAATCAACAAGTGGGACTACACCAACAAAAAGCTCTACACAGAGAAGAAACCATCAACAAAATGGAAAGGCAACATATGGAACATGAAAAGGTATTTGCAAACCACAAATCTGATAAGGGTTAATATCTGAATATATAAGAAACTCATGAAATTCAAGAGCAAAAAAAAAAAATGCAGTTAAAAAATGGACAAAGGACCTGAATAGACTTTGTTCCAAAGATATTCAAATAGCCAACAGGTACATAAAAAAATGTACATCACTAATCATCAGGAAAATGCAAATCAGAACCACAGTGAGGTATCACCTCCCACCTTTTAGAATGGCTATTATAAAAAAGATGAAAGATAACAGGTGCTGATGAGGATGTAGAGAAATGGGAATCCTTGTACACTGTTGGTGGAAATATAGATTGGTACACCTACTACGGAGAGAGTATGGAGGGTCCTCAAAAAATTAAAAATAGAAACACCATATATGAGCCAACAGTTCTACTTCTGGGTACATATCTGAAGAAAAGTAAATCATTATCTCATAGAGATACCTGCACCCCATGTTTATTGAAGCATTATTTATAGTAACCAAGACATTGAAACAACTTAAGTGTTCATCAACAGATGAATGGATAAAGAAAATGTATTTATATAAATATTATTTAGATAATAAAGGTAATATTCTATTAGCTATATAATATATACCATATATAATATATGATATTCCTATATGATATATATAATATGCCAAATTTTCCAGTCATAAAAAAGAAAATCTTGTCATTTGCAACAACATGGATGAATCTTGAGAGCATTTTTTAAGTGAAATGAGTCAGACAAAGAGAGGCAAATACTGTAGGATCTCACTTAAATGTATACTCTAAAAAACAGAACTTCTAGAAACAGAGCACATTGGTGGTTGTCAGAGGTGGAATGTAGGCAGGGTGGTGTGAGGCATATGGGTGAAGGTGGTCAGAGCGTACAAACTTCCATTTATAAGATGTGTAAGTTCTGGGCAGGTAATTTACAGCATGGAGACCACAGTTAACACTATTGTATATCTGAAAGTTGTTATAGAGTGGAACTTACCATTTCTCACCACACACACACACACACACACACACACACACACACACACACAAGTTGCAACTATGTGAGGTGATGGATGTGTTAACTTTATTGTGGTAATCATTTTGCAATATATACATCTATCATGACATGGTACCCCTTAAACTTATACAATGTTACATGTCAATTATATCTCTGTAAAGGTGGAAAAAATAAAATTCATGTTTTATGCCAAAAAAAGAAACCCCTACTGTTAGCGAAAAGAAAAATTAAACAGGAAGGTGTTTGAGAAACTTTATAAAAGTGGAATAGCTAATTCCATTTTTCTTAAAATAGTAAGCCATGACCTGTGTGATTTCACGAGATACATTGTAAACATAGGTGAGCTTCTTTAAGAAGAGTGCTTTCTGGAACAGGATCCCCAAGAGGTACTTGCATCTGCTTATCTCTTGGGAACAGATACTAACCTTTGAATATAAAGGATTGTTTCTCAAAGGACGGTACAGGAACCAGCAGCATTCTGACGTCGTTTTTCTGCTGGGGAAGTAGATGTTTCAGGCAACAGAACTCTAAAGTGTAGGTTCTGTGATGTTCTTGCTACGAAAATTAAAGGCACCTCAAAGTTGAACAAACATGTTTACTTCCTAAATGGTAGTCTTTTGTACTTCCCACACATCTATGGTACCTGAAAAACATGAGAGGAGAAATTTGTATTGTCTCTTCTTGCAAGCGAGAAGGTACTTCCATTTTTAAAGCTTTAAAAAAAATGGAAGTAGCTATACTCAGGTACCATTTTAGTGCTACTGTGTGAACTTAGGCAATGCATTTTATCTATTTGATTTAACGTTTTCTTCACCTAAAATGAAAAAATTGGTTGCATTACCTCCTAAGTCACTTTATATTTAGGTTATTGTTATTATTCTGTGATTCTGCAAGTATTAATAAAATTATTTTATTTCTTCCTGTGAAAGCTATATTGATCCAAAACATGTTGTTCAGTGACAAGTGGCCCTTTTGAGCTTCATGGGGTATTATTTAAGTGTAAGAATGTTGCTTGCTCTTCTACAAAAAAAATCTGTACATGCCTCACAAAAGGAGAGAAACAGTTGAAGAAATTCAGATAAAGGGAAATAAAAATAGGAAAATAATAAAGCCAGCAATAAAATTAGTAGAAATTAATATCATAAAGTCGTATATTATTGTCACAGGAAGGAACAAATTTGGCTCTTATCTTTCTAGCAGCTAAAGACAAAGGGGAAATACAATAATTTAAAAGATTTATTGAATAAAAAAGTATGACTTCTCCTGAGGAAAAAACTTTTCTTCCCTTCTCAAAGGGAAACAGTGTTCATTGTGGTAGATAACATCTTCAATATCTTAGAATTTTATAACAGCTGAGTCTTAAAATATCCTCAATGGCTTAAGGGTGAACATCAAAGCATACGTTCAGAGTAACATTGAGCCATTGAGCTAGGCAGGGTTTTTAAACATTAGCTGTAATAACGTTTTGGGGTGAATGATTTTTTTTGTTGTGAGGGGTTGTTCTAACGCATTGTAGGATGTTTGGCAGCATCCCTGACCTCTACCCACTAGATGCCAGTACCACCCCAGTTGTGACACCCAAACATGTCTCTAGACCTTGCCAAAATCCCCTGGGGAAGCAAATCACCCACAATTGAGAACCACTAAATAGCAGTAATTAACTGATTACCAGTTATTCAATTATAATTGTCAAAAATGCTGTAATGAAGACATGAGTTTGGGGCTTAAGAAATGCTTTTTGAAGGAAGTAAGACCTGATAGAGGGCCTGAAGGGTAAGAAGTATCTAGCTCCTCAAGATGTGGGATGTGGAGTATTCCAAACTGAGGGATACTCTGTGTACCAGCCGTGAATTAGGAAGGCAGGTGTGACATGCCATTGCATCGATAACAGTCACCAAGATGACAAAGTCAGATTCTTGTCATTATCTAACTGAGAAATGTTGACTGAGTGGTGGTCTCCTAGTACTCTGCAAAAGTGGGGTTTTAGATTTTTCACTGAGGAGCTCGCAACCCGGTCAATAAGGCAGAAATAACACAAAAATAAAAGTGGGCACTCCTTAAAGCCGGTTTGGAAAGTACCTACTCTCAGTGCAAGAGGGTAACATCAACAAGAAACTAATAGAGTCTGGAGAGACCAAGAAGAGGTGTTATGGGAATTGTCTCAGACGGATTGGTCTGATTATAAGAACTAGAGAGTGGAATAAGGGAGAAAGGAAGAGTCAGAAGAGAATAGTGTAAAAAATGGCTGGAGATAGAAAGGTATTTGCAAACTGGTCAAGGACATATCTAGTTTCATGGTCCTGTCTATTAGGGGCTCAGGAAATTTGGGCTCCCAAACCTAGCCTTACCTGTTCCAGGGTCAGGAGAATTTTAGGAGTGTCATCATTTTATTTATTTATTAAAAAAATTTTTTTAGAGAGGGAGGCAGTTTGGGGCAGAGGGAAAGGGAGAGAGAGAAACTTAAGTAGGCTCCACGCCCATCAGGGAGCAGATGCGGGGCTGGATCTCACAACCCTGAGATCATGGCCTGAGCCGAAACTGAGCGTCAGATGCTTAACCCACTCAGCCACCGAAGCCCACTGGAATGCCATCATTTTTAGGAGCAAATAATTTGCTTCATCATTTTCAGAGCAGAGGAAAACTGGCATGAAGGTTACAGTGAATGAGAAAAAAGAACTTCAGGGTACCTGCTCAGATAAAAGGCTGGGGCAAGAACTATCTTGGTGATTTTGATAGGTTAGTGAACTGAATTAATCTATAAAAGACTTTTACTTCTGGGGGATAAGATCCTAACACTGAGAGATCTTCCAATGTTGAGTCCAGAGTGCTTGTTCCAATTACTTTTCTTCTACTGTTAGCTTGGCATGAAAGTGAAATGGCATATTAAGTCAAAATCATGGTGACTCTTTTCACCTGAAGAGGCCTAATTTCATTTTTTTTTTCTTTTAGAAAACTATAAGTAATGAAGCAAACCCTTAAAATCAAAAAGACCTAGAGACCAGTCAAATTCTTTTCTACTATTTTTTTATCCTATGAATAAAAGTTTACTGTGCAGATTTCAAATATTGTCAAATCAGTTTTAGCTTTCTACCTTTAAATTGTGAGAGTTAGGATTCCCTCATTCTGAGAATGGATACAGAGATTTTTGCCATTTCAAAGGCAAGAAGACATATTGGCCCTTCTGTAACCTCTGCTGTGGTAGAAATGATTGACAGTGATGATGTCCAACCACAGGCCATTATCTCATGAGAGGCGAGTTCAGTGAGCAGATTGCCCTTTTCCCTTCAGTAATTACATTCACTACAAACTGGAGGAAATTTTTAATAGCAATTTTGCACAAAGATTTTACAACTATTACATAGTCCATTTATTGCAAGTATATGGAATGACTCAAAGAAAAATGCACATAGAATTTTATGACTTGGGAATAATTGTTAAACAGTTATACATTATTCCCACCTTTTTTCCCCCAAGCAGAGAAAAAAAATCATCAAATATATCGTGATAATTAAGGACCTTCAAGTTAGTAAAGGAGAATTTGAGTTAAGAACTCTTTGAATATGATGGGGTTTTGGAATATAGGTGAGGTTCAGTGTGGTGAATTCTGGAGTCAATGACCAAGAAAGAGTTCTGGAGACATCTTTGGTGCAAAATGGCGGTTTATTAAAGCACAGGAACAGGACCCATGGGCAGAAAGAGCTGCTGCACCGGGGTTGTGAGGGGTGGCGGATTATATATTATGGGTTTGGAGGAGGTGAGGAAAAAGGGAGGTTTCTGAAAGAACTCCCAGGACACCAGAGGCCTTGCCATTGTCAACTTAAGGTTGTTTACCCTTCTAGTAAGGCATTAACATTAAGATAATTGGGAACTTCCTGGAGGAACAATACATTCTGCCCACTTCTAGTATCTGTTGATGGGCTGCAGGTTATATAGACATTTAATCGTATATACATTCCCTTCTGGAAGCTATTGCTAAGGCTTTTGTAAGTAAACTGAGGGAGACTCAGGTCTTGCAGGATTGTGGTCTCTACAAGTTAACTCTTTGTTTTTCCTTTAGGGAAGTCAGGAGTGCCTGAGGAATGGCACATATATGGGGCGGGTGGGGGTTTACAGGGTGTCAGCTTCTGCTTTGTCCTCAGCTTGCTTTCTGTTCCCTCATCAAATAGGTGGTATATTAAGTCAAAATCATGGTGACTCTTTTCCCCTGAAGAGGCCTAATTTCATTTTTTTTTCTTTTAGAAAACTATAAGCAATGAAGCAAACCCTTAAAATCAAATTTAGAAAACCATAAGCAATGAAGCAAACCCTTAAAATCAAATTTTTAGAATTCACTTGTTCTAGATCCCTTCCCCTGGTGTTTCATCAACCAGGAGGGGATAGACTCTTATCATAGAAGAGGAGCCCAGACCTCAATACCCCACCCAGACAGACTTTTCACAAACTATCATACCTCCCATCTGTTCTTCTAAAGGCTCATTCATTTTTTTTCTAAAGATCATTTGTTCTTCCCTTAAAAGGCCTACATCCCCCCTTTCTTTTCCTCTGAAGATGGTTTTTAGCCCTGAATTCTAAGCTAACTTGGGGAGTTCCCTATTATTTCTAGGTCTCTCCCATATATACATGAGGTATGCATATATGTATATAAACTTCTGGTGGTTTTTCTCTTGTAAGTCTTTTATGACAGTGGTCTCAGCTAACAACTTAGGGGGTAAAAGGGTTATTTTTCCTCCCCTACACAGGAATAGGTGATAGAAGGTACTAGCAGGGAGGTGAGTTTGAATCATTTGATGGGCAAGAGGAATCCCATGTAAATGAAAAGCATGATTAAAATTCTGAGGGGAAAGTATATTTTTGGTTGAGTAAAGATTTTTTAAAAAAAACTGATGTTTTTTTTTTTTTTGGCTGAAGAGATGAATAGATTGCTTTGAGGAGGTAACCTGGTGGTAATACTCCTAGAGAGAGAGAGAATGGGGACAGAACCACTTGCTGGTAGGCGCTGGAAATAATAAGCTGTTTGTTTATGGGTGCCAGGATTGCTGGAAGCCTTGAGAATAGGAATTGGAAGAGGTATGAATTGCTGCATCAATGCAAATGCCTTCCTAATCTACATTTCCTGGTCTGTATTTTTATTTAACCAGTGATTGTTAGATACAATATGTTATGTTGTACTTTTCTTCCAATTTACCATATCTTAAGCAAAGCTAATTGCATTCTTTGGTTGTAACAACAGGCACCAATTCTGGCTGGCTTAGGCAGAAAAAGGAAACCCAAAGAATTTATTGAATAGCCAAGCCTCAAGAAATGGGAAACCACGGCAGCTTTGTGATGCTCAAGAATATGATTTGGTGGATTAGTTGGCTAGCATGCTTCCATTCCAAGCACTCAGTCTGCTATGAACAATCTCCTCTTTCTATGTAAAAGATTCCCAAATTCATGGAAAGAGAACCTTATTAACTCAGTGGAGTCCATGCAGTTACAACATTGATAAGTGACTTTTGAAAGTCTACACCCTCTTCAGAGGGGAAAAAATTATCAGAGAAGGAGTTATTTTGAGCTGTGAGGATGAGCGTCACGTCCTAGAGATGGTAGAGTGGTAAGTGGTAAGGAAATGCCACAGCTGCTTGCTCTGGGTATATACTCCATTAAGATTTAAGGTAGCAGCATCGAAGAAAGAACACAAAAGTGCCAAATAGCACTTACCAGCTGCCTTTTAGGATTCCCCCAAAGCCTTATCACATGGGAGATATGTAATATGCACAATCCATGTGATACATACAAGGATAGGTGGCCCTGGGTGAGTGTAGGCTTTATTCCAGGTTACCATGTGCCCAACTAAAACTGGAATCCATTACCAGGGAAGAAATGTAGAATGGATGTTGAGATAAATAACTAACGGCTTTTTGCCACATTTAAGAAAGTAAATTATACACATAAACACATACGTAAAAATATATGCATGCATATTGCAGAGTATTTGTGTGTATGTATGTGTGTGTATGTATACAATCTTAAATACTTTATCTGGTGTTTACAGGAACCCTAAAGACTGAAAAAAGTCACTTCATCATTTGTAATTAAATCAATATTTACTGATATGTTTTCTGTAAATTCTAACCTGGAGTCAGACTTAAGAGTCAGTCATGCTTTATTTAAAAAATGGTGACTTAGAAAATTCTTTATGCAAAGATTCACGATACACATTAGTATGTTCAAAGTCATAGGAAGGGGGTGCCTGGGTGGCTTAGTTGGTTAAGCCACTGCCTTTGCGTCAGGTCATGATCTCAGAAATATTGGGCTAGCAAAACCAAACTAGAAATTAGTTTCAAGAACACATTATTAAATTCACAATATAAGAAAACTGCAGTTGAAAAGATGTAGATGACAGCTATATTTTTATTTAATTTTATAAATAATATTTACCTAATATTCTATGGCTAAAAATAACAGTTATAAGATAAAGCTGCTTTTTTTTATCAAATTTTAAATTTTATTTAAAAAACTGGGGAATTAAATTGATAATTAGGTAATTAATTGAAAATTTATGTTCAAATTATTTCACGATCAAGCCTTTAAATACCAAGTCTGTACTTTTTTTTTTTTTTTTTTACACCAGTTGGGGTGTTCAGATTTAGTTTGATATGACCTATATAACTTATCTGAAACATAGTTGTAATGGTGTTTATAGAGACAGCTCTAAGAATTGAATGATTTTCACTTTCATGCACCATCCTTTCTGCGAATCATTTGTCTTTAGTGGTCCTTCGTCATTTACATGTAAAAATCTAATTGAGGAAGCTGTTCTTTAATTTTCCTTAACAAGATGGAAGTGTCATTTCAGTTTAATAGGTCTTAAATGTCCCTGTACCTCACACCTTTGCAACTGACAAGGAAATCTAGTTTAACTGTTCTAAAAATTCCAAAGGCGGTATTACATTAAACGTGTGCCCTGTAATTGCTTGTGACAAATTATCCTATTGATGGAGAAATATGTACCCAGGTTCCATGGGGATATTATTTCTTTGAACTTAGAAATGATTCTAAGTAAACGTCTTCAAAGTAATCTTTTTAAATGAGTTAGCCATGTCTTTAGTTTGTAAATTACACAATATGTACTATTTTCAATCAAACAGTGACTGCTAGAAATCAAAGAATTCATATATTAGAAGGATGACTTTCAAAGCTCACTGCTTGAAAAATCACCTAGAAATTAGTTTTATTTTCTCTTCCCAGACACAGAGGTTTTAAGAGATGTGATACTATTGAAATTATGTTTCCATTTTTTAAAATCAGCTTTTCATTGTCTTTAACTCCATGTAGTGCAGTGGGTAGACATTGGAAGGATACTTCACTAAAGCTTGAAATCCCCAAAAGGAATCCCATGTAAATGAAAAGCATGATTAAAATTCTGAGGGGAAAGTATATTTTTGGTTGAGTAAAGATTTTTTAAAAAATATTCTTGTAATTCCTATTTCTAAATACGTTCATTGGCAGGACTATAAAGATATGAGTGGGTTGTGTGGATTTTGTCTCCTCACAGGAGGAGGTTTCTCTGGCCTCAATACATAAAATTTCATAAGTACAATCGATCAGATCTTTCCTTGACAACATTGAACTTTGTAATGTTTCAGGGTCATTATTCAGGAATCCATTGATGTGGAAGGGAAAGTGTGATTGAATAATTTGAGTACCGGTTCTATAGTCCCTTGTTCAGTATATGTTATGTTAGAACTAAGTAATAGCACAAATTTGAGTCGAGTGTCTAGACCTTCGCATGGTTGTAAAATAAGCAAACTATACCTTTGGTATTCCTTCTACTGACCTTTCGTGTTTTCCACTTCGTATTCCACTTAAGGACTCTCATTTCTCTTTTCACAGTCGGCTCTCTGCCAAGTACCAGCTGTAAAAGACTGACAACAGTTTAAAGCATTTTCTTTCTTGAAATTAAAAAGGTGAATGTGCAGATTTTCACATAATAGCCAGTGTATGGGAATGACATGCTTTGGGCAACATGTCTTCCTTCCTTCTATTGAGTAAACAAATTGCATATTACTTAACAATGTGCCTGTCATTGTAAACTGCAGGAGACAAGCACTAAATAAGATAAACCTACTGCCAGTCCTCACAGGGCCTCATGGATCTTGTACTCTACTGAGGAAGCAAGACAATGAAGAAAGGCATGAAAGACATAAAGAAAGGCATGATCACAGAATGTGATGACTTCTGTGATGACCTGTTAGATGAATACATGTAGTACTACTTAGGGTTCCTCTTCCTGGCATTTAGTATTTTGTATAACAAGAGAAATCTTCAGATTTTTCTCTCACTTCTCTTTTAATTGTTAAAATAATAGTAAAGAAGATTTTTGTTAAGAAAAATACCCATGATTTGGCCATCCGAAATCAAAAACCTGTCATGTGTGTATGTCCTTTTATAGCAGCTAAACACAGACACATGTGTTTTATATGGTTATTAACATAGCATAATTGGGTTTATTTGTATGCCACTGCTTTATCAGATGTTGTTTTATAAAATATTGCAATAACGTCTCAAAATTATTTCTTTTAGGGTAGATATAATATCACTTTATGATGGGATGCCATAATCTACTCAAGCAATTCTGTTTTGTTAAATATTTGCACTTTTGAAATAATAATATTTCCCAGCACAGAATATTATCATGGATAAAGCTCTATTTTGCTATTGAATTATTTCCTAGGAGTAAATTACAGGATTATGGGGTAGGGACATTTTAATATCTCTTCTTCTGTATCCCGCATTGTTTTCCAGAGATGCTATAACATTTTCCTGTGCTATCATAATTATATATTTATTTTAGTTTGAATTTATTTCTTTTATTCATCAGACATCTGCAAGATCCTTCGTATGTCCAAGGTTTTTGATGTTGAAGAGATGAGTGAGATTTAAAGCTAATCATGTCTTGGGGATTATTTGCAGGGGTGGGACAAGATAAAGACTTTTTGGAGCCTTGAAAGAATCCCAGGGGCTGCAGGAGGAAGAATTTGTGAGTGTTTTAGAAACGACATTTAGAATTTGTGAGTGTTTTAGAAAAGACATTTCATAAACTCTGTCACAATGAAGCATTGAAATATGACCTCTTTAAAGTCTGGTTCCAGCCAACATTGACCTCTATGCCACATCCTGGTAATCCATCCAGCCCACTCTGCTTCTCCCTGCGGACTGCTCACAGTATAATCAGCTTTTCAAAGTGCTCTGCCTGTTTATTGATGTCCTGTCTAAAAAATTCAACAGGTAAACACATTCCTGACCCAAATAGTGATAACAAGGTAGCACAGCTGTAGCTTAGCCAGAAGATTATTTTAAAATAGTCTGGTGGTATTAAGGCTTCCTATTTTCATCTGTATTTGAAGGGAGAATCACTAAGTAAACAGAACATCTTTCATATCAACAGCTATTGCAGGACATACTACATACAAATGCTGTACATATTTAACCCTTTTACATTTTCTTCTCCCATTTATTAAATTTCAGAGCTTTACATATACTATTTCCTTTAATATTTACAGCCTTTCAGGACATTTGTTTTTTTTTTTTTTTAAAGATTTTATTTATTTATTTGAGAGAGAGAATGAGAGAGAGCAGGAGATGGGGGAAGGTCAGAGGGAGAAGCAGACTCCCCGCTGAGCAGGGAGCCCGATGCAGGACTCGATCCTGGGACTCCAGGATCATGACCTGAGCTGAAGTCAGTTGCTTAACCAACTGACTTCAACTGACGCCACCCAGGCGCCCTCAGGACATTTGTTATTAGCTCTTTTTTATGGGTAAAGATATAGAGGCTCAGAGACATTAAGCAGAGTGCTTAATGTCTTAGAGCTTATAAATTGTGAATCTGGGATTCAGACCCAGAATTGATTCTCTGAAAACTCTGGCCGTTGGGTGCTCCTACTGAATTTTTACTTTGTTTTGTTTGATGTTCTATTAGATGGGGACGTAACTATAAATTGGCCTTCTCTTTTTCCTACTTCTCATTCTTGGTGACACACTCAGTTGACTGCACATGGATTATCTTCTAGGTCCTAAACAATTATTTCATTTTATCCTCACAACGACCATAAGAAATACATATTATTATCATTATGGTTTATAGTTGAATAATTTGAAACTTCAGAACTTCATAGTAACATACCAAGTTTACCCAGTAATTAGGTGAACTGGAGAAAAATAGGAATGAATGCTCTCAGTAGGTATTCAAACCCACTGTTATAGAATCAAATAATCATAGTGACCACCCCCTAACTCAATAGACGGAGGGTTTTAAACTTGAATATATTTTTGGCTCCTGACTAGAGCTGAGTTGGAGAGCCTGGACAACTGGGCAGCTGCCTTGGATCTCAGTCTATAAGCCACAATAAAACATCTCTGTGATACATCAGAAAAAATAATTCTTGCCAGGTGCCTCAGGTTTCCACGTTTGGCTGCTAGAGGCTGCAAACTCACATTTACCCAGATACCTGTGAGTCACCTGATAATTGTGGGAGATAAAATTTTGTAACTGAATAATGCATGAGACAATGCTATTTGCTTAGAATGCTTTGTACCTACCGCAATATTTAAAGGCTATAAAGTACAAGCCCCTGAGCCAGGTATTACAATGAATATAGTTAACAGACTATATAGTTCCTTTCCTCCTCTAGATCTTATGTTCTAGAGGGCTTGACAGAAACAAATAATTGAGCATATAATTGCCATTTGAAACTACAAACAATGCGCTGCATGAGGCTAGAACTTCTACTTATCATTTATATTAGTCTGATTAGGAAAGACAGTCAAGCAGTCGTTAGACTTCCATTTTATTTTATTTTTTTTAAGATTTTATTTATCTGAGAGAGAATGAGAGAGAGCACGAGAGGGAAGAGGGTCAGAGGGAGAAGCAGACTCCCTGCTGAGCAGGGAGCCCAATGTGGGACTCGATCCCGGGACTCTACGATCGTGACCTGAGCCGAAGGCAGTCACCCAACCAACTGAGCCACCCAGGCGCCCTAGACTTCTATTTTATAGAGCAGAGGACTTAGTAAGGCTCAGATTGGGGGGTGGAGGTTAAGAAGAGTTCGAGTAGGAAGAGAAGGAGTACCTCGATGGGAACATTTACGTGAGCAATTGAATAGAAGCAGAAAGTGGATGGGGTTTGCTAGGGAAAGACTTGGAGTTGCATACAGTTGGGAGTGGAGGGAGTGCTTTGTAGACTTAAAGATCGTGTGAATAGGGGCTTCTCAGATTATGATTTTCCTGTCAGTCTACGGAGTGATACCATTCTAGGAGTATTTGATTTTCTGTGTTCCTCCAGCGATGATAGTACAACCTCTTATGGACTGTTTGCCATATGACTGGCCAAAGCCAGGTGGGCAAGTATATGAAATGGAACACAAAAATAGATGTTATGCTTTCCTTTCTACACCTTATTGATATACCATTATTTAATCATTGAACTTTTTCTATTGTACTTCAGAGATTTCAAGGGTGGAATCATAAACACCATTCTCCCACTCATCCAGCAAATCTTGAATACCTGCTGTGTTTCACATTCTGTGCTAGATATTGGGGTTAGAATTAGAAAAACCCTGACCTCAAGAAGTTCACATTAGTCTAGTGGCAGACACAGGTCACCAAACAATTAAAGTCAAGCGTGGATGAGGGGACAGTGCCTAGCTGTACCTTCACACAAGAAGTGACTTTGAGTTATGAAGGATGAACAGATATTCTCCATGTGGAGAAGGGGGGAGAAGGAATGACAGCCATTGCTTAAACTCCCTTGTGTGGCCAGTAACTGGATTAGGTTTTATTTTACATATGATAACATTTAGTTAACCTCAGGAACAGTCATCTTATTTCCATTTTATAGGTGAAAAAAAAGGAACAGGGATCAGAGAGGTGAAGTGACTCAGGATCATGTGGGCAGTGTTATAAGAGCTGAAACATAAGCTCCAATTTGCAAAATCAAGAGGCTTATATCCTTCCACTGTGGTAGCCTAAAAGATGGAAGATGGTTTTACAAAGAATGAGTTAACATTAACAGAGAGAGGAAAACATGGACAAGAATGACTCCCACGTGTAAGGCAAGAAGAACTTAATCGATCTGTGTCCCTAGAGACCGTGGCTCAACAGGGCAGCCCTGTTCCAAACTAAAGAAATATTCCATGATACAGACTTTTTCAGTCTTCTCAATAGCTGCATTCATCAATCATACCTGCCATATTCTTAAAGCCTCTTGTTCTGCCATTATGGCAATGAAACTAACAGTTTTAAATAGATAATCTGTAAACAAATCAGTATAAATTTCCCATCCTAATGTCTTTAAGCACATCAAAGTCATTTTCCTAGCACCGAATTTCCAATAAAAATATAAAGTGAGTCACACATGTAAATTTCTATTAGCTACAATAGAGTAAAACTAAGTGAAATTAATTCTAATATATTTTATTACGTGTTCAAAATGTAATTTGAACAAGTAATCAGTATTACAATTATTGTGGTATTTTTGCATTCTTTATTTTCTGCTAAGTCTTTGAAATTTGGTATGTATTTTACTCTTAGAGCACATCTCAGTTTCGACGAGCCACATTTCAAGTACTCAATAGCCTATGTAGCTAGTGGCTACTGTATTTATTGGACAAAGGAGGCACATAATGAGTTGTTTTAATGGTGGAATATCAGGTCTATAGCCAGACAGTGGGAAGGATACTTTTGGTCTGGAGTTGTTTTCTTCTCATATTGAAACAAATAAGTAGGTTAAGGTTGTCAACCTTTGCTGAACTTTAGAATTACTTGGGGCATTTAGAAAGCTTGCTTCCCACTGAAATTCTGATTTGGTCTAGCGTGGGGTTCAAATACCAATGTTTTGTGGGTTTTTTTGTTTGTTTGTTGTGTTGTGTTTTGTTTTTAGCATCCTAGATCCTAGTATGTAGTCAAAGCTGGGAATCACTAAGGTAGACAGAACCAATTCTTACCTTGTTTTGACTAGTGTCAGGAGAGGGTCAAGATAAATGGAGAAATGGCAGGAATATCTTTGTTCTTTGCCTTGGTGAGAAATAGGCTATTAGAACTTTCCTTGGAAATTTTTACTGACTTGCTTTGGTTTGAAGGGATTGAATCTCCAGTAGGGATTATACGGTTTTTTTTGTTTTTTTTTTTTTAATATATATTTAGTGAAAAGTTAGGATTGTGTGGACTTGAGTAGAAACTGATTTCTTTAACATTGTGGGGGAAAAAATAATGCTTTAGACCTTTGCACTTGATGTGAAACAATATAGAGCTCTGCATTTGTATTTGGGTGGTTTTGATAGTCTGGTGTTTGTGAGGTGAGGAGGATCAGAAAGAAGGCAAGGTATAAATATCTTCCATCTGTGCCACAGGCCTGATCCTTTGTCAGCCATAATAGAGCATAAAAATGCATGAATGTCCTCCACTCCATCCTTAGCCAATGTTCCATTTGTATCTAATGTTATAGATGCCATTGTAAATTACCCTTAAATTAAGGATGGCAATCTCTCAATAGCAGGGTCAAGTTAATAACTGGAGTTTAAAAGGAAGACATCAAACCTTCCTAATGCTGAAGCAAATACCATCCAAATGAGTAGACCAATATGACTTTAAGTCTTCATTAATATAGTAAAATTATTAGCACCTGGTTACCCAGAGAATATCTAATACTGGCATGCAATTGCATTTTTATGATTATTACAATAGTGATTTATTCTCTCTTAACTCCTAACTATTCTCTTTGGAGAGTGCTTTCTTCTAATGTGTATTGAGAGCCTTAGGCTCATGACGATATTTACTACTCTCAATATTAGGATATTTCTCCATTTTGTACCCATTTACAACATTCATAAAACATCTGCCAAAGTGCTGAAATCAGCTTTGAGAAAGTAAACTAATGGTGCCCTGTGAAATGAGGAGGTTTGAGAGTGTAGGATTTGGAAGGCTATAATTACTCCAGCTCTCACACTGTAATCTGTATCTTTAGCATTGGGACACATGGTGAGTGGTGAAATGAAACACTGATGCCCATTAATGTCTCCTGTAAGTGAAGCTACTGCGCTGTTACCAAGGCCCAAACCTGTGGACAGATGAGCACTCACACGTGTGTGTGCACGTGTGCACACACACACATGCATGCATGCATGCACGCACTCACCTACTCCAGAAGCAGAATTGAAAAATGCTTCAAAGAGGACTTAAGAACTTAAAAATTTCACAGCCTGCAATCATTGTTTTAACAGTGAAATCATGTGTCATTAGTGATAGCCTCTAGTTCCATTTTTGTACCCTCAAGACATTGGCTAGTAATGGCCGTATCCTCACATTTTGCTATCAGAAATCAAAGCTTTAAGAAAATAGCTAACTTGCCTAAGCTCAGAGAACCAAATGTAGAATCATGCTGTGACAAATAGTCTATAGTCTATAATATTATGATGTAGCCAATCAGATTAGGGACAATTTAATATAGCAAGAAACCAGTCAGCTGCTTTGAGTCAATCCCCAAGGGTTCCATTAAAATCAGATGAATCAGAGCAGTATGGCTGCTAATCTTGTGCACATCCAAATTATCTGTGAATAGCCTGAGCTTGCAGATTTGGGCTGAGAAAAACCAAAATGCAGCTTCTCCTTAGATATTTAACACACAAGCTGATCGGCACATTTCTAAATGGACTTCCATTAGATTCACTGAACAGATTTTACCAAGAACTTCTTGGTTTCTTAGGCACATTTAGAGATGTTATCAGTCACTTTTTTGTTTGTTTGTTTGTTTTTGATCACTCAATAAGGAGGTTAATAGAAAAGAATTTACAAAGATTCAGTTTGTTTTTTCAGTCTGTTTTATCTGTAGGGGTATGCCTGAGTTTGCCAAAGGTGAAATGCAACTCCAAAACGTGTTGCTTTAGTTGAAGGCTTTTTACCCGTATTTTTTGGCATAGACTTCATCAAGTCTCTTTGAGTTAATCTCTTAGCTAACAACCGTAAATCATGGGAGTATGATCATTAAAAATAGCTTTTCTTTTTTTTTCCTGGTGGAGATGAATATCTATTTGAAGATGCTGCAGTATGCAGTGGGAAGCATTCTTATCAGCAAGGATAATGGAAGATTTCTTTATAAATCACTTTATGGGAGACAAGCTGAGTTTAGCTTTATTAAGAGTTGGAGGAATTGAAGCGACACTTAGCAAAGAGTACCAAAGGCACATAGGATTCTTGAAAAACATAAATATACCATTGAATCATTAAGTACCCAATCTTGTTAAGATTACTCATGCAAAATTCCTATTCCAAACTATCTGAGGTAGTGTGTGGAATTAAATTTGACCTAGGTCTACAGTTTGCATTTTTGACTACACAGAAACTGCTAATATTGGTAAGAGAGAAAACAAATTTAGATTTTTAGGCAAGACATATGGCAGTTTCACATTTGAAAAATCTAAATGTATTTTTGAAATCACACTTGCGACCAAGTATTTTATGTGACCAATATTGTATCATTTGTAATTTATCTTAAAGGGGAAGGACATCTGATGTATGTTAATTTTATGAAAAATGGTCATGTTTTCAAGTTTCCCACGTTTTGTGTTCCAGTGTTGTAGAAGTAAATTAATGTCTTGGTTTCCATATGTAGTTTATAGCTTATCAATACTGGAATGTGAATGAGGCAGAGAACAGTGCCTTTGGGAGAAAAATAGTATTTTGTTGATTTACCTGTTTTGAACAAAAATGATAAGTATTTTCATATAATTATTTCCCAATTTAGCTGATAAAGGATAGGATACCCATTGAAATAAAGAAGCACATATAAATTTTTCCATGTGTGTTAGCTAGTGTAACAGAGCCAGGATTTGTCTAGAACCAGTATTCTGACTAAATGGCACTGTAGGAGAGTGCTGAAACTGAATTTCTAAAGCTACAGTTTTATTTCTGACCCACCCAACTTAAACCAGCATTATTGGGCAAACACTTTGTACAAAGTGCTTTGTACTCATAGTTTACAATTGAGTAGGTGATAAAATAATTATGGAAATAACTTCTGCATGGATATATAATATACAAGGAAGCCTTTTCTGCCCCCAAGTTGGGGTTAGATGTATCCCCCTATATGCCCTGCATAACACCCACACAAATCTGGATAGTTTCAGTTATGCTATAGAAACAAACCCCAAATCTCAGAGGTTTAACACATTAGAAGTTTATTTATTCCTTGTGCTACATATTTCTCGTGGGTATGCTGAGATCCCTGTTCTGCATTCATTGTCTTCACCTCAGGGCCCAGGGTTCCAGACCAGGCACCCTTGGGAATGTTATCAGTTACTGTGGAAAGGAAAAAAAGCAAAAACATGGAAAGTGTATCCTGGTTGCTAAACATTTTATCCAGAAGTGATTCATATTACCTATACTCCATATCTTGGTCAGAATAAGTCACCCAGCCACAGCTAACATTAATAGGGCAGGATATATAATTTTTTAAAATTTTTTATCGTTATGTTAATCACCATATATTACATAATTTGTTTTGGTGTAGTGTTCCATGATTCATTGTTTGTTCATAACACCCAGTGCTCCATGCAGAACGTGCCCTCCTCAATACCCGTCACCAGGCTAACCCATCCCCCCACCCTCCTCCCCTCCAGAAACCTCAGTTTGTTTTTCAGAGTCCATCATCTCTCCTGGTTCGTCTCCCCCTCTGACTTACTCCCCTTCATTCTTCCTCTCCTGCTATCTTCTTCTTTTTCTTTTTTCTTAAAATATGTTG
>NW_027397104.1:9522588-9563205 GCF_003265705.2 Callorhinus ursinus
ACCACTCCAGCAACCCTCAGTTTGTTCCTGAGATTAAGAATTCCTCATATCAGTGAGGTCATATGATACATGTCTTTCTCTGATTGACTTATTTCACTCAGCATAACACCCTCCAGTTCCATCCACGTCGTTGCAAATGGCAAGATCTCATTCCTTTTGATGGCTGCATAATATTCCATTGTGTATATGTACCACTTCTTCTTTATCCATTCATCTGTCGATGGACATCTTGGCTCTTTCCACAGTTTGGCTATTGTGGACATTGCTGCTATAAACATTGGGGTGCACGTACCCCTTCGGGTCCCTACATTTGTATCTTTGGGGTAAATACCCAGTAGTGCAATTGCTGGATCGAACGGTAGCTCTAATTTCAACTGTTTGAGGAACCTCCATCCTGTTTTCCAGAGGGGTTGCACCAGCTTGCATTCCCACCAACAGTGTAGGAGGGTTCCCCTTTCTCCACATCCCTGCCAACATCTGTCGTTCCCTGACTTGTTAATTTTAGCCATTCTGACGGGTGTGAGGTGGTATCTCATTGAGGTTTTGATTGGGATTTCCCTGATGCCGAGCGATGTTGAGCACTTTTTCATGTGCCTGTTGACCATTTGGATGTCTTCTTTGGAAAAATGTCTGTTCATGTCTTCTGCCCATTTCTTGATTGGATTATTTGTTCTTTGGGTGTTGAGTTTGATAAGTTCTTTATAGATTTTGGATACTAGCCCTTTATCTGATATGTCATTTGCAAATATTTTCTCCCATTCTGTCGGTTGTCTTTTGGTTTTGTGGACTGTTTCTTTTGCTGTGCAAAAGCTTTTTATCTTGATGAAATCCCAATAGTTCATTT
The DNA here is from genome assembly GCF_003265705.2 of Callorhinus ursinus. NCBI lineage: Eukaryota > Metazoa > Chordata > Mammalia > Carnivora > Otariidae > Callorhinus > Callorhinus ursinus. The sequence continues at coordinate 9,523,433 of NW_027397104.1, forward strand.
TTGCCCTGGCTTCCTGTGCCTTTGGTGATGTTTCTAGGAAGAAGTTACTGCGGCTGAGGTCGAAGAGGTTGCTACCTGTGTTCTCCTTTAGGATTTGGATGGACTCCTGTCTCACGTTTAGGTCTTTCAACCATTTGGAGTCTATTTTTGTGTGTGGTGTAAGGAAATGGTCCAGTTTCATTCTTCTGCTTGTGGCTGTCCAATTTTCCCAACACCATTTGTGGAAGAGACTGTCTTTTTTCCACTGGACATTCTTTCCTGCTTTGTCAAAGATAAGTTGACCATAGAGTTGAGGGTCCATTTCTGGGCTCTCGATTCTGTTCCATTGATCTATGTGTCTGTTTTTGTGCCAGTACCATACTGTCTTGATGATGACAGCTTTGTAATAGAGCTGGAAGTCCGGAATTGTGATGCCACCAGCTTTGCTTTGCTTTTTCAATATTCCTCTGGCTATTCGGGGTCTCTTCTGGTTCCATACAAATTTTAGAATTATTTGTTCCATTTCTTTGAAAAAAGTGGATGGTATTTTGACGGGGATTGCATTGAATGTGTAGATTGCTCTAGGTAGCATTGACATCTTCACAATGTTGGTTCTTCCAATCCATGAGCATGGAACGTTTTTCCATTTCTTTGTGTCTTCTTCAATTTCTTTCATGAGTATTTTATAGTTTTCTGAGTACAGATCCTTTGCCTCTTTGGTTAAATTTATTCCTAGGTATCTTATGGTTTTGGGTGCAATTGTAAATGGGATCGACTCCTTGATTTGTCTCTCTTCTGTCTTGTTGTTGGTGTATAGGAATGCCGCTGATTTCTGTGCAATGATTTTATATCCTGCCACTTTAATGAATTCCTGTATGAGTTCTAGCAGTTTTGGGGTGGAGTCTTTTGGGTTTTCCACATACAGCATCATATCATCTGCAAAGAGTGAGAGTTTGACTTCCTCTTTGCTGATTTGGATGCCTTTGATTTCTTTTTGTTGCCTGATTGCTGTGGCTAGGACTTCTAATACTATGTTGAATAGCAGTGGTGATAGTGGACATCCCTGCCACATTCCTGACTTTAGGGGAAAAGCTCTCCGCTTTACCCCATTGAGAATGATATTCGCTGTAGGTTTTTCATAGATGGCTTTTATGATATTGAGGTATGTACCCTCTATCCCTATACTCTGAAGAGTTTTGATCAAGAAAGGATGCTGTACTTTGTCAAATGCTTTTTCTGCATCTGTTGAGAGGATCATATAATTCTTGTTCTTTCTTTTGTTAATGTATTGTATCACGTTGATTGATTTGAGGATTGATTTGAACCAACATTGCAACCCAGGGATAAATCCCACTTGGTCGTGGTGAATAATCTTTTTTAATGTACTGTTGGATCCTATTGGCTAGTATTTTGGTGAGAATATTTGCATCCATGTTCATCAAGGATATTGGTCTGTAATTCTCCTTTTTGATGGGGTCTTTCTCTGGTTTGGGGATCAGGGTGATGGTGGCCTCATAAAATGAGTTTAGAAGTTTTCCTCCCATTTCTATTTTTTGGAACAGTTTCAGGAGAATAGGTATTAATTCTTCTTTAAATGTCTGATGGAATTCCCCTGGGAAGCCATCTGGCCCTGGGCTTTTGTTTCTTGGGAGATTTTTGATGACTGCTTCAATTTCCTTAGTAGTTATAGGTCTGTTCAGGTTTTCTACTTCTTCCTGGTTCAGTTTTGGTAGTTGATACATCTCTAGGAATGCACCCATTTCTTCCAGGTTATCTAATTTGCTGGCATAGAGTTGCTCATAATATGTTCTCATAATTGTTTGTATTTCTTTGGTGTTGGTTGTGATCTCTCCTCTTTCATTCATGATTTTGTGGATTTGAGTCATTTCTCTTTTCTTTTTGATAAGTCTGGCCACGGGTTTATCGATCTTGTTAATTCTTTCAAGGAACCAGCTCCTAGTTTCGTTGATCTGTTCTGCTGTTCTTTTGGTTTCTATTTCATTGATTTCTGCTCTGATCTTTATTATTTCTCTTCTCCTGCTGCGTTTAGGCTTTATTTGCTGTTTTCTCTCTAGCTCCTTTAGGTGTCGGGTTAGTTTGTGTATTTGAGACCTTTCTTGTTTCTTGAGAAAGGCTTGTATTGCTATATACTTTCCTCTTAGGACTGCCTTTGCTGTATCCCAAAGATTTTGAACAGTTGTGTTTTCATTTCCATTGGTTTCCATGAATTTTTTTAATTCTTCTTTAATTTCCTGGTTGACCCATTCATTCTTTAGTAGGATGCTCTTTAGCCTCCATGTATTTGAGTTCTTTCTGACTTTCCTCTTGTGATTGAGTTCTAGTTTCAAAGCGTTGTGGTCTGAAAATATGCAGGGAATGATCCCAATCTTTTGGTACTGTTTGAGACCTGATTTGTGACCTAGGATGTGATCAATTCTGGAGAATGTTCCATGGGCCCTAGAGAAGAATGTGTATTCCATTCCTTTGGGATGGAATGTTCTGAATATGTCTGTGAGGTCCATTTGGTCCAGTGTTTCATTTAAAGTCTTTATTTCCTTGTTGATCTTTGCTTAGATGATCTGTCCATTTCAGTCAGGGGGGTGTTAAAGTCCCCCACTATTATTGTATTGTTGTCAATGTGTTTCTTCGCCTTTGTTATTCATTGCCTTATATAATTGGCTGCTCCCATGTTAGGGGCATAGATATTTACAATTGTTAGATCTTCTTGTTGGATAGACCCTTTAAGTAGGATATAGTGTCCTTCTTCATCTCTTACTACAGTCTTTGGTTTAAAATCTAATTTGTCTGATATAAGGATTGCCACCCCAGCTTTCTTTTGGTGTCCATTAGCATGGTAAATGGTTTTCCATCCCCTCACTTTCAATCTGGGGGTGTCTTTGGGTCTAAAATGAGTCTCTTGCAAACGGCATATTGATGGGTCTTTTTTTAATCCAATCTGATAGCCTGTGTCTTTTGATTGGGGCATTGAGCCCATTTACATTCAGGATAACTCTTGAAAGGTATGAATTTAGTGCCATTGTATTGCCTGTAAGGTGACTGTTACTGTATGTTGTCTGTGTTCCTTTCTGATCTATGCTGCTTTTAGGTTCTCTCTTTGCTTAGAGGACCCTTTTCAGTATTTAAAGACTGTGTTCTTAATTACTGTGTCTTCCAGGCTGCTTGTGAAGAAATTACTCTTGAAAAAATTAGACGTACATACATACATATATACCTTTACCTATGATGTATAGGGTTTCTTAATTAAATCCCATTATAATCTAGGTGGCAAGAAGTTAAGGGACCAAAACAAAACAAAAACAAGACCTTTCTCAGTTTGAGTTTTAAGAATCTAGACCATTTCTGCACATTTTTGCTAATGTTCAAGTCAGGATGCACTGAAAGAGATTTGGAAGTAAGAGGAAACTTCCTCTTCATTTTGGGTAGCATGCAGCTAGATATAAACAGTTGTGACTTCGCTAGTAAGTATAATCCATGAAACTGTTGGACCATTGATGCTCTTTGTAAAATTTTTTTCAGTAATTAGGTTTTGCTTTATCTTCATGTATTGCTCAATTCCCTAGCAGCTCTGTTTTCCTTGAGGAACCACACAGTGTGACATGGAGGATATGTCTTCAACGAGCCTTGTATCTCGGATGGAGCCCCTGGTCGTTGAAGTACAGCTTCAGCTAATTATTACATCTTTTACTGCTACGGTGTTCTCAGCTTCTAAGATGGAGCAAAAGTATATACCTTCCAGGGTTTTTCTAAAATTGGAGCCGATGATGAATACTTAGCAATATATCTGGTACATAATGCACTTAAAAAGTGGAAAATAATGGCTTTATTTTAAAAAAAAACCTCAAACTTCTTTTTTCATTCTTTGTAATAAGTGGATATCTCTACTTTCCAGGTGTGTGTGTGTGTGTGTGTGTGTGATGACCATATATATGTACAGAGCCTAGCACCTGGTAGAATTTCAGTGAACACTGGATCCTTTCTTCTTCCATTATTTCACCTTAAAAACACATTCCACTAATCTTTATTTATTTTTCTTATTAATGTGGTTATCTGTTGTCCACCACAACGTGCTTGGCTTGTATGCACCTTGGTGGTTTTCAAGCCTTAACTTTAATAGTAAAGGAAGAGGAAAGCCCACGCAAAATGCAGTCTCAACAGGAAAAGAATTAGCGACTTTTCAGGCAAAGAGACGATGAACTTAAAATGTGGGTTCCTTTTCAGTATTTCAGGAAAACACTTTACATACAGTTCTGGGAATGTAGCCAAAATGAGAAAGCCAAGAGTTATATCCAACAGATATTATGAGAGGGTAAAAGGAGTCACAGATACCAATTACTTCTATAATAGAAATACAACATCCCATACCTTTATATCCACATCTTTGTTTTAGAAGGAAAGGTAAAGGGGTGGAAGTTGTGGAGTAAATCTTTAAAGCTTATTTGAAAAGCTTCTCTCATTTCCTTGCACTGTCTTCCATTTTATTGTGCCATGTTTAAGCTAAAAGGCAGGGAGAACTACTATATAGAGCATTAGTCTTAGAAAATTCTCTGGAAGCAGAGAATAATGTACATCCATGCATTCAGTACATTTTTTGAACACCTACTACATGCCAGGCACTGTGATAGATCCTGAGAATGCTCCCCCAGCAGATCTACCAGTGTGCAGGCATCTGTACCCTATATTCTCTCCCTTTCTCCTGTCACGGTGGGAGAGCTCCCCTTTTTGTGGCCTTTTCCTTCTTTCGGATGGTGTGCCCCATCCTTGCTCTCCTGCTCAAGAATTTCATTTTTGCAATTGTCCTCCATCAATTTTCTTTATTTTCTATGAACATGGTTATCCCTCTTACTAAAGTGGTATCCCACATAAAGAAACATCCCCATGACTTTACATCACTCTCCACTACAACCCATTTCTCTCATCCTATTTATGGCAAAATCGCTTGAAAGAGTTGTCTGTACTCCACTTCCAGTCCTTCCAAGCTTTCTTGAAGCTCCGTTGGAGCATCCATCCCCTTTATTCCATAAAATTGCTCCTGTATTGGTGATCAGGCACTGCCCTGCTGTCACACCCAGTGCTCCATTCTGCCTTCTCTTATCCCAGCAGCAGTGGTGGACCCTTAATTCCCAGGACACCCTATTCTCCTGGTTTTCCTCCTACTGCATCAGTGAACCCCTCTAAGTCTCCTCTGACAATTCCTCTTCACCTTGCTGAGCACTAAATGTTCCAGTGCCCTGGCAGTCAGTTTTCACACTTTTACTCTGTTTTCCTCATAAGTGAATCCATCCACTCCAATGATTTTAAATGTCATCTGTCCTCTAATAGCTACCAAATATGTATTTCCAGCCTCAAGACTCTTTCCTGAACTCCACGATTGTAAAACCAACTGTGCCCTGGATATTTCCACAGCTGAAACTTCACCCATCTCAAAATTAACTCTTTATTTCTTTTTCTCTTGTCTTTTAAATTGAGGCATAATTGACGTTCAATAAAATGCAATTTTAAGTGTACAGTTCAATTAATTTTGACGAGTGTATACACACACATCACCACCACCCAATGAAGATACAGAATATTTTTGTCACGTAGAAAGCTCCCTCCCTTTTTCCAGCCTAATTCTTTCCATACCACCTCAGAGCAACCACTCTCTTGATTTCTGCAGTGTCATATAATGGGAACCATATGGTATCTTCAATCTTGTGTCCAACTTCGTTCACTCAACATAGTTTTGAAATGTAACCATGTTGTTCCATATACCAGTAGCTTATTCCTTTTTCATTGAGTATTGTTCCATTGTATGATCATACCACAGCTTGTTTATTCACTGATTCGTGAATATTTGGATTTTTATCTGTTTGGGGTTATTATGAACAAAAAATAATATTCTTTTTTTAATTAAAGTGCATTTGACATAGAACATATTAGTTTCTGGTGAACACATAATGACTCGATATTTCTGTATATGTGAAATCATCACTGCAGTAAGTCTAGTTTTCATCCATCACCATACAGAGTTAAAATAATTTTTTTTCTTGTAATAAGAACTTTTAGGATCTCTCTTAGCAACTTTTTAATATGCAATAGCATATTATGGAGTATAGTCATTATGCTGTACATTAAATCCTAATGACTTATTTTATACTGGAAGTTTGTACCTCTTCATCCCTTTCACCTCTTTTGCACCCTGCCCCGCCCCGACCCTCTTTTCCTCTGACAACCAGGAATCTGTTCTCTGTATCTGTGAGTTTTATTTTGAGTGTTTGTTTCTTTGTGTTTTAGATTTTACATCTAAGTGAAATAATATGTGGTTTGTTTGTTTTTGTCTGACTTATTTCACCTCGCCCAATACCCTCAAGGTCCATCCATCTTGTTGCAAATGGCAAAAGTTCATTTTTTTGGCTGAATAGTATTCCACTGTGTGTGTGTGTGTGTGTGTGTGTGTGTGTGTGTGTGTGCGCGCGCACGCGCATGCATGCACATGCCTGTGTGTAAATACCACATCTTTATCCACCCATTCATTTTTTGATGGGCACTTATTTTGTTTCCGTATCTTGGCTATTGTAAATAATATTGCAGTGAACATAGGGGTGCATATATCTTCAAATTAGTGCTTTTGTTTTCTTTGGATAAATACCCAGAAATAGAATTGCTGGATCATACAGTAGTTCTACTTTTAATTTTTTGAGAAGCCTTCATACTGTCTTCCATAATAACTGTATCAGTTTACATTCCCACCAGTAGTGCAAAGGGGTTCCCTTTTCTCCACATCCTTGCCAACACTTGTTATTTCCTGTCTTTTTGATAGTAGATGTCCTAACAGGTGTGAGGTGCTATCTCATTGTGGTTTTGATTTGCATTGCCCTGATGATAACTGATCATCACTTGTGCTGCTTTTCATGCCTGTTGGACATTTGTATGTCTTCTTTAGAGAATGTCTCTTCAGATCCTCCCCCCATTTTTTAAGCAGATTGTTTCAAACAGAACTCTTCATTTCTACATTCCCAACTCTCTTCTCTCCAAGTATTTTCTGTTTTGATCATTGAAACTCTACTCTTTAGAAAATTCATGCCAAAAAAATTGGAGTGTTTCTTGGTTTCTTTCATTCTGTCATCCCCCCATACAATCTCTTAGCAAATCTGATCATCTCTGCTTTCAACATGTATATAGAATCTGACCTATGTCAATCACTTTTACAGTAGTCTTTGTATTTTATCATGATTTGTTCTATCATAGTCATTGTATACATCATGATTTTTCACTTAAACTACTGCACTAATCCTATAACTGTTCTCCCTTGACCATCCCCTTCCAGGCTGTTCTTAATACAAAGGCAGAGCAGTCCTTTCAAAACATAATTCAGATCTTGACACTCATTGCTCAAAACTCTCCAAGTTTGTTTCCACCTCCTCTAGGATAAAACTAAGGGCCTACCATACCAACACAGCCTTCATAATGCTCCATAGTTATTCCAGTCTCATCTCTTCCTTTTTTCCTCTGTTTCACTCTGACTGCAATGCCCGATTTCTGTTCTGTGAACACACCAAGCAAATCCCAGGCTCATAGTCTTTGCACTTGCTGTTCCCACTACATGGAATGCTTTTCCTCTACTTAGCCCATGAGTCTACTTTTCTGGAAGACTTTCCTGATTACCCTTGGTAAAATAAAATCTACCCATCCCCAAAACTTCTCTTAGCTGCAGCACAGGAATATTCTTTATTCTCTCTTATTGCTGTATTCTTTATAACATCACCACCTACCTTTTTTTTTTCCCCCTGTTTTGCTGTGCTAGAATGTCAGTTCACTGCTGTTATTCCAGTGCCTAGAAACAATACCTGGCACCTTGTATGTGCTTAGTAAGTATTTCTGAGTGCTGAAAAATAGGAATATGGTTCCTGCTTTCACTGAATATACATTTTAGTGAGTGCTGAAGACAAATACAAGTGAGCAGACAGATAAGTCAAATAGCATGCAGATTTTTGAGAAGTAATCTTGGTATTTTAAAAGCAATATCCAAGGCATTGAAGTGGAGATTAATAGGGAAAACTTAATTTAGATTAATTGGCTGGCGGGGGAGCTTTTCTGAGGGGGTGGCAATTGATGATGAAAAGGAGTTAACCATTCCTGAATTAAAGAGAGAGCATTCTATTTCTTATACATGCTGGAAAGTATAGTAATTACAAACATTTGATTAACAACTTTCTCACTGCACATGTGCACACAACTGTCAGTAAAAATGTGTGCAGGAATGGGAGAGTCAAGAACATGTTTTCACTTAGCTAGTGGATAGTAGGAAGAAAGAAAATTCTGTCTGGACATCAATGAAATGATTGCATATGTAAATGGGAAATTCCAGCTTGGGATGCATAATAGTTAGAAAACCTGACTAACCTCAAGGGGTCTGTATCCATTCTCCATGTTTTGTGTCTCTTTGAGAAGGAGAATTTATCAGAAATTTAGATTAGAAGTGGAGTTGAAATCTTTCATTCCAACCTTATCTAGCATTATGATGGTAATAGGCACTCAGTAAGAATATAAATATTTTTATTTATTTATTTAATAGAGAGGGACTCTTAAGCAGGCTTCATGCTTAGTGAGGAGCCCAATGAGGGGTTCTATCTCACAACACTGGGGTCATGACCTGTGCAGAAATCAAGAGCTGGTTGCTTAACCAACTGAGCCACCCAGGTGCTCCAAGAATATCTTTAAGATTAGGAAGTAAATAACTAAAAAGAATAATATCAATGGCAATATTAATTGTAACCACAATTTATTGAGTGCCTAGTATGAATCTGGCACCTTAAAAAGAGCTTCAACTGTGGTACTTCTTTCAGTTACTAGAATAATAATGTAGGAGAATTTATTTAACATGCTTAGTTCAGTGCCTTAGTGTATATTGAGTACTTATTTGATTATAGCTTTTAGTAGTAATAATAATATCAACTGTCATTTCTGTGTTATCAGTTCCATATTACAATTGAGAAAACTGTTGTTTCACAATGATTACAAAAGAGCTCCCAAGGTTATACATTATAAAGTGTCAGATCTTGGATTAAAAATCAGGTTGGTCTGCTTTTTAATATGTCTTTGTGTAGTCTCTTTCCCTTCCTTAATAATGATTTTCCCTACTATCTTTCCTTTCCTGATGGCGTAATATAATTGATACACAATGAACTAAACCAGGCTCCTTTTCAGCAATTTGCTAACCGGCTTTAAGTCAATCAAGGCTGACTTTTTTTTTTTTCCCCATTCTCTTTCTCCTTCCTTTGTTCTCTCCTGCCTTGCATGTTGCTTGATTACACTACTGTCCTGCATCTGTTTCTAGCCCCCTGTGTCCACACTTCAACCTTCCTTGCACATTTCAGAAATCATTCTGTGCCCTCTGCAAGACCTCGTATTCATCCATTCTCAGGGCACTGTTTTCCAGCTGACACGCTGGCTTGCAACTTGTGTCCCACTTTGGTCTCAGTGTGCAAATGCCACTCTCTGCTGGCATCTCTTTCAGTGGCTATTTGGTGCCAGCCTCCTTCTGATGCATGTGGGGCCACCAGGAGTGGCCGTGAACTAGTCCCAGCTGCCTCTGCTCCTGGGGCTTGCCAAAGTTTTCTTCAGACCAGCCAAGTCTCTAATCTGCTGAAAATTACTTGATGACTACAGATGGATCTTTGTCCCTCATGAGCTTTGTCCTTTCTGAACCACCACCAAGCACAGCCATGTGGAGAAATTAAGCTGTAAAATGCCTATGAAGAATCTAGTTAGTGTTTCAAACTTGTAATCACAATGATAAAAGGCAAGCATGAATGTTTGTGAAATATGTTGTTTAGTAGGGTTTAATCTCCAGCCCAAAAAACTAAAAAGTCTCCTTTCACTTTCTCTGTGCTGATATGAAGGGGCAAGGGTGCCTTTCAAGTTCATATTATCTTTAGGAAGAGTCAGTAGCGTAATTGGACAATGCGGAATCGCGCCCAGCCTACTTAACCTTCACGTGTGGTTAAGTTTGGAATGCAGATGAGATGGCTTTGGAGTCCGAACGACTTTGGGCTAAAGCCCAGGACCTTCATAAACTAGCTGTGCTGTCTTGAAAAGCTACTTACATTTCCCTATCCAGATTTTCTCATCTCTTACAAGGGAGAAAGTAATTTCTACTGTGTAATGCTGTTATAAAGATTAATTGAGGCACTAAACATATAGTATGAATGTGTAGATTTATAAATCCTGGGGTGGAAGAAGACATATTTTCTTTAACTCGTAATTTCTGACTCGGAATGCTTCTCCCATTAGGCTAGTAGAGATACAAAGGTAAAAAACTCAATTTGTACCTGAAATTCTATTCTCCCTTTCTTTGGGGAGCAGTATCCACTGTTTGAGGATGTCCTACGATGGTAAGATTTTGGCTGGTAGGTCTTGTTGAGAGAGTTTCCACCAGTCTTGTCTGAGGTCATCAGTTCATGCAGACAGCCTCGAAGAACCCCACTGCATTGGTGTGCACGGCCCCATTCAGGTAGTCTCTCTCATTTTCTCCTCTTTTCCCAGCTGGAGTGTAGAGTATCTGGCAATGTTCTCTGGAGGCCCATAGCCCAGGTGTTCCTTTCTCCAGTCTCTGTTGCCTTTGCTGCTGAAAACCAGGGAATAGATTTTTTTCTACACTCAGAACCCATAGAATTTTCTTTCTTCTTTTGTTTCTTACTCAAGCGAAAGAACTTTTTTTTTTTTTTTTATACCAATGAATGTATGGGGAGTACCCTGCTTTAACTAGGTATTTAGTCTATGTATACAAGTACCCTTTACTCATGTTTCACTCAGGAGCATCCAGTATTATTTCCTCAGTAGGTACGGAAATTCTGAATACAGATGACTCCCGTCCAAACTACTTTGAAGAAAGCAAATAGAAATTCTGTCCTTAGCCTTGAAGGAAGGTTGGGAGGAGTAGACATTAAAAGGGGCAAAATCCAGGAAAGAAAACAAATTAATACATTAAATTATTATCCTGCATTATGTGTAAAAGCATTATCACAGAGATTGGCCCACAAAAGTTGGAAAAGTTAGAGTTATTACATTTAAGACGGATTTTCTAATACTGCTTTTTTCTTCATGGAAACTGGATTTTCTGGTATATCTCTGGGCATTCTTGACTGGTATCTTGATTCTCTCTGGTATCTCGATTCTGGGCATTCATTTTGAGATAGCAGGTTTAGGTGAGAAGAGAAGTCTGTGACTATGGAGCTGAGCAAGCTTAATCAGTACAAGGTGATAGAGGGGTGGAGAGAGATTCAACTCAACATGAAGTCTTGCATGTACCTTGGAGTCTAGTCACCAACAAGACACTCAGAATATCTACGAAGCCACTGGAGATAAAATCGATTTTCAAGAGAAACATAAGCCATCCATATAGTCACCTGCTAGTGTATTTTTGCTTGTTAAGTCTCATTAGTTTGTGAAGGAGTGCTAATGAGGATGACATTTGCTTGTGTGGATAGGCTAAGGGTGAAGTGGTCAAAGGATAAGAAGGTGATGTCTAGAAGAATGAAGATGTCATAGGAACCAGAGTGTTAGATATGATTGTGGAAAGCAATAGCCAGAGTTCTGCAGAACACAGAAAGCATCCCTGTCTCCTTGTGTAAGTAGTAACAATTCATATTTTTGTGGCACTTTTTAGTTTTGTAAAACTTTCATATACCTTAGTTTTCTCTTATACCTTCACAGCATTGGTCTTAAAGTATGTGGAGTTCTCAAGTTTCTACCTTGAGATGAAAAAAAGTGAAGCTCAGAGGAACTTACTTAAAGGCTAAGAAACAGTCCAAAACTCAAAAGAACAGTGTTTTTTTTCTGTAATATTCTGTAGTCTGCTGAAATGCATGGAAAAGTTTCTTCTACATCTGGCTTTTGATCTGCAGCCTTAAGGCCAACAGGAGGTTTATAGGCAATGTTGCCTACTTAAAATTACTCTTTGATGACACTATTGAGTTTCTGTTATGGGATGGTTATTATTGCTTTGTGGAATTCTAAAAATTCAGATAAAAGGACTTGTTTGATTCTTTGTTATCTATTTGCATGCTTGACCAGAGTTGTCTATTTTTTTACTATTTGGTCCCTGCGTAGACTACTGTCTTAACCTTGTTCTATTTTACTATTTATCTTCTGTTTTACATAATACTTTTAAATGAGAATCTGAAAGCATGGAGGATAAAATAGTGTAGTTTTTTAAAATGAGCCTTGCTGCAAGCAGGAAGGACTAGTCATTTCTGCCTTTTCTGTCCATCTTCCTTCCGTTAAACTCCTCAAAACCCCTTAGGGAATTCCAGAGCAGATTTCCCATTAAATGTCTTGACCCTAAACTGAGTGAGCTAGGACAGCCTGGTAGTCCAATGTAATCAAAAAGAAAAATTAAAAAAAAAAAAAAGTCACTGAAGATGGTATACCCAGTTAACCAGACATCTTTTTTAATTCTAAAAGATGTTCTGGAAAAGCAACGAAGCAATATAGATTCTCATTTGTGTAGTGTATATAAGACTCCTTACTGACCTTATGATCAGCCCTTTTGTCAACCCTGGGAGAGTACTATATCTAATAGGATGTCTTTAAACTGGACTCAGAAAATTTAGTTTGCTCTTGAATCTCCAACTGATGCCCCATAATTCCTAAAGGGTGATAGAGTAAAATGACAAAGTCACTATATTAATGAAAGGTACATAACATCTTCACTTTCTTACAACTCCAATTCTGTCTTTGACCTTTGCATCAGGTCTTTGAAACTTTTACCTCTCCCAAGTTGACTTGGACCTGTCCCTCCATCTCTTCCTGCTGTGGACTTCCTGAGCTGGAATAATTTATGTTAGCATGAATGCCTTGGGATCTTGCTTCTGATTTTGACTTTGGGCCTGGCACTCAGTCCACCTGTTCTGAGGATGAGCAGTGAGAAAAGACTTTACTCACAGATTAATCTTAGAGTGCTCTGAGGTAGCAAGTTTGAAATGCTTTGCCTTCACCTGGTACCATCTTTGGACAAAAAACCTAATGGAAATCCCCATGTAGGATCTTTTTGAAAAGGTGAAATACAGAACAGCCTAAGATAGTTTTGGAATCAAAGCATTCCCTAAAACAGAAATATAAGTGAAGTGAGGTTACTTTGAATGGATACACTGTTTTTTCTTCAATTAAATTGCATGCCTTGAGCTGCGAGTCTTTGCAATCTTATATCAAAAGATATGGGCCTTGTTTTATTTTATTTTTTAATCTTATTTTTTTGCTACTTTGGCATGTTTCTTTTGCTGAATTGTAACTGTAATTTAATCACATATGCTCCAGAATTATTGTTATTATGTATACATTGTTATGCTCTTCCACAGCATAGTTAATAACTTGTTCGTTTACCGCTATGTCCCAAAGTTAGAGCAGATTTATATCTGCTATTGAAAATCAAGGCAGTGAATGAGGAAGGCAGTCCTAGTTCATCCATATTCTTTAACAACAGAAAGAGTACCTCTGGAGGAGCCACAAAACACAGAGGCATTTATCTTAGCACCTACTCGATACGTTTTTCTAAACATAGTCAATACAATGAAAACTGTATGTTGATTTGTTTATGCACGGTGACATCATAATAATGAGATGTCAGGCTGTTTGATTTTGTAATTGATGAAATCCCACCAGTCAAATTTATAGAACCATAATTATTTGTTCTCAGCTAAAGAACGATTGTTTCCTATATAACATTGTAAAGCATTTTTGCTTTTCAGTTAAAAAAGTTGAGTATCTTACAAGGATAATCTCTACCATTTTGAAAATACTGACATAGAAGGATGCTTGAGAGACCATCAGTCTGTCCCTTTTCTTATCTTATATTTACATCAAAACCTTCAGGAATGCTTTGATTATACAACATGTTATTTTTGTTTACAGCTCACATGTAATTTGATTGTCAACCCATTATCCCAGGAGGTGGTGTATCATTTTATTTGCTGTCTTGGATCAAGATACAGTGTATTCCCTTAGAATTACACACTTAATATTAACCTGTTGTATAGGCTGAAGGCTGCTTATATCCAAATAATCTTGGGTGCTTATTAAAATACAGAGTCCCTGGACCTACAAATTTGCTTTTTAATAAGCATGCCAGAAAATTTTGGTGTAAATTCAAAGATCCACTAGTTAAAACTATGTGTGTATAACCCCAAAGGTACATGACATACTGTAATGTATAACTTGTCACTTTACTGAGTCATGAAAGAGAATCATGGGCCCTAGATTTAGGGAGTGAGGGAGGGAATGTAACTTCTCTCTGCATCTCAAGGTGACGTTTTCTTTACACATGAACTCTGGAGAAGCCTTGCTCTCCTTTATGGGTAAATTATATGCTTTCCTAATGTTTGAGAGGTTCTCAGGACCCTCACAAATATAAAGATTCTGCTATTTTTGTACCCTAAACTTAAAATGCCTTTAAAAATTGTTTTGCTGATATTTTTTCCTGGTTTCTCCCTAACAACCTGCGCATTCCCTACAGAGATTGCAGCATATGTGTGGCATGGTTACCTGTGCATACAGAAAGGACTAACGCCTATGATTCCGTTATGAGTTATTATTCTATATGTAAGCCAATAACACCTTTCCATTATTTCCTAATGTCATCTTACTGTTCTCCTTCAGTTTACTGCCAATTCTGATGCCTAATCTTTCTTTTTTTCTTGCAACTTCCCAATTATCCCTCTCCAGCTGAATAAGTTTATATTCTGAATTCTTGTTTATACATTACTTTACACTTTTCAGGTTCATCTCATTTTGTTACTTCTTGCCCCATAAGTCTGATCTTCCTTAGCTGTCACTCTCCTCCTCTCGCCCTCCATATCTAGTCCACCAACTAATTGAAGCGAGTAACCCTGCTTCATAACTCTTGAATCCACCTACTTCTTTCTATTCTCATTATCACCTGAGTTTAAGCTATCACATTTCTCTTTTTTTAATGGAAGTATGATTGATGCACAATATTGTATGTTTCAGGTGTACAGTGGAGTGATTTGACATCCATATACATTATGAAATGCTCACCACAATAAGTCTAGCTACTGTCACCATACAAAGTCATTACGATATTACTGACTGTATTCCCAATGCTGTACTTTACATCCTTATGACTTACTTATTTTATAAGTGGAAGCTTGTATCTCTTAATCCCCTTCACCTAAGCTACCACATCTCCTTACTAAAGAACAGCAAGAGCTTCGTCATTTTTCTCCCAGCAACAACTTTTATCTCCCGCTAGTACATTTTATGGAAATGATCAAAGTTAGCATTTAAAAATGCAATTTCAGGGGTGCCTGGGTGGCTCAGTCAAGTGTCCAACTCTTGATTTCAGCTCAGGTCATGATCTCAGGGTTGTGACAGTGAGCCCTACGTTGAGTTCCATGCTTAGCAGGGAGTCTACTTGAGATTCTCTCTCTCTCAAATAAATAAATAAATAAATCTTTAAAAAAATGCAATTTCAATAACATCTTTCTTATGTAAATAATTAATACAGATCTTCCTCAACTTATAGTGGGGTTATGCCCCCAATAGACCCATTATAAGTTGAAAATATCCAAAGTTGAAAATACATTTAATACGTTAACCTAGCAAACATATTTTACCCTAGTTTGCCTTAAATGTACTCAGAACACTAACATTAGCCTACAGTATCGCAAAATCATCTAAGAAAAAGCCTATTTTATAATCAAGTGTTGAACATCTCATGTAATTTGTTGAACATTGTATTGAATGAAAAACAGAATGGTTGTCTGGGTACAGAATGGCTGGAAGTGCATCAGTTGATCACCTTCGTGATCACATGGCTGACCAGGACCTCCGACTGCTGCCCTGCTCAGCATCATAGGAGACAATCATACCACCTATCGCTAGTCCAGGAAAAGATCAAAATTCAAAATTTGAAGTACAGTTTCTATTGAATGCATATCACTTTTGTACCATCCCAAAGTTGAAAAATGGTAAGTTGAGTTCTCTTACATTGGAACAGTCTATATAAGGAAAAAAAAAAAAATCTTTGCTAGGACCCACATGCTCTAAATTGTCTGCCTTCTTTTGTCGGTTCCAAGATCATATTTTGCCTCTGTGCTCTTCTCTTTCTGCATTCCAACACAGTTGTCTCTCATGTGGTTCCTTGAATATTCCAAAGTTCTTTCCTACCTTGAGGTTCCAGTATGTGAATTCTCTTCCCACACTTTCACCTGGTTAACCGCTCTCCATCTCTCAGATACCAGCCAATTTGTTTCTTCCTCTTGGAAGTCTTTCTGATCTTTGGACTTGTTCAAGTTCTTCAGATGGATTCATTCAACATTTACTGTACTTTTTCTTCATAAGACTCACTCCAGTTTTTAATTACATTATTTGTGTGATTTTATTTAATTACACTAGACTATAAGCTCTATGAAATCATGTACATATGTATTTTTGTCTTTTGTTGAATCTCCAGCATACATAGTAGTTTTTCAAAATGTTGAATAAATGAACAAATGAATAAAACTCAATTTATTTTCCTTTCTTTGAAGGAAAGTAAACCTATCACCAAGCAACTGTGCGGTTTTTTCCTTATTTATAAATTCTCGTGATTGTGAGTCATAAAAATGCCCTTTCTTTGGCTTGGCTTCATACGTCAGGTAAGAACTTTACCCTTAGGGAAACAAATAGGAGCTCAAGTCAGAGGTAATTGATGTACAAAGTATTATCATGGTGAATCTCCACAATAATTTTCATTCTATCACATCCTTTTTCTGATTGTACTTTTTCATCTATTCATTTCAAAAAAAGCTATTTATGATTTTCCCCCTTCTCAACTAAGGAAGTATAGAGATGGTACTTAAAAGGATTGAATTAGTGTTGAGTATTAGGAGGCAAACTACCTGCACATTTACCTTCTGAGTCAGATTAAAAACTTCTTTTCAGTAATGCTGGTGTGTCAAATTTCTCTATTCCAGCCACTATTCTAGGAATTTCATCTTAGACATCTCAGTAAATGGCCATGTCAATAAATGCTATAGGTTATCTATGAGACCTTTATCAAATATTTCTATTGTAAAGATGAAAAAAAATGTAAGACTTGGGGAAATGAGGTAACTTCTGTAAGGTCACTCTAGTTTAATGTAGCATCCAGGATTGCAACCTGGCTCTCCCTGACTTAAAACCAAAAGCCAGAAAAGATACTCTTTAAATATAGCTTGATTCAGAACCTCTGTAGAGCAGATGGGCTCCCCTTGTGGGGATCATCGCTCAAGCTCAGAATGTTAGAGGACCCACAATGGGCCTCTTCTTCTTTCTCTGGTCTGTTTTTAGCCTTAGAATTTATTTATGACATAAGTTTAGTGTTTGCTTATGCCAGCTATTAGCATCTCAGTAACTGATGAATTTTACTCTGTGTCCACTCCTTGACTATCTGGGAAATACAAAGAGGAGATATCAAGCACCTTTATTTTACTGGTCAATATAGCACTGAACAGTCAATATAACTTCTATGAGTTGTATATAGAACTAAAAAAACTTTTGCTCTTTTCATGAAGATGTCACATTAAGACATATAGAACCGATCAAAACGTACTACCCCACAACTTTCTCAGCCTCTTGTGCACTAACAAATGCCAGATTTCAATGCCAAGATACTGGTGTGGATTTCCTTTGCCTCCATGGCTTTACTCACAGCTACGCTGCCAAAATGTTCTTATCCTGCCATTCTATCCATTTGAGTTTTCCAGTATAAATGGTGATCGTTGAATTTCTCCTCCAAACCCACATTCTTTGTTGCAAATCATTCCCTTCAATGAGTGTTACTTCCTAGGACCCAACTGAAGTCTCTAAGTGCTGTTAAACCTTTTGCACCTGTTCATTCAACTCTTCTTTTTATTTCTTTTTCCTTGTGAGGAACTGATTATATTTAACTTACATGACATCATGGAAAGGGTTTGTACCTGTATTCATGATCCCAAGACTTAATAAATTTTCTCCCATAACAAGCGTATGATGGGACACTGAGATAAGTCACTTGACTTCTCTAGTATCACAGTTTCTTTATGACTAAAAAGCAAATAGTCTGAATCACTAAAGATTTCTTTCAGTCCTAAATGAACTCTGCTTTCTCTCTCTTCCCAGCGACTTAGTTCATATATTTCACAGCCACTAGAAATAGCTGAGATTTTAAAATGACAAAACAAAACCCCTCAGCTTCATGGTTGTGGCACAAAAGAGAATTTTCATAGCCTCTAGCAATACTTCTTGTAGTTAAAATTCTGGCACCATGCTTTTTCAGGGAATCATAATAAAGGATGAAACAAAAATCTTTTCCTAAGTTAGCCCCAAGTGCAGAAAGAGGTATCTAATGTGGTTGTACAGATGTAGAGTATAAGAACTCTGATAACACAAATAAAACTTAATTTTTCCATGGCATGAATATCCATGTAAGGTGCTCATTTGCCGTTTTCAAGGAAGCTAAAAAATGAAGGTCAAATCAAAGACTTATTTTTTTATATTTTCCCTGTGTGAGCCTGTAGAGCTCAGCAGTAGCAACAGGTCAACCTGCCATTCTCTGCTTCTCTCACCTAGCAAGAAGAGTGGCACCCTGAGAAAAAATATGAATCTCACAGTCCTGCTATTCTAGATTCAGATCTTATCTGTACCACTTGGTAGCTAGAAACCTAGAAAAATTACATCACTTCTTTCTTTAGTTTTTTTTTTTTTAATCTGACTTTCTTTCATGGTTGCTACATAACTCAAGTCAGATAGGTACACATGTTATCATAATCACATATTTATTTGCCCATTTTTCTTTCAGGTCTCTAAATTCCCTAAAAGAATGGGTAATGTCTATCTCTTCACCACTGCACTTGAAGGGTCTTTTACAGTGACTGAAAAAAATATAGGTCAAATATTTGTTGAATGTGTAATGTTTTGAAGAGCTTAACACAGTGTCTGATGCTTAGTAGGTATCTGAAAGAGTTCTTTGTCCTTTTTGTATCCTTGCCTTGCACCTAAACCCTGTTCAAAAAAATCCAAATTATACCCAAATTGGGCATAACAGTTATTTTCCTATTGTCTTAAATCCAAACCCACATTTCTGGATTCTGTCTTGTGAGGCTGGGGCTGGGACCCAGCAAACTATATTTTTCAGACTTCCTTGACAAATGGCTTCTAGTAAGTTTGGTCAATAAGAGGCGCTAGAGGGAGATTGAAAGACAGGAGGGCAGAAGGGACCTGCTTCCTGTTCTCTGTTCTTGTCAGCAGTGTTTCAGCAGAAGTAGTTACCTTCAGGCTCTTGAAAGACTCCCAGAGGGAATCCCAGCATGCTCTTTCAAAAAGTGGCAGGAGCAGCGAGGTGGTACCTCCTCCTTAGAGGTCCAAGCATGAGTTAGGTCTTTGAGCTTCTAAATTTCAGCAATTCCACTTCTTCTCTTTTTGTTCCCCAAACAATTATAGATGGTAATGACTCTCTGCAATTACCATCTCTGGTTCTCTTTCTTTTAGGCTCTTTCAGCTTTTACACATCCATGTAACCAATTCCCTATATTAAATTTCTTTCTTTTGAAAAGCTTCATAAGGTTTCAGTTTTCCTTAATGTGGACCATGATTGATATAATGTGTTACTTGCTTTTCCTAAGTGGGGTACTTCTATGTCAAATTGTTCTTTCATCTGCTTGAAATATTCACTCTTAAATAACTGACAAGATTATGCAGCCACATATCAACTGTGTTATTTGGGTCAAATCCTTAAACTCTTTGAGCCTCATGTTCTTCCACTTGAAGCAGATTAAATGATAGTCCCTACTTTGTAAACTTGTATTATATATGTATGTAATTTATAGGGGCGCCTGGGTGGCTCAGTTGGTTAAGCAACTGCCTTCGGCTCAGGTCATGATCCCGGGGTCCTGGGGTCGAGCCCCGCATCAGGCTCCCTGCTCAGCTGGAAGCCTGCTTCTCCCTCTCCCACTCCCCCTCCTTGTGTTCCCTCTCATGCTCTCTCTCTCTCTCTGTCAATTAAATAAATAAAATCTTTAAAAAAAAAAGAAATTTAATAATTTATATAATACACACACACACATATATATACATACACACACATATCTCAGTTGAAGTTCTGAAGAGCAGATATGTATAGATATATATATCTATATATCTATACATATATGTCTGTAGGTATATATATTTATATATATATATATATATATAATATGCCCATATATAAGAGCATATATGTGTGTGTATGTATGTATATGTGTGTGTGTGTGTGTGTGTAAAACAAGCAACAAAATGATGCTCAATAAATTGTCACTAAATTGACTGTTCAAAACTATGTATTGCATTTTGCCTATGTCTGGCCACTGTGCTAAACTTAGAGATATAAAGATGCATAGGTATAACCTGTGTCCACAAGAAAGTGAAAGCCTCATGGGAGAGAGAAAAAATCTGATCAGATCATTTTACCACATTAAACTAAAGTTTATATATGTATGTACGAAGTGCTAAGGATATACAGAACACGAAAGATTAACAGAGTCTTGGTGGATAAAGAAAACGTATTTATTAAAAATTTTGAAGGACTAGGTGGAAAGGGGTTAAAGGATTTTAAAGTTCAATGGAATGGAATTAACAGATAACATGGAAGTACATACATGATAGTATAGATGGATTTCTTAATACTATTTTGCATTGGGAAAAGGAGAAATAAGTGTTGGTAAAGTTAAAATGTCAAGACTTGGAATGTTCACTTTCAATGAGTAAAGTAGATAAACTTTCTCTTCAGTAAATCATTCCTTATTTTGCTTCAGAGCTTATAAACTCTGCTTCACTAACTAAGATTTAGATTTAGGTATTTATCTTAATAACAAACCAGTCTTAGGAGGGCATAAACTAATTCTAAGTGAGTTATGACTTATGCACCATCTTTGGATAAGAAGGACCAATGGCAAAATAGGGTCTTTATAAAGACAGAAACACAACAAAAGTTCTATAAACCAGTTAAATAATAATCATAGGCTTAGCTTGAAGGATGTAAATCCTACATTTAAATTCATGCCCTGAAAGTCAACTCAGGATCTTGGACTCATCCCCTTGAACAAGCTGTGAGAGTCAGAGGCTAAGCGATATTCAAGATGTCCATGAGAAGTCACTAAATATCCTTTTGCAAGTAGAATCTTCTACAGTGTAGAAATATCTTGATTTTGGATCTAAGATGGGAGATTATACAGTATGAATGATGGGTACTATTATTTTCTGCTTTCCCACTGAATCTCCTAATAAATAAGTATCCACTTTCAAACACCTGAATATAATGAGTAACAAAATACAGCTTACCCACACCAATTGATTAAGGATATAAGAAATAAGCTTCTTTCCACTGCTGAAACTCTTAACACACATGAGCTCAGCTTTTGGTCTAAAAATATACACTATTATGTATAATTGGCAGAGGCTGAGGTCTGGTGTCTTAAGCCCTACCAAAAGCTAGTGGCACTAAATTAACAGTGTAACATCTTTCTCCCTTCACTAATACTTTTAAGATTCAGTTCTAGGATTAGCACTGAAACTTAGAAAAAGTGACAGGAAGCCTTCCTGCACATCTTATGACTTGTCCAAGATCTCTCAGTGATGGGGATTCATACCGATATATCTCTTTTATTCTCCTATGTAATTTGGTGCAATTTAGAAAAAAAATACACTTTGCTTATTTGTGAAACTATGTGTAGGTCATTATGACTAATGAATAGAGTATATATGAGTCAGTGAGTGAAGGCAATATAGTGAAATAAGTAGGGACCAAGTTTTTAAAGACATTGTGTGCCAAGCTAAGGATTTTCCTTTACCTTTAGACTACAGGTCAAATGTCCATACATTTCAGTTTAACTAGAGCAGCTATTATTCTATGGCTTTGTTACAGAATAATTCCGATACTAGCCTTTTACTCTCAAAAACGCATTTGTTTGGAGGATTCTAGAGATAACGGTGGCAGTAGCAATGTAGATGTTTGAATCTCTCTAAATCCTCATATAAAAATAATAAGAATGACAATGTGTGGACAAAATTTGCAATGAAGCTAGTGACGAACTGTCCCCCAGAATTACAGATTATAGAATCTGTGCAGGACTTGATAACAGACTATCTGAATAAAGAGTCTACAGGTATTTGGTGGAAATCCTAGTGGGTGAATTTAGAGTCAGAAGTTAAAACTGGAATGAAATTTACTCTTCCATAATGGGTAGCTGTGTGGGACACTGATGAGATTTGAAGGACCGGAAGCACACTGATCTCTGCTTGAGTCCTAAAAACTGACTTCTGGTTTCTGGTTCCCGTGTTAAGGAGCTTGGAAATTGTCGTTCCACTTTAACATGTAAAAAGCTGGACAGAATGAAAAAACAACTCTTCTTGGATCTATAAGAGAGGAGGGGTCACAGGGCAAGCTGCTGCTTCCAAGATTGGAGAGTCTGGCAAATAGAGGGATCACAGCTTGTTGGTCAGAGACTCCCAAGCAGAAATTGCCCAGGGAGCCAATGCTGGAGTTAGGAGAACCTGAACTACAATTGATGAATTGCTGAAGGCTCATTGTAGGCGTCTGAGAGTTAAGATATGCAGAGGAACCCAGTCATGGGGAACCCCACAGTTTTGTGAGTTTGATCTTTAGGAGCTGGACCAAATTCCCACAGTAAAAATCAAAGAAGAATCCTTTCCTTCTTCCAGCAGGGGGAACGGAAAAGGAACCATTTGGAAATACACCGGGGCAGTCCGTTCTTAACAAGGCCTGTCCTCGGGAGAAATGAGTTTTTCAGAGCCTAACCTGCTGTGGTATTATCAGAGTCTAACTGATGTAGAAGGAAAATCTGCAACTCCAGCCATTCTAGCCTTTCTGTCCCACCTAAGAGTGGAGAGGAAAATGGAGAAATAGTTGTGAACTCACAGACCAGAAGAGATGGGGTCAGTAGAAGACTGATACATAATTTCATAGGACAGTAGAATGTTCCCCCACCTCGCAGCACACACAACTTCCTGATACATTGCTAAAGGCCTAAAATCATGTTCAAATTATAGACAAAGACAAAAAATCCTGAAAGAAGCCAGAGAGAAATAAATAGCTTTCCTATAAGGGAACAAAGGTAAGAATTACATCCAACTCTTCCTCAGAAACAATGCAAGTGAGAGGAGAGAGGAGCGAAATATTTACAGTGTTGGGGAAGAAAACTACCCACCTGGATCACTGCTCCTTGTGTGATGACGCCACAGACCTGAAAGATAGGTACATACGTGCAATACTGACCCCAGGCATTGTGTAAGAGAGGGATGGTGGTTGGGACTTCGAAAGGAGAAATATTCACATGAAAGAATGCTCAGAGAACCCATGAGGCATCATGGTTTCATGAAAAGATCCTGGATTTTAGGTCTAGGTATTCAAGGATCAAGTTCTGACCAGTTTTGGACAAATGACTCCTCCATTAGTCTGAGTTTTTTTATTGGTAAAATGAGGATAATATTTCTTACTTTAAGGCTTACAAATGAAATTTTGGATGAATCTTAGTGATAAAATATAGAACAACAGCAACAAAAACAGACATTAAAGGGTCCATGTGATTCTTTTATATCAAGTTCAAAGCCAGGTAACACTTACAATGGTCATAGGAATCATGGTAATGGTTACTTTTTGGGATGGTGGGTTTTGATTGGGAAGGGGCACTACAGAAACTTTCAAGTTGGCTGGAAATGTCCTATATTAGGACCTAGTGATTACAAGGATGTAAAAATTCATTAAGCTGAACCAGTAAGATTTAGACATTTTACTGAATGTAACCTATTGCTCAATAAACTACTCTGCTTCCCATATTAAAAAAAAGAGGGAAATGGCAAATATAAAGCACTTGAACACAGTCCTTGGTACATCATTAGAACTCGGTAAATGTTTGCTTTTTGTATCCATTAAAGAAGAGATCAAACATGACATTTAATAATACAAACAAAAGAACTTCTAAATAGAAAAAAATGCCATAAATATAAATCAATGTATACATGTTGCCAAATAAAAGTAGTATAAGGAACTGGAGGCCTTTGGATAAAATACTTAAGATAACAGTTTTTAAACATTTGAGGGTCTCCATACCAAAGAGGGAGTGGATTTCTTTTGTTTTTAGAGGGCCTCCAACTAGTAAAGGAAAAAAAAAATTCTTACCAAATTGTCTTTTAAAAGAGAGATTTCCCTGCCACTAGAGGTACCCAAGCAGAGCTGAAGGGCCATATTAGGGTTGTGATAAGAGGGTCCTGGCTCAAAATATCGAAGTTTGTGTGAATCTAAGAAATAAATGTAGAAGTCTCAGAAAGAAGCAGAATGTTCAGGGTCATTGACATGACTGATTGACAAGGAAGCATGCACTGTACCCTGTACATAACCCAGACTTATGAATACCTGGAATTTTCAGGTCATGAATTTGGAAGTCAGAAAAATAAGTATGAAGGGAGCATCATAGCATTGTATTTAGCTCAGTCAGTTGGCAAAAGGAGGAGAGGGTAGTGAGAGAAGGGGGAGGCAGCCTCATATTATCTCAGATGGCAGTGGTTTATTATAAGGATTCCTGTAAAATGAGAAAGTACAAAAAATTGTTTGAAGGTGAAATAGTGCTCAACATCATATCCTTCCATAATATGAGCTTCATAAGCTACTCACAAATCCAATAAAAACTTTCTACCATTTGTCTTAATTTTTTCAACTGAGTAAACCTACACTGTTTCCCTCAATAAAACTATTTTTTTAAAAGATGTTAAGTAATCTCTACACCCAACACGGGGCTCACACTCACAACCCTGAAATGAAGAGTTGCACACTCTACCAACTGAGCCAGCCAGGCATTATTCAATAAAGCCATTTATCCTAAAGAAAAAAGCGAAACAAACAAACAAAAAAAACCTTAAGTGCATTGAAGCGGAGATGACCATTATGTGAGCCAGCTAGGAATAGTAAATGTGAAAAATCCAAGGCCTCAGAACAATCCTTCAAATAATAATCAAGTGGAATCAACAAATTGTGTGTTTGCTATAAAACCTGGATATAGATTTTTTGTGGCTCTGACCACACTGTCCTGTGAAGCAGATTAGTAAAGCTATGTCTTTTCTATGATAGCCAAGTTCCTAATTTAAAATATATATATGCATTACCAGAGTTGGACCAAGTATTCCATTTGTGAAGCAAAATTTCTCCACTGCCTGAGTACCAGTTGTCAGTGTTCTCACCACTGCAACTTAAGTAAGCAAATGTCTGTCTTGAAAAGTCTTGGATGGAATATGGTTAGGAGATGAGAGACTATGTCAGCCCTTCTCCTTACATTTAATGAAAGAAGAGAAAATGTCTTTTAAACTTACCTTACAGATAGACGAAATAACTTGGACTTCACAAACACACAAGTCAAGAGAACCAACTTTGTTCTGTTTTTATGGGCAACAGGAAACAAATCCTGGAGTGCTTTGATCAATGATTTATGTTTCTTTTCATAAAGGACCAAATTTTTCATTCAGCAGGCATAATGTAGTATTAAAATGCAAATATTCCTTAGAAGGAAACATAAGGACTTGTCTACTGACACTTAATGCATAAACAGAGATGTTTTTTAGGCTATTTGGATAGATTCCAGCAAGATACCTAAATCTTTCTGCGATGCTCTCAGTGTGTCCTCACACAAATATTGCTTTAAATCACTAATATTAGATTCATTCTGGAAGGCAGGTTTTAGTAGGATTTGGGGCAAGGAAAAACCAAAAGGACACAAGAAATCTGAAAGTGTTCACAGGGTATTGAGTGAGATGAAGAACAAGAATAATATAGGGGCACCTGGGTGGCTCAGTCAGTTAAGCATCTGCCTTCAGCTCAGGTCATGATCTCAGGGTCCTGGGATCATGCCCCGCAGGGAGCCTGCTTCTCCCTCTCCCTCTGACCCTCACTTGTGCTTTCTCTCTCTCTCTAGTGCTCTCTCTCAAGTACATAAATAAAATCTTTAAAATCTGCAAAAAAAAAAAATACAAAAGGGACAGTAGGATTTTTTCTCTCCTTGCTATTTTACTCCAATTTATGAAGTTTTATATTTCAGTAGTAAGAAGCAACATTAACTCTTAATCTGCTAGGCTGTCATTTAGTAAATTAAGACCAAAGCCACCAAATGGGATTCCATTTCATTACTTCATTAAGGCAAAGGTGTCTGTTAAATATGACTTGAAATGGTAGAAGCTATTTGAACATCATGTTACATTTTAAAAACATGTTTATAAAAATCCCCAAACACTAATAAAGGGATTATATGAAAGAAAAAGTTTTACACACATAAAAAATCAAATTTAATTTAATCACAGATAACTTTAGACTGCTCTCAAACTAGTGCTTTAATTTTTTCTTAATTCCTGAAACACCCATTGCTACTTCTAGCCTTCTCACATACCTTTCCTGTTTGAAGAGCATCTATTCTGAGTCTTTTTTTCAGATATTTCCAGGTGCTATTGGGGCAATCGCTGCTTAGTGCCATTTCAATCCCTACAGCACAGTATTTGATGAGGAAAGAATCATGTATTACTGTTACTCCATGATTCTTGTTAGAATGGCTAGTAGTTTTGGGATTCTTCAGTAATTTCCATCATATTCTATCTATGGAAAAAATATGACTAAGTTTTGAGACTTAAAAATAAGCACCATAAAACAAATTTATTCTATTATTTTTCACTGGATGGCTTGTAAACTTGAATATGAACAATAAATGTGTATATGTATTTGACCACTCAGAAAAAGAAACAATTCTCCAAATTGCTTTAAAATAACCTGGGGTATTATATTTCTATTTGAGAACACTTGAAAAGATTGGAAACCATCATGTTTGAATAACTGTTTCTTAATTACATTATTAATTAATCTAGATATTTTCAGATATTTTGAGTTAAACTAATATTCTGTCTATTAAATGCACACTAAAAGGTACTCCTTGTTTACTCTGTTGTTAGGATGATAGCGTTACCATCATATTTTTTGCATGATAGTCCAGAGTATATATAGGATGTTTCCAATGAATTAATTGTCAATATTTTCAAATCCCCCTCAAAGTATTTTGGCATGATATGACTATGACTCTTACTTAGGACTTACACAGAAAAATTCTTTCCTTTTTCTCTGCTCAAGCAATGGCTTTCTCATTTTCCAATGGTCCTAATAATGATCAGAAATTTATTGGACACCAATAATTAGTAACTGCACCAAACATATTAACACTAATTAGCTCTAAAAGCCAGAAGTAAGTTATTTTAAATGATAAAGCCAGCATTAATATCGATCACCATGCTAATTAGTCCTAGTGGTAAAAGTAGACAATTTGATCAACAGCAATTAGGTTTGGCTTTTTACCCACTATAATCATCCAGACTCATTTTAGCATAGGGCTAAAATCAATGTGTTTCCTATAATTTAGATTATCATTTATTTCTTTCATCACCAACATGAATCCTGGCCTATGCATTTGTAGCAGTCCAAGCATGACTGACAGAATCTTGTAATAAACTACTGTTAGTTTGGGAATGGAGCAACGTTAACGGCAAAGGTCTTACAATAATGTCACTGAATTAATTTGATGCCTTCAAGAGTTCCTCTAGGTTTAAGCCCCCTTTAGCTAATCAGCTGTCACAGTATACAACAACATTAAAATCTTAATGTAACTGTGGCTCTATCCCAAATAAACTGTAGTCTAAATCGTCTAAATTCAATATACTATGTTCATAAACTGAAGGAGGTTATAATATTCCTCTGTCTTTCCCGAGTAGACAACATAAATTTATTATTTTTTTAAAGATTTTATTTATTTATTTGACAGAGAGACAGCGAGAGAGGGAACACAAGCCGGGGGAGTGGGAGAGGGAGAAGCAGGCTTCCTGTGGAGCAGGGAGCCCAACGCGGGGCTCGATCCCAGGACCCTGGGATCATGACCTGAGCTGAAGGCATATGCTTAATGACTGAGCCACCCGGGTGCCCAAATGAACATAAATTTATATAAAATGATCATGATACGACTATTTTATACCAAAGCTTTCATGCATAATAGGCATGTATATATTATGCATTTACATCAGTGGAATAAAGCAGTTGTCTGTTTTCACCAGCTTGGACTCTCTGATTATTTCTGCCTGGAAAGTCTTTGCCCACTCTGTCAACCTGGAAAATATCTACTTATCTGTCAATCAGCTCACCTAGCATATTTTATGGGTCATGATCTTAAAGGAACAACTTGGGGACCAGGAAGTGCTCCAGGTAATACAAGGTATGCAATGATTGTTGAGAATCTAGTTCTGTTTTTAAGAGGATCACCTCACACAGCCGGAGTTTGTGCAAGCTTCAAATTATATTTTCTGATCCTCAGTATTGTCAACCTAAAGTGTGAACAAAATAGCACCCATTTCAGAGGATTGTTTTGGAAACTACCTAAGAATATATGTAAATTATTTAAAAGAAGGATTATTATATAATGAGTGCTTAATAAATGTTAGATATTAATGTAATCATAAAATGAATGCATAAATATATTTAGGGAAATATTAAATATACAAAAAGAAAAGAACAAAGGAATTGCATTGAAGATTCAAACATGAGAAAAGACTATAGTAATCAGTAATTAAAGTTTCTATCTCTTATAAGATAATCAGAGCTACCAAATTAGCATTAGTTAATATTAAAAGATTGTATTACCTTCTTGAACATATTTCTCAAAGTGTCTTCTTCAGATCCTTTATTGAAGCACAGTGGGGTGGGCCAACTCAGTGTTTGGTGAGCAACATTTGCTATTCTTGTTTCTTTACCATGTAAAAGAACTTCTCACATTCATCGTTGCAATAAAGAACTAGGTTTATTCTAGCATCATTCTCATCTCTCATGGCAGCTGATTAAAATGTATTGCTATTTTGTTATTCATGAATTTTTGTACATATTAGTGGTCAATTGTGGCATAGACTGTTGCAAATAACCAACAATTTATCATCAAACCTGTATAGATGTACCCAAGGTCAGAGATTTTCTTGAAGCTGCTTAGATTGAATGACTCACCAGGGCTCAAAGTTTATACCCATTTATTCTTAAAGGTTGTGAAGAAAATGTGAAGAAAATCCATGCAATATTTTGCAAATCTAATTTACATTCACTTTTTGAAAGTTAAATTGTTATTCCTTTTCCCATATTTTCTCTTAGTTCAAATATCAGGTGGGGAGGGAAACTTTTAAGTTAGGTAGATCCAAACTGGTGAATTCTCTACTGCGGTGCAGTGCAATGCATGCTTCCGTCCCTGAAGGTTTTCTCTTCTGTCCCTCTTACTGAGCTTTGTGTCCGTTTAAATCTCTTTTCAGACTTTACTGAATTAAAGTATTTAAATAGGACTGATGTAAGTGCTAAATGAGAAAAGTACTATAAAGCTAAGGAGCCTGATCAAATGAGTTTGAAAAATAAAGACAGATGGCAACTATTAGAGAGTCTTCTACACTCATTTGAAACACAATGCTTACTCTTACAGTTTGTTTTACAACTGGCTCATTTACAGACATACATATGCTTTGGGTGGTAAATGTTATATACTAAATATGCTGTATCTACTTGGAGCATGGATTCCTGTTTTTCTAGGCCTTGTCAGTGAAAAAAGAGTGCAACATGCATTCTTGCACAGACACAGAATTGAGATTAAACTGATAAAGATTTGGGACAAGAAATTTTACTTAATTTCTATATTTGATCTGTCAAATATTAATTCAAAAATGAATTCTCATTTCCTAAGTTATAAGTATAACAGCATTAAAATATCCCATGTTTATTTCCATGATCATTTGATTTATGCCATGTTATGGGTTAAGTTGTGTCTACCAAAAGATTTTAAAGTAGACTTCCAGTATTCATGAATGTGGCTTTATTTGCAAATAGATCTTTGCAGATGATGAAGTTAAGATGAGGTCATTAGGATAGACCTTCATCTAATATGACTGTATACTTTTTAAAAATTTAGACACATAGATTCACAAAGAAGGAAGATGATGTGAAGCTATAGAAAGAACCCCACCTATGAGTCAGTGAATGCCTGAGGGTAGCAGAAACTAAGACAGGCATGGAATAGAATCTCCTTCACAGCCCTCAAAAGAAACCTACCATGCTGACACTTTGATTTTAGACTTTTAGTCTCCAGAAATGTGACAGTTTCTGTTGTTGAAGCCAACCAGTTTGTGGCACTTTGTTATGGCAGCCCTAGCAAACTAATACATCCTACAATACAAAAGAAAAGCTTTGAAATTTCAATATTAAGGTTACTATCAGCCTTATGATTCCTGAAATACTTTTTTTTTTGTATATACCTTGGCTATTCTCCCATTTTTTTAATAGCCTATGATTTCTATATTATAAAAACACATGACCACTACATACTGTATTTTCTCCCCATTAATTTTCATTCAGTCTTAATTTTATAAGTAGCTATATATTTGGTATTTATAATCTATTATTAAATCTATGTCTATCATTTTGTTGTCTGAAGGTTATCTTGTAGATTTCTTAGGAAGAGATCACTGGGAAAATAGTCCTTAACCTATCTCATTTTGGTAATTGTTTGATCCTCTTGTACTTAAAAATAGGTTTTGTTGGATATAAAAATCCTTGGCTCATTTTTTTCCCCTTGACTATCTTAAATGTGTTAATTGCGTCTTTTTGGGGGGGGGGCATAAAATGTTGCTGTTGACAAGTCTGAATGTTATTTTTTTTTTCCTTAGGAGTAACTTCCTCTTTTTGCCCAGATGTCCAAAGGATTCTTTTTTTCTATGACTTTGAACACTACTTGTTCCTTGCTTTAAGGGAGCTTCTCATCCTATTATACATATGTTGGATCCTCTTAGCTGTCTTCAATTATTTTCCAAGTTTTTTCTAATCCTTACCTATATGTCAAAAATAATAGGAAAAAAACCCCATTGACCGTATATGCATGAGTGTATTTCATATCTATCTGCTCTCATATCTTTGAGCCAATATAAGCTGTCCTGATGATTGAAACTTAGTTTAGAAATCAGTCATGGTAAATTGGCAATCTTGTTTCCCTTTGTCAGAAGTGTATTGGCTATCCTAGCTGTCTTACTCTCCCCATAAGAATTTCAGAATAAGGTAATCAATATTTTCAAAAGACCTGCTGGGTTACTTATTGGAATTGTGTTGAATCAATAGGACAATGTGAAGTTGAATGACATTTTAACAATTTTAAGTATTTCATCCCTTGAACATGATCACTCTCTTCATTTATTTATGCCTTCTTTAATTTATTTTAGCAAAATTTTGTAGTTTCAAGTCCTGTAAATAATTTGTTAGCTTTATTCTTAGTTCAGTTTTTATTCTATTGAAACTCATCTCTTAAAATTTTAATTTCCAACTATTCTTTGCTTGCATTAAGAAACACAGTTGGGTTTTCTATGTTGACCTATACCCTGTGATCTTGTTATTTAATTCTTGTAACTTTCTCTGCAGATTTTACAGGATTTACCCATGATTATATCACTTTAAAATAACTACCTTTTTCAAAACTGTGTTTCTTTCCTTTATTTTTTGTTTTTGCCTTTTCTCATAGGCTAGGATGTTCCGTGCAATGTTTAATAAAAACTTGAGATAATATATACTTGCACTGCTGATGATCTTAGGAGGAAAGCATTCATTTTCATTATTATGGATGATGTTATCTGTTGGTTTTCTGTAGATGTTCTTTATCATGCTCTGCCATTCTTGTTTTGAAGAAGGCTTTTCTCATGAATGGGTATTGAATTTGTTAATTACTTTTTCTGAATATATTGAAATATTGATATTGAGATATATGTATTAATCGTATTTTTTTTTTTTCCTTTTTCAGTTAATATGATTTGCACTGATTTACTGTTTCAAGTAAAGCCAACCTTTGATGTTGGAGATAAATCCTACTTGCTCATGGTGTGCTATTCCTTTTGCATTTTGCTGCATTCATTAGGAGAATATTTCGCTAAGGATTATTACGACTATTCTCATTATGAGGGATAATGGTCTGTAGTTTACTTTTCTTTTGATATTTTATCAAAATATGTTTTTTGTATGACGGTAATTTTTTCTTCATAGAATCGCTTGGGGATTATTCCTTTTTTCTGAAAGAGTTTGTATAGAATTGGTTTCATTTCTTACATGTTTGCTAGAAGTAATTAGTAAAGTCAGATGACTCATAGTTAACATTATAGAAAGGCTTTTTACTACAAATACAATGTTTCCATTTGTACAGTTATTCAAATTTTCTATTATCTGGGCTAAATGTTGGGAGTTTATGTCTTTCAAGGAATTTGTTTGCTTTATCTAAATTATGGAATTCATGACATAATATTATTTTCAATAATTTCTCATTACCTTTTTAAGGTGTGGTAATGATGTGCCTACTTTTATTCCTGATAATCATATGTCTGCCTTTTATTTTTCTTTAGTTTGCCTAGAGGTCTATCAATTGTATTAATCTATTCTAAAAACCACATTTAGCTTTATTGAATCTATTCTTTTTCTGATTATACTTCACTTATGCTTTTATACTTATTTCTTTCATTTTATTTTGGTTTTATTTTCATTTTCTATTTCTTAAAATAGATGCCTATGTCATTTATTTAAAACTTTATTCCTTTCTAATTTAAATGCTAGAAAGTTTCTTGAAAGATCTATTTTAACAATATTCTACATATTTTGATATATTATTTTCATTTAACTAAAAATAATTTTACCCCTTGTCATTTTTCTCTCCATGTTATCTACAAGTATGTAGTTTAATTTCCAAATTGTGTTAATATTCCAGATATTTTACTGGTTTTTATTTCTAATTTAATATCTTAGTAGCCAGAGAACATAACCTATATAATTTTAAACCTTTAAAATTTATTCAGAATTATTTTATGGCCTCGCCCATGGGCAGTCTTGATGAATGTTCATGTATACTTGAGAAGAGTGCTATTTCACTGTTTTTGAGTGGACACAGTGGACCTGTGAAGGTCATTCAAATTGGTTGTTTTTTTCAGATTTTTAGAATGCTTATTTCTGCTTTTTCTGTAAATCACTGTGTAAGAAGTTTCCAATTTTCCCAAAATCTGGTTGTGGGTCTATTTTCCCATCTGGTTTTACTACTTTTGCATTATACATTTTAAAGCTCTAATATTAGATCCATGCATATTTAGATTATTATGCCTTCTTGATGAATTTGCTCCTTTATTCTTATAATACATCTTTCTTTAGTCCTGGTAATAGTACTTGTCTTGATGTCTACTTTGTTTGATTTAATAGAGACAGTGCAACATTCTTTTGATTCTTGTTTTCATGGTATATAGTTTATTTGTCTATGTCTTAACTTATAATCAATATTCTGATTTATAAAGTTTTATTATAGAGAGCATATAGTTGAATCTTAAGGTTCTCTCTTGATGTTGTAATTTTATGAGTTTGGACAAATGCATAATGACATGTGTTCGCTATTACGTATTATATAGAGTATTTTCACTACTCTGAACATCCTCTGTGCCGTATTCATCCTTCTCCCTGGACCCTGGTCACAGCCAACTACTGGTCTTTTTACTGCCTTTAAAGTTTCGTCTCTTCCAAAATGTCATATAATTAGAGTCATGCAGTATGGAGTTTTTTCACATTGGCTTCTTTCACATAGTAATATGCATTTCAGGTTTTTCCATGTCTTTTCTTGGCTCACTTCTTTTTACAGTGAATAATATTTCATTTTCTGAATATACCACAGTTTATCCATTCACCTGCTGAAGGACATCTTAGTTGCTTCCAAGTTTTGGCCGTTATCAATAAAGCTGCTATAAATACTTCTTTGCAAGTTTTTGTGTGGACATGTTGAAAACCTCTTTTGGGTAAATACTGAGGAGTGTGGTTGCTAGGCTGTGTGGTAAGAGTATGTTTAGTTTTGTAAGAAACTGCTAAATGTTCTTCCAAAGTGGCTGTACCATTTTGCATTCCCACCAGCATGAATGACAGATTTTGTTGCTCCACGTTCTCATCAGCATTTGCTGTTGTCAGTTTTCTGTACTTCGACCATTCTCATTGGTGTATAATGATATCTCACTCCTGTTTTAATTTGCATTTCCCTGATGACATATGACATGGATCATCTTTTCATATATTCATTTGCCATCTGTATATTTTCTTTGATGAGATGTCTGTTAAGGTCTTTGGCCTGTTTTTTAATTGAGTTATTTGTTTTCTTCTTGATTTTTAAGAATTTTTTGTATATTTTGGGTTACAGTCCTTTATCAGTTGTGTCTTTTGCAAATATTTTCTCCCAGTCGATGGCTTGTCTTCTGAGTCTCTTGACATTGATTTTATAGAAGTTTTTAATTTTAATGAAAATGGGATTTTGATTGAGAAGCCTTGAATTTATAGATGAAATTGGAAATAACTGACATCTTAACATCGAGAAGCATTGAATTTATAGATGAAATTGGAAATGACTGTCATCTTAACTCTTCCTAACCTTGAACATAGGTCTCCATTTTTAGTACATTTTATTCCATTCCTCTCTTCTCTTTCTGGTGTGCCCATTATATGTATGTTAAACCTTTCGTAGTTGTCCCATTGTCCTTGGATGTACTTTTCTTTTTTAGTTTTTTTCTCTTTGCTTTTTGTTTTGTGAGGATTCTGTTGATAGACCCTCTAGGTCAGAGACCCTTTCCTCATTCATGTCCAATCTGCTAGTAAGCCATCAAAGGCATTCTTTATTTCTATTACAGTATTTTTGATCAGCATATTTTTATTCTTTCTCAGAATTTGTCTCTCTTACTATTTTGTTCTTGCATGTGGTCTATTTTTATCCATTTGAGCCATTAGCATATTAATTCTAGGTTTTTAATTACCCCCCCCACGTTCTGATACCAACATCCCTGCCACATCAGGTTCTGATGCCTGCCTGCTCTTTCTTCTCAGATTGTCTTTTTTGACCTTTGCAATGCCTTGTAATTTTTTGTTGTTGTTGTAGCTAGACATAATTTACCAGGTAAAAGGAGCTGCTATAAATATGGTGGGAGAGGAAGTATTCTGTAGTCCTATGATTAAGTTTCCATCTTTCATTGAGCTTATTCTTCTGGACTGTAAACTTCACAAGTGTTTCTCTGTTTCTCCTTCCCTTTAGGTGAGATAGGATGGCTATAGTGGTCTGAATATGGATATTTCTCTTCCCCCTGGGTTGGTTAGGCTCTGATCAGACCCAAGGACATTAGGCTCTGGTTACCTAGTTTCTACTGAGGGCAGGCCTAGTTAAGAAGAACAGAGTGAGAGGCGCCTGGGTGACTCAGTCAGTTAAGTGTCTGCCTTCAGCTCAGGTCATGATCCCAGGGTCCCGGGATTGAGCCCCGCGTTAAGCCCCCTGCTCCGCGGGAAGCCTGCTTCTCCCTCTCCCACTCCCCCTGCTTGTGTTCCCTCTCTCTCTGTCAAATAAATAAATAAATAAAATCTTAAAAAAAACCAGAGTGCTCTGACATATTTAAATATGGATTGTTTTCTCTTGCTGGAAGCACGGGGAGATTTTTTTCCTGTATATACTGTAGGGACCTGGTCCAGCTCCTGGAGGTCAATCTCACAATATTGTGGGGACTGCTTCCCCCAGGAGTTTTTAACTCTCAGAATTGTATACCCTGAGCCTCCAGCAATTCCTAGTTATATTTGTGGTTTTTCTACCCCAAGATTTCTTCCTACAGTGGATTCCAGTAGTGAGTCTCAGCTCCAGTAAGCCACAACTTTGTTTACTCTCCTGTCTCTCCAAGCTTAGAGCAGTGGTTTGCCCTGTGTCCTCTCTCTATGAATCCAAGAAGAGTTGCTGATTTTTATAGTATGTTCACCTTTTTATTTGTTGTTAAAGCAGAGTGGCAACTTCCAAGCTCATTGTATGTAGAACTGGAAACTGGAAGTCCTCCATTATTTTTTAGAATATATTTTCTGCTTCATTCAATAATATATCTCTTTCTCAGATTACAATGCCACATATGTTATTTAGTTTAATGTTGCCCTACAGGTCACTGAGGTTCTGCTCTCTTTTTATTTTTTTCTTCTTTTCAGATTGAATAACTTTATTTCTTTGCCTTCAAGTTATTGAACATTTCTTCTGTTGTTTTTAATCTTCTATGAATCTCATCCAGTGAATTTTCTGTTTCATTAATCATCCTATCAATACCAGAAACAGAATTGTAATTTTTTAAAAATTCTTTTTCATTTTTTTGTTGAAATTCTCAATGTGTTTACTGGTCTTGACACTTTTTTCTTCACATTGTAAACTTTTTAAAAAACAATAGTTTCTTTAAATTCTCTATCTGAATTATCTTAATTTGTGTATGTGTGTTGATTGCTTTTTCTCTTGACTGTGTTATTTAGTTTTCTGTCTCTTATATTTTATTTTACGATGGACACAGATGATACATTGTAGAGAATCTTATCTTTCCCTGAAAATATTGACTTTTCTTTTGACAGGTACATAAGTTAATGGCTGATTACCATGAACTTGTAGAGGCATTTTTTAACACTTTGTAGGATGAATTAACTTAAATTTTATCCTTAATCTTTAGGCACATCCTTAGCCCTTTAATAGAGTATCTACTCCTAAGACATGACACTTTTTGCATATCAGTGGAAACCCTAGAACTTCTTTCAAGCCACTCCAAGTTGGCAATATTCAAGTTCCAAACAGACTCCTCTCTGGTGGGCAACTGAAATCCCTGTCCAGCTTTTTCTGTGGCCTTTGGATTTTCTCTCCAGACACAATTCAGGAATGTTTCAAATATTTGAGGGGAGTCCTGTGGCTCCATCCTTTCTGGTATTTCATCCTTCAACTTCAGCTCCTCTGGTGGCCCTGAACTCTGTACTTTGACCACTCACATTACTAAGACTGTAGCCTTCTATTTGAGTTCAAAGAACCCTTTGCTATGTGATCTGAAGAGAACTTTCAGGAGAAAAACCAAATTAACATGGCTCTCACCCTGTGCAGTTACGCCTTAGAAAGCTTGAATTGCCTATGGAGTTGACCCTTGAACAGCACAGGCTTAAAGTGCATAGATATACTTACTTGTGAATTTTTTTTTGATAAATATGGTATAGTATTATAAATGTATTTTCTCTTCCTTATGATGTTTTTAATAACATTTTCTTTTCTGTAGCTTACTTTGTTGTAAGAATACAGTATGTAATATAGATAACATAGGAAATATGTATTAATTGACTATTATCTGTAAGACTTCCAGTCAACAGTGGGCTCTTAGTAGTTAGATTTGGAGAAGTCAAAAGTTAAGTGTGGATTTTCAGCTCTGTGGGGAGTTGTGTCCCAACTGCATGTTGTTGAAGGGACAACTGTACTATCTCCATGCTTTTGCTCAAGTCACAGTTCCTTTAAAGAGTTGGTTATGTTTTATTTTTTTTTTCCAGACCTTATAATTGCTATTTGTTAGTAGATTAGTCCAATAGCATTTACACTGAATTTAGAGCCAGAGCCCCAAGACATGGAATTTTAATTGTCTTGGCTAAGTAAAAGCCAAAGTCTGAGCTTACTGATGTTTGCATTCCCTACAGTATCTGATATTGCCCTATTGTGCTAAAGGCATTAGTGAATGTTGGCTGAGTGATAGTTAATTAAATCTGAATGACTGCACAATATTGGAGAAAGTGACACAGCTAAACAGATTGATATTACTATAAATTCATGATCACTGGCTTCAAGTAGGTCCAAAATATTTCCTGACAATTCCACTGTATTTCTGTTTTCAACTTGTTCTCTCATTTTAATAACTTGTTCAAACCTTCTCATGCTCCTTAGATTTCTGGCAACCTCTTTTCTTCAAGCCCACTGTCTACATCACTATTAGCATATGACTTCACTTCTTACCGTGGAGTGAATAATAAAGCCATCAGAAAGAAATTCTTTCAACTTTTTGCTGTCAAACCTCAACCTACCTATATCTGATTCTAATGAACAAAATGATTGGAATAGTGACTGACATAATAAGCACGCAACAAAAGCAGTAATAATCATCACCATCATTATCTCATTGTCATTGTTATACTTATCAGTGGGTTTTCATTATTGTATTATTGTTTCCCATCTTGTTATATAAGAATTTTTTCCCAAATCCTTCACTTGTCCTTCCATCCATATTCTCTCTTGAGTTCTTAGAAATTTTATGTTATCACTTGACCCCTCTTTCTCCTTTTCACCTGGATGGTTAAATAAAATCCTGTACTTAAGATTAGTCAATCAATCAATTAATCATATCTTTAAACAAAATTCATTCTTTCTAAAAAACCTTTTTTCTCTCCATACATCTCTTGAGATTTCACCCTATCTTTTCTCTCTTCTTTGTTTTCAATGAAATTTCCTCGTGAATTATCTGTACTTGAAATTCCTATTTTCTCATAACCTGTTCCCTCCATAACCCAACCTACTAAACTGGCTAAATCAAAATAGCTCTCTTGGTGTGGGCACATGACCCAAACTAACCATATTCAATAACTCTTTTATAGTTCTTACCTCATTTGATCTCACAGCAAGGTTTGACATAGTTGATCACTCTACCTTCTGAAAACTTACTTTTCCCTTGGCTACTAAGGCATCAGTTGCCCCTGTTCCTTCATATTTATCTATGAATTATTTTTATTTTTCTTTCTTTCATACTCATTCTCCTCTGACCTATCACCACATGTTAAATTCCTCAAGGTCCTCTCTTCTCACTTTCAACCTGCTGCTTGGGCAATCTTATCCACATATCATCCCTTTCCTAATGACTCCCCAACAACACCCATGCCCTGCTTTTACAAACAAATATAAATAGATATGTGTATTTCCAACTCAGGCCTCAATTCTGAGTCCCTGATAAGGTTACCCAACTGCATATTCAACATTTCATTTAGATGTCTCAAGGGAAGCTCAAATTCAGTTTGTCCAAAACTGATCTTATATTTCCCAAAAAACATTTTCCAGTCACTTCTCACTTTTTTCATTCTTAATATCCAAAATTAATCCATCATTATCTTCTTTTAAGTGTATATGCTGAATACTTCTCAGTTCTATCACCACCACTACCATCATTGTAATTAATGCTACATCATCTTTCATGTAACTATTGCTATAGACCACTTTACTTCTTTAATTTCTTACCCCCATATATCATATATTCTGCAGCCAGAGTGATATGATGAAAATGCACATATGAGTAAACCATCTACTTGCTAAAAAACATTTAATACCTTCCCATCACTTTTAAGATTAAGACTATCTAGGCCTTGCAAGACTCTACATAGTCTGGTCTTCACATACCTTCCTTGTCTTATCAAAGATCTTGCAAGTACACTGACTTGTTCTCAGTTTCTCACATGCACCATTTTCTTTCTCATTACTTCGTATATAGTGTTCACTGTCAAAACTTACCTTCTTTCCATCTTGGTCTATTATAAAACATTTAAATATGTAAAGGCTAGATTGATGTCAGACTAAGCTTGGAATGCCAGTATCAAGGCTCAAGCTTTATAAACAAAAGTGTTGTTGCATCATGTGTTATATCTAATTCACTCAATTTATCTTTCAGTTTTCAACTGGAGTCAGTTTCTCAGGGAAGCCATAATTGACCGTCTCTGTTGTAGGATTGGTGGTGGTGCTCCTCCTCCTCCTCCTCCTCCTCCTCCTCCTCCTCCTCCTCCTCCTCCTCCTCCTCCTCCTCCTCCTCCTCCTCCTCCTCCTCCTCCTCCTCCTCCTCCTCCTCCTCCT